>NW_027362762.1:74888591-75393591 GCF_046119375.1 Phyllobates terribilis
GTAAAAAAAAATTGTAAAAATATAAAAAAATAAATAAAAAAAATAATCCACCAAAAATAAAGATATAATATACCCATCAATAAATATTATTACGGAAAAAAAAATAAATAAATAAAAGTACACATATTTGGTATCGCCACGTCCGGAACGACCTGACCTATAAAACTGTCCCACTAGTTAATCCCTTCAGTGAACACGGTAAAAATAATAAATAAAAAACGAAGCAAAAAACAATGCTTTATCATCATACCGCCAAACAAAAAATGGAATAACACGCAATCAAAAAGACAAATATAAATAAAAATGGTACCGCTGAAAACATCATCTCGTCCCGCAAAAAACAAGCCATCATACTGCTCCATCAGTCGAAAAATAAAAAAGTTATAGCTCTCAGAATAAAGCGATGCAAAAAATAATTTTTTCTATAAAATTGCTTTTATTATGTAAAAGCGCCAAAACATAGAAAAACGATATAAATGTGGTACAGCTGTAAACGTACTGACCCAAAGAATAAAGCTACCTTATCAATTTTACCACACACGGAGCAGAATAAAAAAATTAAAAAAAAACAATTCCTGAATTGTTATTTTTTGTTTATTCTGTCTCCAAAAAATCGGAATAGAAAGCGATCAAAATATGTCACGTGCCTGAAAATGGCACCAATAAAAACGACAACTCATCCCGCAAAAAAAAAGCTGTCACATGACTCTGTCGGCCAAAATTTGGAAAAATTATAGCTCTCAAAATATGGCGATGCAAAAATTTGATTTTACAAAAAAATGCGTGTTTTAGTGTGTGACAGCTGTCATTCATAAAAGCCCGATATGATTCTGGTATCTCTGTAGTCGAACCATCCCGAAGAATAAAGTCGTCTAATCACTTATACCACACGAGGAACGGAGTAAAAAATAAACTCTCGGGTTAGGGTTGTGCTAGGGTTAGGGTTGGGGTTAGGGTTGTGCTAGGGTTAGGGTTGGGGCTAGGGTTGTGCTAGGGTTAGGGTTAGGGTTGGGCTAGGGTTAGGGTTGGGGTTGGGGTTAGGGCTAGGGTTGGGATTAGGGTTGGGCTAGGGTTGGGCTAAGGTTAGGGCTGGGGCTGGGGTTAGGGTTGGGCTAGGGTTAGGGTTGGGATTTTTTTCAAAAGTGAAAAAAAAAAAAGATGACGATATGGCAACTAGTGTTGAGCGCAAGTGCTCGCTGCTTGAGTTTGCATCGGGTGCTCGGGTATGCATTGAGTATTGTGGGTGCTCGAGTGACATGCTCGAGTCTCCGCCCCATATGCTTCGCGGCCAAAAAAAACTCGCGGGGATTGCCTGCCATGCACGAGCGATCCCCGCATGTTTTTTTTTGGGTGTCTAATAACCGTGAAACATGCGGGCGGGGACTCGAGCATGTCACTCGAGCACCCTTGATACATGGTGAATACCTGAGTACCCGATGCAAACTCAAGTAGCGAGCACTTGCGCTCAAGACTAATGACAACTTATTCAATATGATGACTTAATGTTATCAAATTCTGTGTCGTACCTCTAGGTTCAAAATGTTCACTATACCCCTTGATAAAATCCTTGAGGGGTGTAGTTTCCAAAATGGGATCACTTGTGGGGGGTTTCCACTATTTAGGTACATCAGGGGCTCTCCAAACGAGACATGGCGTCCGCTCTCGATTCCTGCCGATTTTGCGTTCAAAAAGTCACACAGTGCTCCTTCCCTTCTGAACTCTGCCGTGCGCCCAAATACTGTATTTTCCCCACATATGGGGTATTGGCGTACTCAGGAGAAATTGCACAAGAGTTTTTGGGGTCCATTTTCTCCTCTTACCCTTGTGAAAATAAAAAAATTAGGGTTAAAACATAATTTTTGTGGAAAAAGTTTGATTTTTTTATTTTCACGGCTCCATGTTATAAACTTCTGTAAAGGACTTCGGGGTTCAGGGTGCTCACCACACATTTAGATAAGTTCCTTGAGGGGTCTAGTTTCCAAAATGGTGTCATTTGTGGGGGGTTTCCACTGTTTAGGCACATCAGGGGCACATCCGCTAATTATTCAAGCGAATTTTACATTAAAAAAGTCAAATGGCGCTCCTTCCCTTCCGAACCTTGCCGTGCGCCCAAACAGTGTTTTCTCCCCACATATGGGGTATCTGCGTGCCCAGGGGAAATTGCACAACAAATTTTGAGGTCCATTTTTTCCTGTTACCCCTGCGAAAATAAAAAAAATTGGGCACAAAGTAACATTTTTGTGAAAAAAGTTAAATGTTAATTTTTTTCTTCCACATTCCAAAAATTCCTGTGAAGCACCTGAAGGGTTAATAAAGTTCTTGAATGTGGTTTTGAGCACCTTGATGGGTGCAGTTTTTAGAATGGTGTCACTTTTGGGTATGTTCTGTCATAAAGACCCCTCAAAGTGACTTCAAATATGATGTGGTCCCTAAAAAAAATGGTTTTGTAAATTTTGTTGGAAAAATGAGAAATCGCTGGTCAACTTTTAACCCTTATAGCTCCCTAAAAAAAAAAAAATTTGGTTCCAAAATTGTGCTTATGTAAAGTAGACATGTGGGAAATATTATTTATTAACTATTTTGTGTGACATATCTCTCTTATTTAAGGGCATAAAAATTCAAATTTTGAAAATTGCTAAATTTTCAACATTTTCGCCAAATTTCCATTTTTTTTCACAAATAAACGCAAGTGATATCGAAGAAATTTTACCTCAGTCATGAAGTACAATATGTCATGGAAAAACAGTCTCAGAATCAGGGGGATCCGTTGAAGCGTTCCAGAGTAATTACCTCAAAAAGTGACAGTGGTCAGAATTGTAAAATTTGGCCTGGTCATTAACGTGCAAACCACCTTGGGTTGTAAAGGGGTTAAATTCTTAGTAGAGTTTTTCCTAAAATTGGTCAGCCGTTGGACTCACCGCCTACCCTATAACTGTATAGCAGACCCTCTCCTTTCTAATGGGAACATGTCGTACCTTGTTACTGTGGCCCTGCTCTGTGTGTCTTTAAATTCTTAGTGGGGTTTTTCCTAAAATTGGTCAGCCGTTGGACTCACTGCCTACCCTATAACTGTATATCAGACCCTCTCCTTTCTAATGGGAACATGTCATACTTGTTACTGTGGCCCTGTTCTATGTGTCTTTAAATTCTTAGTGGGGTTTTTTCCTAAATTTTGGCAGCCCTTGCAGTCACAGGATGGGCATTACCACTATAGGAGACCCGCTCCTTTATAATGGGAACATTTTTTTTTACTGAGACCCTCCTGTATGTCTCTTCAAAGGGGTATTGGGTTAAGTCCAAATTTTTGGCAGCCCTTGCAGTCACTGTATACACAACAACAGTATATGAGACCCACTTGTTAATAAGGGGAACAACAGAGCATAGCCGGCTGATGGCTCTCTAATAATAGCTAGGGCCGACTGCTGGCCTTTTAAGAATAGTAAGGGCCATACATATAAAAATAGGCTTTATGACTTTCAGAGTCCCTCCATCATAAATAAAACAGGATGTGTCTGATGATGTGTCACATACCACATTGCCAGATAAAGTTGTAAAATGTTAAAATGACATTTCCCGGTGAATGCATTTGTCTAAAAAAAATAACGTTAAAAAAAAACAAAACAATAGGATCTTTCTTTAGTATAAAAAACAGCATCACCAATTTAACCTCAATGTAATCACATTGTTCAGCTCATGCACCTCCTCCTCCATCTCCGAAATGACCACATCAGTCACAAGCTGACAGCGCTGCAGCACTGCCTTGGCCAAGCGGCAACAGGCTGTGCTGAAGTTAACATGCTTAATGCTTAATTGACAAACCGCCCAGCGCTGCAGAGTTGTTGAAAGCTGTAACACAGCAGCCTGATCTGTGGCTCTCACCACTGAGCATACAGCCAGGCATGGTCGTGTGTGACAATGGGCGGAACCTGGTGACGGAGAAATGACAGCCGGGGTAGGTACAGTTTCCCTCTATGCCAATCCTTTCACCGAGCTAAAGAATATGCCTGTGGTGAAATACAACTCCCACTGAGAAGCTGTTTCAGATTGAAAAACATTGTGTCCACCAGAGGATTTGATTCTGAGGGCTAACCTTTCTCAACCGCTCAAGAGCCCCATAGCAGCTGCAAAGTTAGCGCTATCATGAACTCTCCTGAGGTAGAAGCCAAGGCAAACCAGAGGATTCTCTGGTGGGACCGTCCAACCCTGCTGAGAAGCAGTCCTGGCTAAGAAAAGTGTGTGGGAAGGTTCCCAGACACTCTATGGCTGCTTTTTTACTGAGGAGGAAACACACGCAAACACGGGGAGAACATACAAAGTCCTTGCAGATGTTGTCCTTGCTGGGATTTGAACCCAGGATCCCAGTGCTCCAAGGCTTCAGTGCTAACCACTGATCCAATGTGCTGCCGTTCACCTTCTAATATCTAACAGGCTGGAGAAACTTGCACCTACTGCCACTCTATCTTCAGCTCCTTGCGAGAAAATGTATTTGGGCAGCCACTCAGTCTACCAAATAAAATTCTTGAGAAGGAAATTGGGGATGGCTTCGCTACTGGTACTGGGGGCAGTGCTAATACCATGGCGTCGTACCATAGTTTGCTGGAAATATTCCAGGTTGGTAGGAGGCAAGCAAATTCCCACATAAAAGTACCAGCAGTAATGTTCAGGCCACATTTCAAGTGCAAGCAGCTTTAGATGACATCCTGGGAGAAATGACACGCAGGGTAGATACGGTTTCCCTCTATGCCAGTCCTTTCACCGAGCTAAATACAACTCTCAGTAAAAAAAAAGTTGTGAACTGGCTCCGTACCGTCCCTGGCCACATTCACCTGTCCACGTGTTTGTGGTTAGGCGGTCCTTCCCAGTAAGTGCACTGGGGAGGGCACAGGTAATGTTGTGGGACCCATGCTTGTGGAAGGCGGAGGCGATACCGGGAAATATAGTGGCGGCTGGGGACCGAGTATGGACATCCGGCCGCCGCCGGCATGAGGTTATGAAAAGCTTCCGCCTCCACGAGCCTAAAAGGCCACATTTCAAGTGCAAGCAGCTGTCAAGAAATTTGGCAGTATAGTATTGCAGCCTGTGGGTGGGTGGCTGGCTGCATACTTGCGCTTGCATTCTAAGGAATGGGGTAGGGACAACTGAACGCTGCACTGGGACAAAGACGTGGATGGTGTATGGCGGGAGGCATCTTCGCATGCGCCAAGGATCACTTATGATGGGCACACTTTTAGGCAGTGACCTGGGAGTCAGAGATGCTTCCAGAGGTCTTCCCCATGCTGTTCCCATGTCTTTTCAGCACTGTATGCATGTGTCTGATGATGTTTCACACACCACATGGCCAGATAAGGTTGTAAAATGTTAAAATGACATTTCCTGGTGAATGCATTTGTCTTGGTTGAAAGCAATGCAAAAGTGCATCAAAAACGGTACGTGTGAACATAGCCCAAGGTGTGGAGGAGTATTTTTGTTTTTGGTTATTTATTTTGCCTTATACAGTGCTGGCCAAAAGTATTGGCACCCCTGCAATTCTGTCAGATGATACTCAGTTTCATCCTGAAAATGATTGCAATCACAAATTCCTTGGTATTATTCTCTTCATTTAATTTGTCTTCAATGAAAAAAACACAAAAAGAATTGTCCTAAAGCCAAATTGGATATAATTCCACACCAAACCTAAAAAAGGGGGTGGACAAAAGTATTGGCACCCTTTGAAAAATCATGTGATGCTTCTCTAATTCTTACCTGTGGCACCTAACAGGTGTTGGCAATAACTAAATCACACTTGCAGCCAGTTAACATGGATTAAAGTTGACTTAACCTCTGTTCTGTGTCCTTGTGTGTACCACATTGAGCATGGAGAAAAGAAAGAAGACCAAAGAACTGTCTGAGGACTTGAGAAACCAAATTGTGAGGAAGCATGAACAATCTCAAGGCTACAAGTCCATCTCCAAAGACCTGAATGTTCCTGTGTCTTCCGTGCGCAGTGTCATCAAGAAGTTTAAAGCCCATGGCACTGTGGCTAACCTCCCTAGATGTGGACGGAAAAGAAAAATTGACGAGAGATTTCAACGCAAGATTGTGCGGATGGTGGATAAAGAACCTTGACTAACATCCAAACAATTTCAAGCTGCCCTGCAGTCTGAGGGTGCAACAGTGTCAACCCGTACTATCCGTCGACGTCTGAATGAAAAGGGACTGTATGGTAGGATACCCAGGAAGACCCCACTTCTTACCCCGAGACATAAAAAAGCCAGGCTGGAGTTTACCAAAACTTACCTGAGAAAGCCTAAAAAGTTTTGGAAGAATGTTCTCTGGTCAGATGAGACAAAAGTAGAGCTTTTTGGGAAAAAGCATCAACATAGAGTTTACAGGAAAAAAAAAGAGGCATTCAAAGAAAAGAACACGGTCCCTACAGTCAAACATGGCGGAGGTTCCCTGATGTTTTGGGGTTGCTTTGCTGCCTATGGCACTGGACTGCTTGACCGTGTGCGTGGCATTATGAAGTCTGAAGACTACCAACAAATTTTGCAGCATAATGTAGGGCCCAGTGTGAGAAAGCTGGGTCTCCCTCAGAGGTCATGGGTCTTCCAGCAGGACAATGACCCAAAACACACTTCCAAAAGCACTATAAAATGGTTTTAGAGAAGCACTGGAGACTTCTAAGGTGGCCAGCAATGAGTCCAGACCTGAATCCCATAGAACACCTGTGGAGAGATCTCAAAATGGCAGTTTGGAGAAGGCACCCTTCAAATATCAGGGACCTGGAGCAGTTTGCCAAAGAAGAATGGTCTACAATTCCAGCAGAGCATTGTAAGAAACTCATTGATGGTTACCGGAAGCGGTTGTTCGCAGTTATTTTCGCTAAAGGTTGTGCAACCAAGTATTAGGCTGAGGGTGCCAATACTTTTGTCCGGCCCTTTTTTGGAGTTTTGTGTAAAATGATCAATGATTTGATTTTTACTTCATTCTCTTTTTTGTTTTTTCCTTGCAAGCAAATTAAATGAAGAGAATAATAACAAAGAATTTGTGATTGCAATCATTTTCAGGAAGAAACTGAGTATTATCTGACAGAATTGCAGGGGTGCCAATACTTTTGGCCAGCACTGTATACAAGTCATTACCCTGGAAAGGATGTTCCTTAGCATATTTCCCAGGAAAATCCATTTTGGTTTCGTTCTTGTATGTTTTATTGTGAGTCCGTAAAAGTGGCGTAATACTCTGACAACGTTGTTGACAGCAGTGACCTGGGAGTCGGAAATGCTTCCAGGGGTCTTCCCTATGCTGTTCCCATGTCATTTGAGCACTGTTCCCATCGATTTGGGCAATTTTTAGGCCCTCTGCAGACTGCCGGAGGGAGTCCCCTGAAAAATGCTCGAGTTTCCCATAGACTTACATTGGGCTCGATGCTCGGGTCGAGCTCCCGAGTATTCCAATTTGCTCGACCCAAGCAACGAGCACCCGAGCATTTTAGTGCTCGCCCATCACTAGTCATTACCTGATAAACATGGTCCTAAGGGTCCAGAATCCTCTCTTAATAGGGGATACTGTAATATCCATATATGAACTCACCCTTACTACCTCTACATCTGTCGCTAGAAGGTGCCGCACTACCATTGTGGACAATGCGTGACGACACAAGAGGAGTTCTGTTGGGTAATTTCTGGAACTTTTGGTGCTGTTCAGGCCGCGAGCTTGTGGGTTAATACCTTAACATTGTCCATCTAATTAGCTCCTTGCTGTGAGCAATGAGCAGCAACTACTAGCTTCAAGTTCTAGTTACGGTAGTTACTACCCTGGTCTATTACTTTGCCTAGCCCTTGGATCCCTGAATGTCCTGGTGTTTAGTTCCTATTCACCCAACTGCTTCACAATTCTGTCCCCGCCTTTGACCTCCTGGTAATAACCTGTTTTGACCCACTATTATCTGCCAGCTCACACCACCAGCCAGCAGCCACTCTACAAATGTGCCTAAGGGGCAGATACCTGTATAAGGCCACATTCACACCTTCAGTATTTGGTCAGTATTTTACATCAGTATTTGTAAGCCAAAACCAAGAGTGGGTGACAAATACAGAGGTGGTGACGTGTTACTATTAAACTTATCATCTGATTGTTCCACTCCTTGTTTTGGCTTAAAAATACTGATGTAAAATACTGACCGAATACTGATCGTGTGAACATGGCCTTAGTGTTAAAGGGGGAGGTCAGAGTTCCACTAGGAACTGCTAAATGGAGGAACTTGTGTAAAGCCTGTCCATGAAACCCTATTAAGAGCTGCCAAGATACCTCAAACGGAGCTACCTTACACTGTGGTTTTAATCTTCATGAAAACTTCCTGCTATGCAAGAAATTGTCAGATCAAGTGAAAGTGTCTTTTTTATTTTTACTGATGGAAGACTTATGCATTTCCTATATAATAATGACTGCAGCACTATTATATCATGTCACTGGTAAGCTCCTCCACAGCCATTATGATACCTATTCATAACTAAAGTTGTCCGACACGTAACTGTCAAAAAATGAACACATTATACGGGTTTGACAGCTTAAAATAAAAACATTAACATGCAATTAACTGAACTTATTCCCCAGTCTCCCTTGGATTTCTCTATTGCCAACTCCTTGTATTGAGGAGTCATTCAAAGTGATGACAAGTTACCTTAGGGCACTGACTGATTGCTGCTCCATAGTGATATGTCAAAAAGACTGTTTCTCGGACAGATTATACCAGTTACTGGAATTCGGAGTAACATAATCCAAGCAATCTCTTTCCAGACTTGTTACATTCTGTATAAGAATCAACTTCAACCAAGTAAGAAACTTATCAGTAAATCATCAAAATCCACTAGTTATGTATGTGTGTATGTATGTATGTATATATATATATAAAAATAATGGGAAATGGGTGTCTCTGTCTGAAGCCTTTATAGACTGCGCAAGCGCGATACGCCTGCGCAGTCCGGCTCCAGACAGAAGAACGCATGGAGCCGTTACAGGTACGAGGAGTGTATGGCACCGGAGATCATGGTATGCGTAGACACTGAATGCATACCGCGATCTCTGTCGCCATACTTACATACTTACCTGACCGGGAGGAGAGTTGCCGCGGCGCCTCTCTTCTCGCCGGAGACCGGGGGCGGAGTGAAGGCGTCGTAATCGGCGCATGCACATAGCGCTATCCGGCGCCATTTTACTGAAGACACATTTGCAGTGTGTCTTCAGCAAAATGGCGCCGGACAGCGCGGCATGGGCACGCGCATACTCCGGTGCCACACTCCTCCCCCAGCCTCCGGTAGAACAGGACACCACAGCGCTGGAGCACAGGAAAGAAAGGTGAGTATAAGTGTTTTTTGGTTTTTTTTTGTATGTGTGCAGCGTGAAAGGGATGAGGGGTACCATGCATACCAGGATTGGGGGATGAGGGGGCCACACATACCAGGATTGGGGGATGAAGGGGCCACACATACCAGGATTGGGGGATGAGGGGGCACCATACATACCAGGATTGGGGGTGAGGGGACCATGCATACCAGGATTGGGGGATGAGGGGTATCATGCATACCAGGATTGGGGGATGAGGGGGCCACACATACCAGGATTGGGGGATGAGGGGTACCATGCATATCAGGATTGGGGGGTGATTGGTACCATGCATACCAGGATTGGGGGATGAGGGGACAATGCATACCAGGATTGGGGGATGAGGGGGCCACACATACCAGGATTGGGGGATGAGGGGGCCACACATACAAGGATTGGGGGATGAGGGGTACCATACATACCAGGATTGGGAGTGAGGGGACCATGCATACCAGGATTGGGAGGTGAGGGGGCCACACATACCAGGATTTGGGGATGAGGGGTACCATACATACCAGGATTGAGGGGTGAGGGGTACCATGCATACCAGGATTGGGGTGAGGGGACCAGGCATACCAGGATTGGGGGATGAGGGGACCAGGCATACCAGGATTGGGGGATGAGGGGACCAGGCATACCAGGATTGGGGGATGAGGGGATCATGCATACCAGGATTGGGGGATGAGGGGTACCATGCATACCAGGATTGGGGGATGAGGAGTGCCACGCATACCGGGATTGGGGGATGAGGGGTACCATGCATACCAGGATTGGGGGATGAGGGGTACCATGTATACCAGGATTGCGGGGTGAGGAGTACCATGCATACCAGAATAGGGATGAGGGGTGCCATGCATGCCAGGATTGGGATGAGGGGTGCCATGCATGCCAGGATTGGGGGTCAGGGGAGCCATGCATACCAGGATTGGAGGTGAGGGGTGCCATGCATGCCAGGATTGGGGGTCAGGGGAGCCATGCATACCAGGATTGGAGGTGAGGGGTGCCATGCATACCAGGATAGGGATGAGGGGCGCCATGCATACCAGGATTAGTGGTGAGAGGTGCCATGCATGCCAGGATTGAGGGTGAGGGGTGCCATGCATGCCAGGATTGGGGGTGAGGGGTGCCATGCATACAATATCATACAGGATAGGGATGAGGGCAGCACAGAACAGGATGGGGGAACAGGATGGGGGCAGCACAAATACCAGGATGGGGGCAGCACAAATACCAGCATGGGATACCATATACCAATAAAAATGCTCGCCACCCGGGCGTAGAACGGGCTCAATAGCTAGTATACATGCATACGTTTTGGGCTAAAACCTTGTAGCAATAAGGTTTAATTAAAGAGTCTGGACAGTTTGGCTTCTACAGCCTCTGTGCTTCACTGTACATAGAATGCAGAATGAGTTCCTATTGAATCCATCTTTGAGCTTGTTCTGATGTCAGGATTTGTAATACTTAACCTTTTCCTCAACAACCTTCTAAGCCAATTTATAACTACACTGCTCAAAAAAATAAAGGAAGTACTCAAATAACACATCCTAGATCTAAATGAATGAAATATTCTCATTGAATACTTTGTTCTGTACAAAGTTGATTGTGCTGACAACAAAATCACACAAAAATCAACAATGAAAATCAAATTTATTAACCAATGGAGACCTGGATTTGGAGTCACCCCCAAAATTAAAGAGGAAAAACACACTACAGGCTGATCCAACTTTGATGTAATGTCCTTAAAACAAGTCAAAATGAGGCTCAGTATTGTGTGTGGCCTCCACGTGCCTGTATGACCTCCCTACAACGCCTGGGCATGCTCCTGATGAGGTTGCGGATGGTCTCCTGTGGGATCTCCTCCCAGACCTGGACTAAAGCATCCGCCAACTCCTGGACAGTCTGTGGTGCAACGTGATGTTGGTGGATGGAGCGAGACATGATGTCCCAGATGTGCTCAATCGGATTCAGGTCTGGGGAACGGGCGGGCCAGTCCATAGCTTCAATGCCTTCATCTTGCAGGAACTGCTGACACACTCCAGCCACATGAGGCCTGGCATTGTCCTGCATTAGGAAGAACCCAGGGCCAACCGCACCAGCATATGGTCTCACAAGGTGTCTGAGGATCTCATCTCGGTACCTAATGGCAGTCAGGCTACAACTGGAGAGCACATGGAAGGCTGTGCAGCCCTCCAAAGAAAAGCCACCCCACACCATTACTGACCCACTGCCAAACCGGTCATGCTAAAGGATGTTGCAGGCAGCAGATCGCTCTCCATGGCGTCTCCAGACTCTGTCACTTCTGCCACATGTGCTCAGTGAACCTGCTTTCATCTGTGAAGAGCACAGGGCGCCAGTGGTGACTTTGCCAATCCTGGTGTTCTGTGGCAAATGCCAAGCGTCCTGCACGGTGTTGGGCTGTGAGCACAACCCCCATCTGTGGACGTTGGGCCCTCATACCACCCTCATGGAGTCGGTTTCTAACCATTTGTGCAGACACATGCACATTTGTGGCCTGCTGGAGGTCATTTTGCAGGGCTCTGGCAGTGCTCCTCCTGTTCCTCCTTGTACAAAGGCGGAGGTAGCGGTCCTGCTGCAGGGTTGTTGCCCGCCTACAGCCCCCTCCACGTCTCCTGGTGTACTGGCCTGTCTCCTGGTAGAGTCTCCAGCCTCCGGACACTACGCTGACAAACACAGCAAACCTTCTTGCCACAGCTCGCATTGATGTGCCATCCTGGATGAGCTGCACTACCTGAGCAACTTCTGTGGGTTGTAGAGTCTGTCTCATGCTACCACAAGTGTGAAAGCACAACTAACATTCAAAAGTGACCAAAACATCAGCCAGAAAGCATTGGTACTGAGATGTGGTCTGTGGTCCCCACCTGCAGAAGCACTCCTTTATTGAGGGTGTCTTGATAATTGCCAATAATTTCAATCTATTGTCTATTCCATTTGCACAACAGCATGTGAAATTGATTGTCAATCAGTGTTGCTTCCTAAGTGGACAGTTTGATTTCACAGAAGCTTGATTTACTTGAGCAGTGTACATAAAAATTAAATTTGGTCCAAAAATTTAAATTTTGATAAAAACCTGTTGCAAAAATGCTGGTTAGTAAAAAAACAAAACAAAACAAAACAAAACAAAAAAAAACAACACAACACAACAACGAAGGCCTAAGGCTACATTCCCAAAATAAGCTTTTCATGTTGCAGATTTTCTGCACCTATTAGGCAAAGTGCTTTTTTTTTTTTTTTTTTTTTTACACACGGCTTGTCTTTTTTTGGTGTGTCCTGTTTTAAATAAAGTTGCTTTGTTTTTGATACTTCCTGATATTTACCTGTGACAAATCTTCATTCATACAGTCATAGGCAGATTTGTATGCATTTTTTGCAGCGTTTCTGCTGTAGAAAGGCACTAAAAACATATGTGCATTTTTTACCTGCAGATTTTCCGCATCTAAACCTGTTCAATAAAGAAACAAGACAGAAGAGGAATCGATGCCTACGAAATGTGATGCTGGAGAAAGATGTTATCAATACCATGGATGGCAAGAAGAACTAACAAATCAATATTAGAACAAATCAAGCCAGACATATCACTGGAAGCAAGGATCACCAAGCTACGACTGGACACATCATAAGACGACAGCAATCACTGGAGAAGGACATCATGGTCGGAAGAATAGAAGGAACAAGGCGAAGAGGAAGACCAGCACCCCGATGGCTTGATACAATCCACATAACAGCAGAGAAGACTCTGGTGGACCTATCTACAAGCTTGTACAAGATCAATCACCCTACATAGTGCTCATCCATCAAGTCGCCATGGCTCGAGAACGAGATGAAGGCTGTTAGACTTTCATCCTCTTTGCTGGAAGTTTAAGACGCTGCGTTTTTGAAGCATCAAAAATTAGCAGTGTCAAAAACTCATCTTGGGCACACTGGATAAGGGTATCTTTAAACCTGGATTGTACCTCAATCAATGCCAAAGAACACTTGTAAACATTCAGACAGTTTTTCACGTATGTGGTCTAGCCTCATTTTTTATGGATAGAACACTGACCCATTATTAATCTACAAAGCTGTTCACATGTTTTTTTGCAGCCCTTGATTCCACACAAAAAAAAAAATCACAGATATGTAAATTTTTGATCAGAATCATCAATCAAAATTACCCACACAAGTCTATGGGTCCAGAAAAATCTCCAACAGCACATGGATGGCATCACTGTACAATTCGTGTTCTGTCAGTGATTGTCAATACAATTTTACTTTTTCATACATGAAAATCACTGATGAAATACTCATGGTATAAACTGAAACACTGACCAAACCCTGAAGAAAAAAAATATATATATACACTGCTCAAAAAAAATAAAGGGAACACTCAAATAACAGATCCTAAATCTGAATGAATGAAATATTCTCATTGAATACTTTGTTCTGTACAAAGTTGAATGTGCTGAGAACAAAATCACACAAAAATCATCAATGGAAATCAAATTTATTAACCATTGGAGGCCTGGATTTGGAGTCACCCCCAAAATTAAAGTGGAAAAACACACTACAGGCTGATCCAACTTTGATGTGATGTCCTTAAAACAAGTCAGAATGAGGCTCAGCATTGTGTGTGGCCTCCAAGTGCCTGTATGACCTCCCTACAACACCTGGGCATGCTCCTGATGAGGTTGCGGATGGTCTCCTGTGGGATCTCCTCCCAGACCTGGACTAAAGCATCCGCCAACTCCTGGACAGTCTGTGGTGTAACGTGACAGTGGTGGATGGAGCGAGACATGATGTCCCAGATGTGCTCAATCGGATTCAGGTCTGGGGAACGGGCGGGCCAGTCCATAGCTTCAATGCCTTCATCTTGCAGGAACTGCTGACACACTCCAGCCACATGAGGTCTGGCATTGTCCTGCATTAGGAGGAACCCAGGGCCACCCACACCAGCATATGGTCTCACAAGGGGTCTGAGGATCTCATCTCGGTACCTAATGGCAGTCAGGCTACCTCAGGCGAGCACATGGAGGGCTGTGGGGCCCTCCAAAGAAATGCCACCCCACACCATTACTGACCCACTGCCAAACCGGTCATGCTGAAGGATGTTGCAGGCAGCAGATCGCTCTCCACGGCATCTCCAGACTCTGTCACGTCTGTCACATGTGCTCAGTGTGAACCTACTTTCATCTGTGAAGAGCACAGGGCGCCAGTGGCGACTTTTTCAATCCTGGTGTTCTGTGGCAAATGCCAAGCGTCCTGCACGGTGTTGGGCTGTGAGCACGACCCCCATCTGTGGACGTCGGGCCCTCATACCACCCTCATGGAGTCGGTTTCTAACCATTTATGCAGACACATGCACATTTGTGGCCTGCTGGAGGTCATTTTGCAGGGCTCTGACAGTGCTCCTCCTGTTCCTCCTTGCACAAAGGCGGAGGTAACGGTCCTGCTGCTGGGTTGTGGCCCCCCAAGGCCCCCTCCACGTCTTTTGGTGTACTGGCCTGTCTCCTGGTAGTGCCTCCAGCCTCCGGACACTACGCTGACAGACACAGCAAACCTTCTTGCCACAGCTCGAATTGATGTGCCATCCTAGATGAGCTGCACTACCTGAGCAACTTCTGTGGGTTGTAGAGTCCGTCTCATGCTACGACGAGTGTGAAAGCACAACCAACATTCAAAAGTGACCAAAACATCAGATAGAAACATTGGTACTGAGATGTGGTCTGTGGTCCCCACCTGCAGAACCACTCCTTTACTGAGTGTGCCTTGATAATTGCCAATAATTTCCATCTATTGTCTATTCCATTTGCACAACAGCATGTGAAATTGATTGTCAATCAGTGTTGCTTCCTAAGTGGACAGTTTGATTTCACAGAAGTTTGATTTACTTGGAGTTATATTCTGTTGTTTAAGTGTTCCCTTTATTTTTTTGAGCAGTGTATATATGTCGGAGTGAGGTCTAAGGAGTAACATTTCTCCTTGTGGAGAGTGACATTCTGGGGTAAGGAGGCTTATAAGTCATGCAATGCTCCTCTATGAAATTAAATAATAGTCTATCAGGAGCCTCTCATACAGTCATATCAGAATTCATGCTTTGCACTGATGAGGAGGAAAAAAATTGCCGCACGTCAGAGTTTGATCTGATATTCGGATTTCACTCGGCTATTCAAGTCAGTAAGTGCATGAAAAGCATTGGAAGACACGCTGATGACATCTGAGTATAGTCCGGTTTACACGGACGGGCAGAATGGAGACGATGGAGAATAGTTTCTCTCCATTTTCTCCTCATCTGAGAGAATTGATTCACACCCTGACTAAAGTTTGATCAGCGTGTGATTTGCATAATTGACCTGAGAGACTACACACTCGCCTGCACCAAGCCTAAACAATCAATCACCCGATTAATAAGCAAAACATTTGCTCGTCTGGTGAAATGATCTTTTGGTTTGCACAAAAGATCATAATTTTCGGCAGCACATAGTCTTGTATAAACAGGCCCTACAAAAGCAACGAAAAAATTCAGCTCACCCTTGATGGAAACCAGGTAAGTTTCTGGTGTTGAGAAGCAAGGAGTCTCATCTCTGCCAGACGTTGGTATCGCTTGTGGAGGAAGCGAGTCCAACTTTTATCCATAAAATCAAATCCTTTATTTCATGATTAATATAGATATGGAAACACTAAAATATTGCCTAGGCATGATTGGGGATAAGGGGTGCAAGGAGGCGAAACCAGACGCTTTTCGAACGACTACTGCGTTCATGAGACAGAGGTTGGGAACCCACTTCCTTCACAATAAACAGGTCCTACACTGCTGAGAAAAATGGCAGCGTATATGCACAGAACAATGGATTAAAGATCATTCAGTTCTCATCTGAAATCTGGTCTACCTGTCATGTGCCCCTAACAGCCATGGGTGGAATCGCGACCCACCCGCGGCTGTTAACATGTTAAATGCCGCTATCAATCTCTGACAGCGGCATTTAACATGGCAGAAGGACGTCACTAGTCCTGCTCATCAGCGTCCATCTCACATGACCACGGGTCGCTGATGGGTTGGCATGACAACCCGGGGTCGGCATGACAACCCAGGGTCTGCAGGAGACCCCTGCGGTCGTCATAGCCAGGATGCTATAAACGCCACCCAGCGGTCGGCTCTCATAGCCAGGCGATCTGATGATCGCAGCTTCTAGTCCCCCATGGAGACTATTGAAACAGGTAAAAAGTAAAAATGTTTTTAAAAATATTAAAATATAAAATGTTTAAATCACCCCCCTTTCAACCCATTCAAAATAAAAAATCAAATATACACATATTTGGTATCACCGCGTTCAGAATTGCCCGATCTATCAATATATAAAAATAATTAATACAATCGGTAAACGGTGTAACGAGCAAAAAAAAATCAAAACGCCAGAATTACGTTTTTTTGGGTTGCCGCAACATTGCAATACATATGCAATAACGTGCGATCAAAACATCGTATCTACCCCAAAATAGTATAAAAAAAAAATGTCAGCTCGGCACGCAAAAAATAAGCCCTCACTCGGCCCCAGATCCCGAAAAATGGCAATATATATATTTTTTTCTTTAACAAACTTTCCATTTTTTTTTCATCATTAAATAAAAAAGAACCTATACATGTTTGGTATGTACGAACTCATAATGACCTGGAGAATCATATGGTCAAGTCAGTTTTAGCATTTAGTTAACATGGTATAAAAAACCCACACAACTGTGAAATTCCTTTTTTTTTTGCAATTTCAACGCACTTGGAATTTTTTTCCCCATTTTCCAGTACATGATATGGTAAAAACAATGGTGTCGTTCAAAAGTACAGCTTGTTCCGCAAAAAATAAGCCCTCACATGGCCATATTGATGGAAAAAAAAAAAAAAAAGTTATGGCTCTGGGAAGAAGGGGAGCAAAGAATAAAAAGCGCAAAAACGGAAAAGGGCCGCAGCGTTAAGGGGTTAAATGCAGATAGTCGGTCAGTCTAAACCAGGGGTCTCGAACACGCGGCCCGCCCCTGAGGCTGCTTTATGCGGCCCGCAGATACAGACCCCAACAGCAGCGCTGAATTGCCGCACAGAGACGGTCTCCCAGCACAGCATTTCCAGTGCCAGCCGCTGGCATCTGCGTGCCGGCGCAGCGATTATGAAGTCACTGCCATGCGCAGATGTCTGCAGCTGGCCTCTGATTGGCTGGCGGCTGGCATTGGAAATGCTGTGCTGGGAGACTGTCTCTGTGAGGCAATGCAGCGCTGCTGTCGGCGGATCCTCATGGACCAGGGCCGAATCATCAAGGAGTCTGACTCTGAGGTGCCTGCGGGCCACATCTGCAGGAAGGACGCCGAGGGAACGGAGGACAGGGGAGAACCCTCTTTTTTTTCTATTTTATGTGTGTGAAGAACAGCACAGGGGGCACAGAGCCACAACATGGGGACCTGGATGGGGCACAGAGCCACAACATGGGGACCTGGATGGGGCACAGAGCCACAACATGGGGACCTGGATGGGGCACATAGCCACAGGATGGGGACCTGGATGGGGCACAGAGCCACAGGACGGGGACCTGGATGGGGCACAGAGCCACAGGATGGGGACCTGGATGGGGCACAGAGCCACAGGACGGGGACCTGGATGGGGCACAGAGCCACAGGATGGGGACCTGGATGGGGCACAGAGCCACAGGATGGGGACCTGGATGGGGCACAGAGCCACAGGATGGGGACCTGGATGGGGCACAGAGCCACAGGATGGGGACCTGGATGGGGCACATAGCCACAGGATGGGGACCTGGATGGGGCACATAGCCACAGGATGTTTGCCATTATTACTATATGATGCTAATTGTAAGACAATATTACTGTATGTGGCCAATTGGGGGAAACAAAATTGTAAAAATTAAAAAAATAAATAAAGCATGAAAAAATATTGGGCACTAAAAATGCAGTTTTATATGTAAACTAAAGTAAACACAAAAAAGGTGCACGTTTATTATCGCCACATCCGTAACGACCCAAGCTATAAAAAAATAAACAATGTTTAAAAGGTGTATACAAAAAAAAATGGTATCACTAAAAAAGTCACATTGAACAAAGAATGTGGCCCCCCCCCAAATTCAAATTTCTCCCATGTGCGGCCCATATACCCAGCAGAGTTTGAGACCCCTGGTCTAAACACACCAAAAGCTCTCCATTTTTGAGATGGAAAAAATGCCAAACAGTCTTCAGAAGATCTTGACTCCATCCCCGTCCTCAATGTTTGCCTATTTATCAGAGTATTGATCCATAGGTATATCACAAAAATAAATCACACCTTTCAATATATACACCTTGGTTTATTAAGTTGGAAACAATATATTCAAAATGTATCAGTGTATTGCAATCTCCTAATCGGAAACCAATGTATATATATAGTACAAAAAAATAGATTGTCAAAAACATTTGAATTACGACAAGTATTTGGTCAGTACATTTCAGGTGGCAGAAAATTTTAAAAAAAAAAAAAATTACTTTTTCATCTTGACAAAACAGATTTTTATAGACCATAAAGATACAGAATAGCTTAAGAAATGTAAAATAGAAAAATATACAATGTAACAGAAGTTATGCTAATAATACACTGGCATGCCGAAAATAAAGAAACATACTATACATGTGGATTTTGCAAAAATAATAGTAATAAAAAAAATCATAGTACAACTGTAGTCAGGGGTAAATTCACACACTACATAATTGTGCATACTAGGACTTTTAATTAATCTGTTATATAATTAATGATACATGTTTGGGGAACGGCTTGAGAACATCTTGATTCTTTCCCGGATTGAGATCAAGTCCAATTTTTGGTGGAATCAAATAGAAGCTAGAAATAACCACAATGTAATATAAATCTTCTATGGCCATTAATAGTGAATCATGGTTTAGAAAAAAAATTTAATTTTTATTAACGGGAATGTCGTATGTTACAAAAATATCAGCACTTAATAAATCATCTTCAGCTTCTAATTGAAAGCTTAATTTATCTTTAGCTACTAATCGAACATAAATATTTACAACTTTTTTCTGGCATAAATATTTCTAAGAATCTGAAAATCTTTTAGTTCGTTCTAAAAGGCTACATCAACTGGAAAGAAATGGGGAAGGCCTCATTATTTAGGGCACCAAATTACTTTGGCGGACCGTTAGTGATGAGCGCAAGTGCTCGTTACTTGAGTTTGCTGAGGGTGGTCGAGTCAGATGTTCAAATCCCCGAGGCCGCATGTTTCGCGGATGTTAGACAGCCACAAAACATGTGGGGATTGCCAGTGTTTGTCAGCAATCCCTGCATATTTTGTGACTGTCTTAACAGCAGCGAAAAATGAGGCGTGAACATCTCACTCGAGCACCCGCGATACTCTGTGCATACCTGAGGCAAACTTGAATAATGAGCACTTGCGCTCATCACTACGGACCATCTATATTTGCAAAAGATATATTTTATGCACTACAAAATATTAGCCACGTCTTATCAATCTTATTACATTCCAAAAATAAAAAGAATAAGACTAAAAAACAACAAAAATGTAAAAAAAAATATCACCAATGTGGCTAGTCAACTTTCAACCACAGACGCATACGATAAATGAAGATACAACACGAATGAATGTCTGGTCAACATTAGTCGCACATGTCAAGACGTGATGACCAAATCAGATATTTCCAAAAATTTGTCAAGTTGCAAAATATGATGGGTGTAGAACCTATTATTATTATTACATGGAGTCTATGACTCGAAGACTCAGGCAATTATCTCATCAGAACCTGCATAAGCTACATATGTCCATTCATTGTAAGAATAAACAGTTTTAGTGTCACCTGAAGCGTTAAGGATACAGTACATATTACTAGTCTGTTATAACACAAACAGTTAAAAAAAAGCAAAAAGAAAGACAAAAGCCAAAGCAATAGGGTAAAAAGAGGGAATAAGCACAATATATTGTAAGAAAATTACATCTTTAAAAACAAATTACCGTATATAGAATTATGTACCATTCCATAAAAGAAAAAAATATTTATGATCACCTAGGACACTTTAATATCTAGATAAAAGGATGTCCGTGAGGACATGAGATTGCAGGTATATAAAATATGTAAAGAAGATATATAGATATGTCCACTTAACTTTCTGCAAATTTTGCAGGAACACAATTTGTCACGATACAAATTCCATACATTATTACTCAGAAATCTAACAAACCATGTGTGAGCAACAGACTATGGCCACTGCCCCACTATCAGTATTTGGTCAGTATTTTATCTCAGGAGTGGGAGCCAAAACCAGGTGAGAAACAATCAGAGAAAAGGTATAATAGAAACAAGTCACCAATTCTGCATTTATCACCTACTCCTGGTTTTGGCTCCCACTCCTGAGAAAAAATACTGACCGAAAACTGACAAATATTGATAGTGGGGCCGTGGCCTAAATCTCACACTACTTATCATTGGATACTGAAAACCAAGAGGAAAGGCGTGAACATCTGTACGCTAACTAAAAAACCCAAAAAATGTTCAGAGTCAAAATGTTTGATTTCAAAAAGTTGAAGAATGTAGGAATATCACAGAATGTTAGAGTTGAAAGGGACGTCTACGGGGTCATCATGTCCAACCCCCAGCTTAATGCTTCACAGAGGACGGTGCTTCTGTAAGAGTGTGGTTCTAGAGGACCCCAAGTGTCCATAAATTACACAAACAGCCATGAAATGCTACATTTCTACACATTATCGCAGCAAAAGAAAGAAAGCAACTTCCTACATGAACTGATCTCTGAGGGATAGAGAAACCAGACCCATTTTTTTTTACCCGAAAAAAAGGGTTTTCTTTATTAGACAAAACTTTAAGAGCTCGTGCAGAGAACCGTATTTTCAGACAAAGTCTATCGTAGGAAAAAATAATTAATTAAAAAGTGGAATCCGATATTCGGCCATGCAAGTCAATGAGTCTGTGGAAAACATCTGACCTCGCTCGAATGACATCAGAGTGCGGTGCGATTTTCACGGAGTGACAGAATGGAGAGATTTTTTTTCCATCTTCTCCACATCTGAGAAAATTGGATCACACCGTGATCAAACTCTGAGAAGAGTGTGGTTAGCATAATCAGCCTGATTCTCTCGGAAGAGAGGAAATACTCTCCCTTAGGTTGGTCAATAACCGTTGGTAAAATCATAGCCTGAGGCAAGGCAATATTGCTTCTGCCTTTTCAAAAGTAGGCAAGAATCCAAATCCATCGTTGTAAAAAAAAATTTGCTATACAAGGACATTTAAGGTTTTCAAAATTTTTGTTAAAAAGGTCATTAAGAAAATAATTAGATCACAGACCATCATTTACCTGTAAAAGGGGAATATGGCAGGAAATATTTGCAGCACCATTATAAATGAAGAATTACATTGCAACATTTGTCCACTCTGGTTAATAAATGGAGATTCTCATTGAGATCCTCAACCTGTACTGATGTGTCCTAGTAGAAAAAAACATTTTTCTGAACACCCCAAATTAGAGTTTAATATTACAATTAGGGTTGGTGTGAATGATTCGTTTGACCTAGTCCATTGGCCATGTTGGTAATCTGGAGCACCGAGAACCACGGCCTACCTCTAGTCACCCGCGGCTCTTCTTTTGATTAGCCAGCCTGGCAAGACATTACATGTGTCACACCACAACAATGACGTTGCTCCAGGCTGGCTAATCAAATGAAAGTCCAAGGATACCATCAGATAATGGGCCGTTTTCAAGGATCCCATCCAGCGGCCACAGATCATCGATGTGGTCGATCAACCAGGTCTTGTCCGTTGTTTCGCACCAACTCAAATTGCAATCATTATTGTTTCAGAAAGAATATTATTCTAAGACCAGATTTATGAATGGTTTGTCGTGAACTCAATGCCTTCATCATGAGGAAGTCTTGGCCAACACTAGTCATGTTCTTACCAGGTTATGCTGTATTCCCTGTTGCTTATTTATCACCTACATATATTTTACATCACTGGACAGTTTGTCGTCATAATTTACATCAGCCACATCCATAATCTAAAGGAAAATTTCACAGAATAAAATTATCAGTATGTCTTGAAGCATGACCAAATGGAGGAAACCAAGGTAGGACAAAATCAACAAACTTCATGCAGATATTTTCTTCCTTACATGAGTTTTAGAAATTGACAGTGGTAGTTACGTCCAAAGAGACTAAAAAAATAAAAATCGAGGAAAATAAATAAAGTAAAGTTAACTCTATAAAAGGGTTACAATAGAACAAGTAATATTTGTGGATAGGAGTGTCCCAGATTAGGCACAGTCCTGTTCTCCTACTCTGGCTGTAGGAAGGCATAGCACAAGCCTCACCCCTGAGAAACCAGAAAGACGTCTTACATTGCCAGTAAACATAATTTATTTCCACTTAATTCCCAGGCCTTAAACTGCTTTATCACCTTCCCAACTGACAGTCAGAAATACCAGGTATTGTGTCACCAGCTGTATAATGAAGGAAAGTATTTTACTCCTAAGATTTTCATACACATTAATTTCAACATGGCCAATCCTATTTGTCTTCTTTCAAGATAGGACACCTATGGTGGGTGTCTATAGAGAACTCGTGTGCTTGGCTCAGCATATGTATGAGGGTGCCAAGTTACCCAACCATATATTTTACAAGTGGAACTTCCCTCGGTAAGCATTGTCTAATATCTCCAAACATTTTTTGCTTATTCTCAAAACCAGGAGCGGATTTCCATTGAGGCAAAATAAATCCTTGCAAATTTCCGATGTACTGTTTGGATATGACACAAATTCTTATCACTCTAGAAATGGTTTTACATGTAGGCAAAGGCTCATTGTTGATGCTAAAATAGTTATGCTGGTGTCGCACATGAAACATGGATTGTGCTTGCACCACTGCACTCAGCCTTGGTCATCTGGCTTCCTGCCATATAGGAGGCACTTGGCGCAGGTCAGGAGACCCGGCGTTCAGGCCTGGTATTGTGATCCAAGCACAGTCCATGCATCATAGACACGTGAAACTGGCCTTAAAGAAGTTGTCCTCTACTTTATCATTTAAGGCCGATCCTTAGGATAGGTCACTGCTTTATCGGTCAGGATCTGGCACTCCCGCCCGATCAGCTGTTCTCGGTGACGGTCAATGCTCAATTGCGGAGCTGCTCATTCTTCTGGTAGTGGTCGCGGCATTCAAATCAATAAGGGGCAGATGCGGACACTATCAGAAGACTGAGCAGTTTCGGCCGGCGGCCAACACCGAGAACAGCTGATCGGCGGGGGACCCAGACTCCAACTGATTAGACATCGATGACCTATCCTAAGGATAGGTCATCAATAATAAAGTAGTGGACAACCTCTAATGCCTAAAAGGTGCAGAAAGCAAGTCTGTATGTACTTTTGAAGGTTCAATTCATAAAGCCCGCCTATTGTTCTTCTGGCTTGTCAAGGTTTTTTTTTTTTTAGTGTTGAAACAGACATGAAATTTTGTGAATCAAATTTAGCTACTAAAAAAAGTGAAAATGATTTAAAAAAAAATAATAATACAACTAATTATTGCATTAAAAAGTAAATAAAAAAAAACCTTCAAAACAATAAGTTCTCTCAAGTAAATTTCAGGAGGGTGCGGGGACTTTACCGTAGGCTTATAGTGTAGTCTTGCAAGTAGGAAGGCGGCAAATAAATAACATTCATAATTATTAATTTTCTGTTTTTGGAGTCGGTTATTACTCCTCCACCAAATGTCAGCTTATATTCTGGATACACAATAGATGAAAGAGAAAAAAAAAAATCAAATAAAAAGAAAAAAGCTACATATTTTTTTCCTTTCAATTGATTTTTTTATGCAATTATTTTATATTTCTTTAAAAAAATGAATGATGGTAAATGCATATATTAATACAGGCTTCAGTTTGAAAAAGTAAACAAAAAAAATGGCAGCAATAATTTTTAAGGATTATCTCAGTACAGATTTTTTTTATTAGTATTTCTTATTGATGGAAACCTTTTTGAGATTGACCGATATTGATGAAAATACAAGTATTCAAGTACAGTACTCCTTGAAAAAGCCACAAGGCGAAACGTGCGTTGGGAGTTCTGGGGTGTCCATACATGGTATTGTTCTCTTTTCCCTGTTTTATTGAATGTTGTACACTATATTTACTTGAGAATATATCTATTGCAGCATACTTATAGGATTGTATTTAAACTATCAACTTGGATATATTTGACGTTCTTCCCGTGTAAATTTACTACATATTAATAAAATTATATTTTATATTGAATATTTTGAGTGTCTATTCAAACTAAAAACAATCATTCTTCTATTCCCATTTTAAACAATTCAAAAAAAAAACAAAAAGCCCAAAACATAAAACTGTAGCAAAAAAGGGAGAACTTTTGCCAGTCACTGTGCGTTCAAGGGAACGGTCAAAGTAGGCTTTCAGGAACACACAAAAAAAAATTGAAGAAAAAAAAAAAAAAAAAAGACACTACTACTTACAATTAGCTATTTAATTTTCTAATAAAAACAATTAGGTGTACAGTAAGACATAATCATTTAATAGTCATATACATAAAAGAGTCAGGCAACAATCACCCATTTGCAAGGACAGTTGGTGATAGACAAGTTTCACAAGATGCAACACACAATTTGCTTTCTTTGGAAAAAGCAATGCTACATGTAGATCTAGCATTTGTATAGTCAAGGGACCCTGATCAGAGAAGAAAAACCATTTGGGTAAATTGTTGACAAGGCAAAAGAAAAAATAAAGTTTTCTCAACGGGCGTTACATATTAGACTTTTGAGGTTCACATAAAAAGACATTTAACCGTAAAAAGACAGGAGGTAGGTGGAATGATTTGTTCGATATATGTCAAAACCTTATTTTCTTTTTGTCAGTAATAAAAACACATTCTAAAAATCTCTCTGGTACCACCTCCAATCCGCATAAAAGTATAAAAACATCATTGTTATCGAGCACACACTGGCACCTGTCGGCATCATCTACATCAGCATTTAAAAACAAATACTACATTACAGAGCCGTTCAATGTAGTGTTCAGAACCTTGCACAGACCCAACACACAACTTATTTTAACCAATATACCAAAAACAGCATCTTTACATCAAGTACAGATCATATAATAAAGCTCAATACTTCAAACATGATTGAATCCGGGCTCGCGACTGCCTAGAGTTGATTTGAATCCATAGGAGTACGTATATCTCTCAGAAGACTAGTACGTATACTATTACAGCTTTATGGCTTCAAACTTTTTAGATAAAAAATTGGTATGGCTGGAAAAAAAAATAAAAAAAATAAAATGATCACTTAGAATTAGACCATGTGTGCCAAGCCAACCATAGATGGGCCGATGACTCATGGGGAGACATCAGACCTGTTTGGTCGCCAATAGCTCAACACCACTTTCTTGTCCTCAAGAGTTTTACATAGGACTAGAGATGAGCAAATCAATTTGAGTGGAAATCAATTCTACTCGAATTTTACAAAAATCTGCATTTGCCAAAATGTGGATTTTTTTTTTCTAACTCGCTTCTGTGTGGATTCAGCAAAATGGAAGCAATCTGCCACTATTTCTCTGAACTGGAAAAGTCCATCAAAAAGTTTAAAAAACAAGGGAAATAAAAGCAAAACCTTATAGCTCATCTCTCTGGCCCTTCCACGCCTCACCATCGCCCATCGGGCCCTTGGTGCATCTTCAAAAACCCACTGCTTGCGCTGAATTCACTGGGTTCTGCACATTCGCACTCAAGGTCATGGTGCACGCCATGGAATCCATAGCATTCCCACTCAAGGTCATGGTGCACGCCATGGAATCCATAGCATTCCCACTCAAGGTCATGGTGCACGCCATGGAATCCATAGCATTCCCACTCAAGGTCATGGTGCACGCCATGGAATCCATAGCATTCCCACTCAAGGTCATGGTGCACGCCATGGAATCCATAGCATTCCCACTCAAGGTCATGGTGCACGCCATGGCTTGCGCAGAACCCTCCCAGGCCTCATCAGACCCAGGATCCCGATCCCTGTTTGAGAGGCCCGGCAAATTAAAAATGAACAGCAGGGATCTGAAGATGTGATAAGGACCAGACATGTGACGGTAAGGACCGAAGGGACCAAAGAGGTGGGCATAAGGAGTTTTTTTTTGTTTATATTATGTTTAATATGCTCTGAGGTCTGCGGAAACCACACAGCATAATAAGAGACATGAAATTCATAGAGAATAACTTCTTTGCAAATTGAATTTCCGGGCAAAAACCGCGAGAACAGGCAAATTTTTTAATTTTGCCTGATCCTCTCATCTCTACGTAGGACTAATTATTGCTTATTTTTGCACTTCTGGGTGAGAATAAGTAGCAGTTCTTTAGACACAGCATATCCCAAAGACAAAAGAAATTTAACACTGGTTCAAGGGAAAAAATCAAGGGTTGTTAAGAACAGTAAAACAAAGTCTTACGAGGTTGCTCAGCCCCTTTAAAAGAAAAGACGACTCATTAGAAATAATGGTAAGGATAAAAGTCGAGGGAAGAGAGGCAATGCCACCATACAACAAGTTACATATATTTGAGTAAATATCTCGTTCTTCCCTGATAGGGTAGCTAATAATGTCAGTAGAGTGGGAAGCAAACAGTTACTGCATATATTTACAAAATGGAGTATCTACTTGTAGTACGTATTGCTTAACTGTTCCCATTCACTTTACGTAAAGAGGCAGCTAGGAAATTCAAAAATGTTGATACCTCAGGCTCTTAAAATGTGGGGAAGAAAAAAAAAAAGTGTTTTTAATAATAAAAGCAGCAACGGGTGGAAAGAAAATACTAGAACGAGAAAATGCAAAAAAAATAAAATAAAAATAAAAAATTGTAGAAGTCCTTGAAAGTTTGTTTGTCTGGAGCACAACTCAATAGTCTACTTTGTGGCCGGGGTTAGGCTTGTAAAGTTACAGGCACTCTTGGTTGACAAAATCCTTCAGAGATTTTGGAAGCAGTTTTCGAAAAGGCCTCTATAACCATGTAAGGAAACTCTCTTTATCCAGTTTGGTGCCTGCAAGAACAGACTCCATGTCATTAAGGATGTCAGAACTCAAAGCTTCTTGTAGACTCGGCATTAGTTCCTCTCCTTCTACGTTCATGGCTTCCCCCTCGAGCGTACCAAGGTCCACATTAGTTCCTGGAAGTGCTTCCAAATAGTCAGGAAACCGGTTCTGTTGTGAGGGCATACTGCTTTGGTTGATTGCATCGCCTGAGAATTAGAAATGTGAGCGGTTTAGAAGAAAAAGTATATAAATCCGTCAAAATAATAAAAACGCACAAATAAGTAAAAAGCACAAAAAGTTGAAGACATCACCACGCAATAAATTATCCTAGACAGGAACGATAAAAGTGGGGCTAGATGCTTTACATGTTTTGGGCACTTTATTTACTGGTGGCTAATTATGTTACTACTTTATGGATCTGAACAAGTTCTCCCCAGAAAAAGCATCAATTGCAGGGTACTACGGCATTCATTTCCAATCGGTGAAGGGTCAACCACTAATCACTATAAAACCACCTCTCATTTTCGCCAAGCTTTTTCCAGTAAATCGCCAAATCAAGCAAGCTGGAAGACGACAAGGGATCTATATAATTTCCCACCCCTTTGCACCAGATTCCTAGCTTCAAAAAGTAGTCAAATTTTGGAGACGGGGTATTTGTACAAAAAATGTTGCAACGTTTTGCTTTTCTTGTGCCACGTCCATCATTGACAAAAACAATGGGGTCAACCATGGCGCAACAAATTTGCTATACATTGTCGGTGAAATAATACATTTGTCACATCTTACACCAATCTTTAACCAAGAGCCTACTTGAGTGGCATATGCCACTCTTGATAAATAACCCCCAAGGTGTCATTGGTGGGATAAGTCTATCATAGGACAACCATATCATATCATAGGACAACTTTGTTCAAAGAGGTGGAATTAAAAAGTTTGTAATTCGTTAGAAAAATTGCAGTCCACCTCCCACCCGCCAAGAATACTACTACACCAGTTCACAGGTTGAGCGTGGAATTGCACCTCTACCCCGTCCAGTTTAATGGAACCAAGTTGCAATGCCAGACAACCCAATAAGTATCTTAATGCCCTAGATATTAACAGGGTTGACATATAGGTCACATGCTACCCCAATTGGTGAGTGCACCCAAAAACAACTGACCTGTATCCATTTCATCAACACTGTTAAGGAAATCATCAGGTGTGCGGGGAACACTGTAACTACTCATGCTCAATCCACTGTCCGTACTCTCATCTCTGGAGTGATATGTGCCGCTGCCAAAAAAAAAAAGGTTTATCACAATTTTTTTTCAAAAAAGGAAATAAAATTAAACCAATATTCGGAGGGTAGGGGTGAGTAGGGAAAATTTCAGCCCAACTGAGAAAATCTTGTTATATTTCATAGTAGTACCATCTCAGGGCTGACCAATAGAATAAATATGAAATCTGCAGAGTGATGTATTTGGTCACTTATTTGAAAGAAGGTGGTTGCAATGTACGGACCTGTTTAGGAAAGGATCGGAGCTGTTCATGGTCATTGTTCTGAGCTCTTGAGTGATTCCGGAAGAACACACTGGATTTTGAGATCCACCGTCTTGCTCCATGGTCGGTAGTTGACTACGAAGAGCTAGTTCCTGCGAACCAAAGTAAACCTGTGTACTATTAAATTCATTAACAACATGACTAACTTTGACCTAGTCCAAAGTAGACACTAAAACTACAGATTTCTCTACATTAATAGGGAAATCCACTGTCTGCATAGAGCCATCCAGCTCCATGGCCATTTTTTTCAAGACTCAAGTTTGCTTGCAAACTTTTTTAAACCCTCCGACCCAAACAAAGAAACACTGAAGTTGCAACAACGCCATAGTTTCTTTGCAAATTCTAGGAACCAAATGTCACCAAAAATCTCTAGCCCTATTTAGTATGAATGTCTGAAAAGTTGGTGGTGAGGAAAGCTTTAGTAAATTCTGATAGTGAATTAATAACTGATTTGAAAAACAAAGCGAGAAAAAAAAAAAAAAACACAACCTTTTAATGTCATACAGCTATGTTCACATGTTGCTTTTTTATGCAAATTTTAAGCTGCTTTTTACAGTACCAGCAAAGTCTAGGAGATTTCAGAAATCTCATGCACACACATTGTTTTTTATTCCTGACTGAGTTGGAAGACTGCTGCGGTTTTGCAAACTGCAGCATGTCACGTCTTTCAACATTTTTTCACCCATAGAAAGCAATGGGTAAGTGTTTTTTTAGTGAAAAAGAAGGAAGGTGCAGCAGTATGTGAAAGCCATTTATATTTGTGATTTTCCCAAGTTTAAACCATAATGTCTTGGTGTTCATGGCAGTTGAGAATGGCAGTCAGGCTATGTGCCCACGTAGCAGATTTGATGCAAGCGTTTTTGCCCATCTGGCAGAAAAAAACGCATGCAGATTTACATGCGTTTTTCCTGCCAGGTAGAAGCGTTTGTCAAGCACTTTTACATGCGTTTTCGCATGATGTTTTTTCAAGCACTTTTCCAAGCGATTTTGGGCATCACTTGGAAAAGTGCTTGACAAGTTGGTCACACAATATAAATCCATGCAACCATAATCGCGGTGCGTGCGGTACCCGGGATGAAGAGGAGACTACAACTCCTCTTCATCCCGCGACCGCTGACGTCAGCAATCAGGTGATGGTCGCGTGACCATCTGCTGACTAAATGACGTCACCGCAGGTCCTGCAAGTACACCGCGGGACGCCGAGAAGAGAGGATCATCGCCGGGAGCAGACCGGAGAGGTGAGTATACAGGTTTTATTTATTTTTAACTTTTTTATTTCTTTTCTTCACCGCGTGGTAGCCGGGATGAAGAGGAGTTGTAGTCTCCTCTTCATCCCGGGTACCACACGCACCGTGATTACGATGCAAATTCGCGGCCACTGAATCAGAGCAAATCCACATATACCTGCGGGTTTGCTACGTTTCAATGTTCCTCAATGGCCGCGAATTTGCAGCGTAACCGCGGTAGAAAGACGGATTTTGGTAAGACCTTACCTGTAAAATCCTTTTCAGCGAAGGAAGGAAGGGAGACACAGATCCATTACTAGTGGGTAGGCGGAGCCCCACAGGATAGTTCACCTCAGATTTATAAAAAGTGACGACCGGCCCCTCCAGCCTAGGCTCCTCCTACTCCCATGTTCCTCAGTCCGTACACAAGCTAAGGAAGAGCAGATAACACCAGCGGAACAACACAACCCCTTCCGAAAATTCAGAAATGCGAGAGAACAGGTTATGCATATAACAGAAAAAACACACAGTCCCAGGCACTACTCACTGGACCTGACAACTGCGATGAGCTGGCAATGCTGGACAGAGCCCTAGCACGCAGACCCCCGCCCAGACGACCGCCATCAGAGAGGAGTCGCGCCGCATCTGGAAAACAATAATGCACTTCTGCCATGGGAGGGTGCTGTGTCTCCCTTCCTTCCTTCGCTGAAAAGGATTTTACAGGTAAGGTCTTACCAAAATCCGTCTTTCAGCAGCAGAAGGGAAGGAAGGGAGACACAGATTCATTACTAGTGGGACGTCCCAAAGCAGTCCAGAACTCAAGGGTGGGAAACAGTGGCAGAATCGCCAACACCCCAACAACATAGTTAAGCGCGCAACAAGAGCCAAAACTAGATAAAGAGAAAACCTAAACCACCGCCGCCTGCAGGACCCTGCGTCCCAAGGCCGCATCGGCGGAAGCACTCACGTCCACTTTATAAAATTTTGTAAAGGTGTGAACGGAGTGCCAGGTAGCCGCCCGGCAGAGCTACGCTGCCGAGGCCCCCTGATGAAAAGCCCACGACAAACCAACAGCCCTCGTGGAATGAGCTCGAACCTTGACCGGACAAGGCTCGCCCTTGAGCCGGTATGCTTCCAGGATAGCCGAACGTATCCACCGAGCTATAGTGTCCTTGGAGGCCCGCTGACCACGCCGACGACCAGCAGGAATCACAAAAAGAGAGTCCGACTTCCGAAACCCTTGCGTGATTGAAAGATAGAACTTCAAAGCCCGCACCAAATCCAACGAGTGCAAGGCTCGCTCCTTTGGACTTTTCGGATTCGGACAGAGGGAGGGCAACACGATGTCCTGACTGAAGTGGAAACGCGACACCACTTTAGGCAGAAAATCGCCACGGGTACGAAGCACCACGCGATCCGGGTGGAACTCCAGAAAAGGGGGCGAGCAAGACAGGGCCGCCAACTCAGAAACCCTTCTCAAGGAGGTGACCGCCACCAGGAAGGCCACCTTCCAAGAAAGCAAGTAAAAGCTTAGCTGAATCCATAGGCTCAAACGGCCCATGCTGAAGAGCCTCCAAGACTAGATTGAGCCGCCAAGGAGCCACAAACACCCTCCGAGGCGGAAACTGACGTGCAACCCCACGAAAAAACGAGCACATCTCTGCGCGAGGCAATAGTCTTCCGAAAAAGCACGGATAGTGCAGATACCTGACCCCGCAAGGTACCAACCGCCAGACCCTTGGTCAAACCACATTGCAGAAAAGCCAAGAAGTTGGGAATGGAAAAAACCCTCGGGTTCCTTGACGATCCAGAACACCATGAATAGAAGGCCTCCCAAGTTCTGTGATAAACCCTAGTCGTAGCTGGACATCTGGCCGCCAGCAAGGTGGCAATGACCTCGGCCGAAAACCCACGACGGGTCAATATCTCGGTCTCAAGAGCCACGCCGTCAAACGAAGCGACTTCAGGTCCGGATGACGAATGGGCCCTTGGGTTAACAGGTCCGGGTGAAGAGGCAGTGGAAACGGGGGCGCCGCCAGAAGAGACACCAGCGTTGAATACCACGCCCTCCGCGGCCAATCCGGCTCCCCCAAAATTGCCGGAATTCATTCGAGTTTGATCCGCCGGACCACCAGAGGAAGTAAGGATACCGGCGGAAACACGTAGATCAGCTTGAACTGGTCCCACGGGGCGTTCAGCCTGGATGCCATCAAGTCCACCTGGGGAGTCCCCCAACTGGAGCACAGCAGTGCAAAAACATCCGGATGAAGACTCCATTCTCCGGGATCCACCTGCTCGCGACTGAGGAAGTCCGCCGTGATATTCAGCACTCCTGGGATGTGAATCGCGGAGATGGCTGGAACCCTGGACTCGGCCCATACCAGGATCTGCGAGACCTCCATCATGAGCCTGGAACTCCTCATCCCGCCCTGATGGTTGATATACGCGACCGCTGTCGCATTGTCCGTCTAAATCCGGACCGGCAGACCGCTCAAGGGGACCGTCCAATGTCGGAGGCAGAGAAAAATCGCTCTCAACTCCAGGATGTTGATCGGCAGAGACGACTCCTCTGACGACCAGAACCCCTGAACCCAGAGATCGTTCCAAACCCCCCCCAGCCAGTCAGGCTGGCATCGGTGGTAATGACCGACCACCGTGGGAGGAGGAAGGATTTCCCCAGGGATAAAGCCTCCGGACATAACCACCATCCAAGAGACTCTCGCACCCTGCGGGAGATACTGACACAGCGATCTAGCGAAGCCAGCGATCGATCCCAACGGGTCAGAATAAGATTTTGGAGACCCCGGGAATGAAATTGCGTAAACGGTACTGCTTCCATTGCCGCCACCATCAGACCCAGAAGGCGCATACACTTCCGAAGCGACATCGCCATCGCCGACCTCATATTCTGGACATGGTGACGAAGGTTCGCTTGTTTGTCCAGAGGCAGAGACACCACTGCCTGTACCGTGTCGAAATGCATCCCCAAGAACAGAATTGACTGCGACGGCTCCAATGACGACTTCTTCCAATTGACCAGCCACCCAAAGTCCTCCAGGTGCTGAAGGGAGAGATCGCGAGCTGTCACCGCCTCCTCCGCTGTGGGCGACACAATTAACAGGTCGTCCAGGTAGGGGAGAATCGTAACTCCTTGCCTTCGAAGGAGCACCATGAGCAGCGCCGGAATTTTTGTAAAAACCCTGGGAGCCGAGGCCAACCCGAATGGTAGGGCCACAAACTGGTAATGGGCCTGACCTATGGCGAAACGCAGGAAGCGCTGGTGAGCCCTGCCGATGGGGACATGCAAATAGGCATCGCGGATGTCGATCGACACCAAGAAATCGTACTGCGACAGGGCCGCCACGACAGAGCGAAGAGACTCCATACGGAATTTCCGGGTCCGGACATGAACATTCAATTCTTTGAGGTCCAGAATGGGGCGAAACTGGTCCTCCTTTTTGGGGACCACAAAAAGGTTGGAGTAAAACCCCCTTCCCCGGTCCTGCGGCGGAACCGGAACCACCACGCCCTGCTGCAGAAGAGAGTCGACCTCCCGCAGCAGTGCGGCAGCCAGCTTGGGCTCGGACGGGAAGCGAGACTGACGAAACCTGTCCCGGGGTCGAGAATGAAACTCTATGAAATAGCCTGCCGACATAACCCGCGTTACCCAGGCGTCCGATACGTGGGACGCCCAAATCGACCGGAACTGAAGCAGACGACCTCCCATCCAAGAGCCCTCGAGAGGGTTCCTGGCGTCAGTCCGCCTTAGCGGGCTTTTTGTCAACCTCCCGTTTGTCCTGACGGAAATGTTGTTTCCAGGGTGTACGGGATTTCTGGGTGGTCTTCTTTCCGGAAGATGAGGGACGACCCGATCTCCAAGAGGGCTGATCGAACCGTCCCCTGGGCCGAAAGGGCTGACGACCACTACTGGCACTTGACTTGCCAGACGTAGAAGCCGCTGCTTTTCGCTGCGGCAAAGCCGAATCCTTGGCCTTGGCAATCAGCTCCGTGACGTCCGAACCAAAAAGCTGACCGCCCTTGTATGCCAGACTCAACAAACCTTGTTTGGATACCGCATCTCCAGTCCACTGTTTAAGCTGCAGTGCTCTTCTGACTGTGACGGCCGAGGATTGAGCCCTGGACATAACAGAAGTAGTATCCAGCACTGCGTCCCTGCCATATCGGGCCGCCTTTTCCAACAGCTGGAAGAGCCTTTCCACCTGAGACAGCGGAGACCCATCTTGCCACGCCGTCCGCAGCTGATCCAACCACCGCAGATAAGCCTCACCAGCCCACATGGCCCCCAAGGCCGCTCGGAATCCATGACCCGCGGCCTCGTAGATGGACTTCGCCGCTAACTCCGTCCTTCTGTCCAGCGGGTCCTGTAGACTCGCCTTCCCTTTAACAGGAAGCAAAGAGGATTTGCTCAGCTGAGACAATGGCACGTCCACTTCAGGCGAGGGGACCCAATTGGCGATCGTCTCCGAGGAGCAGGGGTACAGGGCATCAAAAAACCGCATCCCCTGGAAGCGTTTATCCGGACACAGGCGTTCCTTCTCCACCGCCTCGTTAAGTTCGTCGTGCGCCGGCAGCGTCGAACGAGCCCGAAGCGACTCCTGATACAGCCGGGCCGACTTGCCAGGGCGCCTAGTCACCTCTTCAGACAGCTGTAACGCTTCCCGCATAGCCCCAATAAAAGCGTCCACGCAGCCCGAAAGCGAAGCGGAGCAACCCTGCCGATTCCTCTTCATCAGACTCGGAAATCTCACCATCAGACTGTCGGTGATTCCGAAACCTCCGACGCACTGCGCGGAGGAGACGGCGCCACCACAGGCCTGTGGCGCTTCTTGCCTCGTGACGACGTTTGGGACTTAGCTGATACCCAATGACCCAGGAGGTCCGACAATGGGTACAGTAACCGAGGAAGTGTGATCCCGCTACCACAGCCTGTTCCTCGCAAAAAAATCACCAAGTACTGAAGGGTTAAAGCTCCTCCAGAGGGAGAGAGCTACCCCAGCTGCCTGCAGAGCAAAAGTTAACCTAACAGACTAGGGAGATGCGCGCTCTGATCCCAGAAGCGTGCACTCCAGAACAGGTTAACTGCCTTGATGAGGCCAGACCCCTCAGAAGGGGTTAATGCTGCTGACCACACAATACCCCTTTGCCTTAAAAGGACAGAGGTGTGTGGGTCCCAGGGCCTCCTCAGCAGGGAGATAGCAGCGCCGGATATAGCACACCCTGTCTGCCTTAACAGGCCAGCAGTAAGGTGCTCTGCGCTGCAATAGTGAGCAAACGGAACCTTCTGCTTTAAAAGGCAGAAGTGACTCACCAGCTGGCCGCGATGACTGCTCTTCTCTGGGGAGGTGTAGAGAGCGGGGAGCAGGAAGCAGCAGGCGCTGCACGTGGAAATGGACGCCGGCCGAAGGACCCAGGAGAAGAAGAAGGGGCTGGGTCAGCTCCAGCGCACGCTTTCCGAGCGCTTCCTGTCTGAGGATAAGTGACAGGGAGCAGAGAAGCGCAAAGCCACGCCTACAGTAAGAGCGGCTGCCGCAGCAGCCGCTGAAGCACTCAGAACTGATGAGCACTTACCCAGCTGAGCGCCACAGGGACCCCCAGGGATGTGTGGCGCCGTGGCCATTTGCTCCCCCTCACGGCAGAGAGCACAGGGACCCCAAGAAGCGGTGTGCATCTCCGCCAGGGAGCGCGCTGTATCCCCCGGAGCCGGCAGGCTTCTGCGGGGACCTCTTTAGGGGGTACGCAGATCCGCCAGGGGAGGGTCAGGTGTCCCAGCAGCGCTGAGACCCCCTGAGACCTCTAGACCACGGGAATGTAAAATAAAAAATTCTTCTGAGAAGCTGCAAAGGCAGCGACTATCCTCTGCAACCTCAAATTTAAAACTGAAGGACATGGGAGTAGGAGGAGCCTAAGCTGGAGGGGCCGGTCGTCACTTTTTCTAATCTGAGGTGAACTATCCTGTGGGGCTCCGCCTACCCACTAGTAATGGATCTGTGTCTCCCTTCCTTCCCTTCTGCTGCTGAAATGGTCATGCTGCGCTTTGCAACGCAATGTGAATTTGGCGCGCTAATTAGAGCATCATGTGCACAGCACATCCGAATTCATATTGCTTTGCATGGCAGACTGTTTTACAAGCGTGGCCGACCAAAGTGTGAAAGTAAACTGTCTCATATAAGCTCAATGCTCTGTCAATGTCTTAGGTAAACTATTCCTGACCAATTCACCTCCCCCCGCTGTTACATTTGTAATTGTGTCTTTTTTCATGATTTTTTTTGTTCAGAATAGTCACTATTTTTTCCATCATAATTTTTTTTTACACTAAATAATTTGATCAAATTGCCCTTTTTTCCAAAAATAGTTTTATGGTTTCACATATGTCTTGCATTGGTGACCGGTACTATTTCTTCTGTGGTGGAAGCAATGCTGAACTTTAGGATCCTGAAAAACGCAGCAAAAAAAAATAAAAAAAAAAAGCAGCAAAACCTGCTTTTTGTAAGCAGTTTCTTTACTGCCAAGAGAGCAGGTTTTGCCTGCAGAAAAAAAACGCAGCAAGAACGCAACGTGTGAACATAGCCTTAACATTAAAAATATCTGCAGTAGAACTGTGCTTGGGCATTTGATTCTCCACGCAGTACTAAGAACTAGAAATTCACTCTAAAGTTAGGAAAAAAACAAAACTTGGGAAATCAATTCTATGGACGTTTATGTAAAGAACATTAGCATTAAGACTGGTTTTTCAGCCCAAACCTGTCAGACTTGAGTGGTTTATTTTTGGCTTTGCAGCCTTTATATTGTAGAAGACTAAAAGATGTCAGCAGACCATAGAAGGACAGGGAAATTATGCATTATGCAGTCATAAAAGTAAAATGACAGGATTAGCCAAAGAGTGTGAAAGAAACTGTTTCTCTCGGTCTGCAGGGTCCCATACATATTTTTCTTCCACCATGTCAAATTTCGAGGAAAGAGGGAGGAGGCATGTTGAGATCCAACATGTCAAATTATTTTCTACCGCCATGCTGGCTTGCTTACTGGATATTGATCCAGAGGCATATCAGTTTGGCCTACAGCTATCTAAAGCGCATGGACAACTTAATGTATTTCCTGACTTGGCCATCTCCACAACTATGATGGACTCCATTTCTGAGGGTCATTCTCATCTGTGGTCTCCTTTTCTAAATTTGACTGCTTTGTGGGTCAAAAAAAGTTCAGTTCTCAGAGGAGAGTTGGTAGTCCTCAAATTTCTCCACCAATAATTTAACCCTGGAGCTGTGTCTGGAATAAACTGTTCTTGTATTGGTATATACTGCGTATATTGGGTCAAGGTTGCACCTGTCATGATAGAGAAAAGGTGGTACATATATTTGGTTTTTTTCTTGGAGGTCCATGCAAGACATGGAAATATAATAATATATAATTTACCATTAAATCCTCTTATCCGCCCCACACACATACACACTAAACACCACAAAGACGACAAGACAAACATATAGAGAGTACAAAAGGCTGTTTCTAACCTGTGGCCTCACCTGCCGAAGCAGTTCTTGGTGCTTGAGTCGTAGACGTTCTTTCTCCATCTGAAGCTGTTGGAGTCTTAGCTGCTGCTGATTGCCGCCACCTCCCATGACACCGCTCTGGGGGGCAAGTGGTGGAGGGGATTTTACTGGTGCACTCTGACTTAATCTCTGTTGGCTCATACCTAAAGGGGGTTCAAATAGAAAGGGTTTACGTAAAACAGGAATAAACCAGTCTACCAAATTACCGATACAGATAATACACAAATAAAATAACAACTTGGCAAAGCTATTGGGGGTAAAAAAAAGAAAAATGAGGGGGCACCAGAAACATAAAAAAACAAAACAAACAAAAAAAAAAAAACACATGGTATAATACACGATCTCCAGAACAAGGTCCAGTGAAAGACCAAGAAGTCCAATGGTTTGCCCAAATGAGAGAACACACAACAGAACTACAAAACTAATTTTCATTGGAAGTCAACCCAACGAGTTCTATGCAAGTTGGCTCGCCACCTTCTACCTGATGGCAGGGAAAAGTGATTGGGTGTCTTGGAATTCAAAAAGCCTGACCCCGTGTTTCTGTGAGATGTCTGCCAATGGATTTGTGCTATCGAAATAAATTCAGCTGAATGTGGAAGATTATAGTAAAGTCTATGGTAAGTTTTTTTTTTTTTTTTTTTAAAAACATTACGATTTATATTAAAGTCCTTATTCTTACTTGGGTCACTAAAGCAGGATGTAGACTGAAAGATGATCGTTGGACCAGCATTCTTAAAGATGCCTGTTTCACTATTATCTTGCAGTGGAAAAGGCCTGCTGATCATCCGATCAAAAAGCAAAATACTCGGGTGTAATGATCTTTTGCGCAGCGCAAAATTAACACCAAAAAAAAAAAAATAATCATTCCCGGTGGCGTTAATAGGACTGCCGAGAACCATGGCCGCCTATACGCACTGAGCGATCTATTACAGATCGATCAGTGAGAAAAGTTTACTTTGGTCTGCCTGGGTAAAACGGCTGTTTAACCACCACTGATGGGTAAAGGTTTAAAGATCGGCGGTCGAATCGTGCCACCTTTTAGTCCACAAACACAAAGCCTAATAGGCCGACACTTCCTGTTCTGAAATCTCATCATTACCATGGGCAGGACTACATTGACAGGCAACACCTAAATAAGTAAGCACAGGATTTCACCATTCACAATAGATCATGTTCACAGTTCACCTCCTCCACCTTGCTGCACAATGACCTCTTCACAAGTCACAGAGCATGCCCACAACACTCTCCAAAAAAAAAAAGTCAGTATGTTAGAGCCAGACACCAGATCTCTAAAGGCTGTGTACAGCAACTCAGGCAAGAAGGCTGCCATCATAATCATGTATACAGAGAGTAGAAAAAAAATTGTAAAAATATAACAAAAGAAAACAAAGAAATAAAAGACATCTTTAGAGGCACAGGTTGGAGAACACTGGAATAGTGTTGATAAGATGGACATAGCTGTGATGCAGAAATACAAGGTAAAATAAATATAATTAGTCCATGTATCTAACCACCCCAACCATTTCCTAGTGGTCCCGGACCTGGATTCTTTGCCTCCTACATATATTTACAGTTATTCCAAAATTTCTCATTAGGACGGACAGCGTTTCAGAATCAAGGGCCTCCAGCCGTGCAATAGATGATCACTTCACCCCCCTATCTACCATATAAAGAGGGGCAGAGAAAAAGTTCTCTTTACATTGCTCGACCAGGGTGGTTTCTTGCTTGCACTCTTATTTTCACCAGGTCACGGTAACATCGGAGGCCTGAATATTTGCCAAGAGGTAAACAGCTGCCTAAATTGGCAAACAGATCATTTTAAGAGGCTTTTTATGGAAACATTTCAACTCGAGACCCTTTTTGTCCTAAGTTTTTATTATATTGATGAAATTAAAAAAAGAGTTGTGTTCTACAAGCCTTGGAATCCTCACTGATCCCAAAAAAGTTCCAAAGGCAGTTCCATTTTTACCTGCAGAGCTGCACTCCAGCGCAAGGAACTGTAGCAGTTCTTCATTCCAGTTAACTAGGCTGTGATTCCGCTGTTAACCTCTTAAGGGCTGAACGATTTTTATTTTTCTGCACTTTCATTTTTTTCCTCCCTTCTTTCAAGGGCCATATTATTTTTTTTTATTTTTCCGCCAGCATGAGGGCTTGATTTTTTTTTTTGCAGAAGAAATTTTAGTTTTGAACAACACCATTCATTCTACCATATAATGTACTGAAAAATGGGAAAAGTTCCAAAATGCTATGAAATGAAAAAAAAAAAAACCTTCTGCGATTCCTTTTGGGTTTTGTTTTAGCAGCGTTCACTGTGCTGTAATAAAGACCTAGCAATAGGATTCTTAAGTTAGTAAACTTGCATAGTTTTTTTTCTTTTCTTTTTTTTTAATTTAAGTTGCAAAAAAAAAAAAATTTTTTAGAAATTTAAAAAAAAAAAAAAATTATTTTTTTTATGTAGTCATTTTCCCCATATTTTTCCGTTGATGGAACTGTATTTTTTGTGCATCGACCTGCTGATTTCATTGCCGGCCACTTTGGCTTACATGTGACGATTTGATTGCTTTTAATTGCAATTTTTGGAGGGAACTGAGGTAACCAAAAAAAACACAATCCTGGAGCTTTGATCCCCGTCACCATTTCAGCATCCATTTTATTTAATTTATTTATTTGTTTTACTCATTTATATAGCAGCATTTATTCCACAGTGCTTTACAGACCTTATGGACACTGTCCCCATTGGGACTCACAATCTAGATTCCCTATCAGTATGTCTTTGGAGTGTGGGAGGAAACCGGAGAACCCAGAGGAAACCCACGCAAACACGGGGAGAACATACAAACTCCTTGCAGATGTCGTCCTTGGTGGGATTTGAACCCAGGACCCCAGCGCTGCAAGGCTACAGTGCTAACCACCGAGTCACCGTGCTGCCCATTGATAAATAGCTATTTTATTAAATCAGACAATTACACATGCAGTCATACCAAATATGTTAATTATTATTAATTTTTTTTTTATAATTTCTTACCTTTTGCCTTTTACGTTTGGAAGGAAAGGGAGTGATTTTACATTCCCCCCCGCCCCCATTTTTAATTAGTCCCCATAGGGGATTTGAACCTACGTTCTTAATAGCTTATTCTATGCACTGCAATATAATTGTATTGCAGTTTATGGTGAAATAGGTGATCTCTTATGAAGCCCAGCCATAGGCTGGTCTTCGTAAAATATTTCACATGGCAGATATCGGTGCCTTCAGAATGCACCCCGAAATCATGTCACGGCCACCATCTTGAAGACTTAAATGCTGGTAGCGGCATTTAACAATTACGTCGGGTGCCAGTTATGTCGGCACCCACACTGCATGGAGTGAAGATGTACATTTTCACTAGTGCTGTGGCTGCTGATTGATATGGATTGTTACGCTTGGACAGAATGAGAATGCTGCAGCCGATCAGTGGCCACCGATTAGCTACAGTGCCCATGCGATGCCCCCATTGAAGGCTGGAGCCAAGAGTCCGGTAGGGGATACATCGAAAAGGATCAGATCAGTCAAATAATCGGCCCGAAAGGCGCGACAGTCCGAGCTAACAGACATTACAGCCTGCAGGACTTTTACTGTGTGATATAATTATAAGCCGCTCAGTGGTACAAAGCACAGGAGGGGTGCAGAAACTCTGTACAAAAAGTTACGAGAAAATAAGTTTCCTGGAAAACTCCGCTGCCTTCTGCTCAGAACATAGAGTCTTCAAACGTGTTAAAAAGTAAATAAGCCAATTTCATATTATTTTAAAGCCGGGGTTTAGACTGTTTCCTGTCAGATTCCCATACCCCTGCAAATCTGGAAAGCATTTGATTGGCATATGAAGCCGTACCCAGGCAGCTTAGACCTCACAGGCAGACAAACAAAAAAAACGCTTTGTTCTGGTAAAGAGGGGAAATCAGGATATGGGGGTGGGAGGGGGCGGATTACATTTTCTTGAGCAAAAATGTACAAAAATAAGAGACAACCCCCTAATTAAAGCATCCACCTCATGGCAAACATTCTGCACCTAGACAAAAGAGTGGAGGGAGGAGAGGGGCACAAGTGATAATTAATGCTTACAGTATAGCAAACAGTAATTAAGATCACAAGATAATGAGATGTTAGCAGAAGGGCTGCAGGGAACCCACACAGGAGGCAACCAAGGTTCCTCTAAAATCTCCCCAAAATGGAAATAGGCCACAAATATGGCAAAGGATGGAAAGTGAAGAACTGGGAAATAGGTTACACAAGAATCTCTACCGACACCCTATATGAATATATTTCGCTAATGACACCCACTAGGCTGCACAAAAAGCATGAAATGCAAAATTATGAAAGCCATTTTGAACCTCAGTCATATGTTAAAAGGGATGCTTCCATCTCAAGGGTTTATACTGGTAGATGTGGGACAATCACCTGTTGGCAACTCATGTTTGGGAATTCCCACATTCTTTAAACACCAAGACATGGTCTCATCACAACAGTCCATAATACCCCTCTCATACACTTTAGATAGCTCTCAGCAAAACTATGGATTGGCCGATTGTTTGGGCGTCAGCCATCTCTCCCATACATGGGAGCGCTCGCAATGCAGACATCTCTGGTGGTGGCTTAGCTCAGTGAGAACATCATGATTTGCCATCCAAAAATTTGGACATAATTGAGCCCAAACTCCCCTGACATCATCTGCCTGGCGGCCCCATATTCTATAGACTGTCGGCCAAACCAGTCTATATCAGCAGTCGGCTGACGTTAGTCTACTGTGTATGGGAGGTTTAGGAGACCAGCCCTGTCAGAATTTTCTGCCTTTTTGACAACAGAGCTCCAGGAAGGAACCAGAACCACCTTAATGACCGATATGCGATAGATCCATTTAAGAAAGAAACGACAACACTATTGCAAACAGAGCCTTACAGAAAGAGCCAGAGGTTTAAAGGGGTTCTCCAGGTATGGGGTTCAGTTCTGCAGTCATTTTATGTTACTGCAGACTTGTGAATCCTCACAGCGTGCAGTCAGGTTTCTCAAGTGCTCGCGATCATGTGACTGTAGGTGTGATATTTCCATACTTCTGGCCACACCCCAACTAGAGGTGTCCAAGTGTATGCAAATCGCACACTTGTGGTCACGCGTCCGCCCAATCCTGGTGCCTGAGAATCATGACAGTACGTAGTTTGAGTGCTGTGAGGATTCAAAAGTTTTCAGTCCCATTGGGGGACTGCAGACTTGAACCCCAAGCATTGACAACCCCTTGGATATAGGAATACTCCTTTATGAACAACCACTATTCCCTCTGTGTGACAACTAGAAGGGCAAATCATGAAAGGGGCTGTCTCATACTGTATCTTCAGGATCCTCTTCTTCCCAGGTTCTAGTTGGCTTGAGGGCGGTGTGCTCCTGAGGATCGACTACTCAGACCAGCTGCATGGCTGCGTCACTAGCCCGAACTCTGGCTTAAATGGCTTTTAATATAGGGTACAAAGTCGGGACAGAGAAGGCTTTTCCTGGGAGCTGAACCCCATAGCATGGCCAATTGCTTTGTTGGTTCGATATAAAAGTGGTTTGTCCGTGATAAGACATCGGGTCTCATTTATCAAAACTATGATTGGTTGCTATGGGCAACAGAGCTCAATTTTCACGAATCTGCCCCAAAAGGTCTTATTTTTTTAATCATCTTTAAAGTGAAATTAGCTTTGAGATATTTCTGTTTTAATATGGCAGTCTCTTTTTTTTTTTTTTGCACGAGAGGACAGGAAGTGCAGCCATAAAAAAGGCTGTATAATTTGCACTTCCTGTTCTCACTTTTGCAAAAAATGGCCGCCATAGCTGAATATATGACAACATTCTGCGAGCGAATAAAAATAACTAGCTACAAAACTATGGCGGCTGGTGCTCTAGTGTCGGATTTTCTGATACATGGGAATATTGACTCTCTGACAGTCTTAAGACATTTTGATATTTTGCACTGATTTTGCTTAGATCTAGCATCACTATGCCAGAATACAAATCTGATCCAAACCCATTTTCAAGATGTCTTTACCATTTACCCCCATTCAGGTAAATAGACTGCAGGGCTGATACAGCAAGACTGTCTAAAGGATCAACCGGCCCATAGCAACCAATCACAGCACAGATTTCATTTTTCTTGAGCTGTTTAAAAAAATGGAAGCTGCGCTATGACTGGTTGCTAAAAAGTTTTGATAATAATGACGCTCATATTGTAAGGGATAAGTTGCCCAAAAGACTAATTAGCGGTATATTTTATTGTTTGACCAGTATATATTATGTATACTATATTTATATAAGAGTTGACCACTTAGTAGTCCAAGTTAATTGGCCTTCGGGCCGTGGTACTTAGCAAGGCCACCATGCTTTGGCAACACAAATGGTAGGGAGACTGTTGGTTTGAGGCAGCAATGTTGGCAAAGGCCTAGGAGGTCTTTAATGCTGACAGGGTAGTGTATGTTGTGATGTCCCACCTGTCAAAGCAGCTCATAAAAAGTGGTTTGGTGCCAAGGCGTGAGAGGATAGTCCGCATGTCGTGTGGACCTGTCTTTTGTTGGGGTGTTGGCTGTCTACTTCTTCAGAGATGGTTGGAGTGTGTAAATCGAAGGAGAAGTGATGGGCCGGGATAAGAGTCACCGGTCACCAGGGCACTTGGGAGATTTGTTGGGCAAGAGTTCAATTCTAAATATCACCATCGAGAGTGTCAGATTGGTTGACTACTGTGACGGATTATGGTACATTTAGATGAGTAAAATAATTAGTGAACGAGTGGTTGTACCCGATTATCGGCCTATGTAAATAAACCTGCAATAACCTGACGAACAAGCAAAACACTTACTTGTCAACGGATCTTATTGTTTTTGCTAGCTTAAAAAATTAAATACAGAGTTATTTGCAGCACATTGCCTGGAATAAAGAGGAGGCAATAAAATGATGCTGTACGAGGACAGAATGATCATATTAGGTATCCTTTTGCCCCACCGACCGGGTGTACCCAGGCTAGTAAACGAGCGCCAATGACAGGCCTAAATCAGCAAGTCTAAATTCACCTTTTGTCTAGCCACAGATGAGACTAGCTCACGGAAATGTGCGGGCTGCCACTAAAGTGGGGTGGCTGCGCAAGCCAGACTGAGAAAGTGTCAGTTCTGATGAGATGACCTGAGCTGTGAGTCACATTATCTCCAGAAGGACATCAGAAGCCCAAATCTCTCCTATCCAGATTACTGCAATGTATCAGATCAGTGTCTGTTTAGAATAGATTATGAACTAGAAAGAATATAATTTTATCCACCTCCCCGTAGTATGATGAATTTAACAATTTTTCATTTGACGGAACCAACAAGAGATCTTGAAAATAATGAGGAATTGACAATATTTTAGAAATTTGCTGAACTTTTTACCTTTGAAATAATTAAAGGAAACCTGTCATTTTATTCATGCTGTCCGAACCCTCAATTGCAGTCAGGTATTCATGTCATTCTCTGAAACGTATATAGAAAGATAGTCCAGTATGGCCCCTGGTTGGCTTCTCCCCGCACCACTCCAGGAGATGGACAGGTCTTCTTCTATGTACACAAATGGGAGAAACCTGTAAATCAACTGCAGCATGGCGAGAAGAAGCAGGACAGTGGCCACTTCGGACTAGTCATATTTTTCTCTATAGTCCCCAGTTGACTTTTCAAAATAGTTTTCTCTGAAAAGTAGCAACAATTCATAGAATTACAATCATATCTGGATGTAATCGAGGGTTCGGGCAGCACGAATATAATGGCAGGTCCCGTAATTTCAGGATCTCTTAGTTCTCCTTCACAAGAAGGCAGCTCAGGTTCCTGTAAGGCTGGTCGAAAACCCAAAGAAAACGGTAGATGAATATAACATGCTGTCTTTAAGGCCCTGATGTAGGAAATGTGATCTTAATATACATTTGAAATGTAGAGTACAAGACTTAACCCAAACCTATAGAGTAATGTCTGTCCTAACATGGCCTATAGATGCAGAAAGTCTCTCGACCACCCCCTTTTTCTCTCCATTTACTTGAGAAGAGTCAGGACGTCCCTATAAAGCTTAGGTAGTCGTCTTCCATCTAATGTGTATGGTTGGTCGCCCTATGAACTGGATAAGAAATTGCACCCAACAGACAGCTATATCTTCTCTGGTGACAGACAGACCATTACTGGTAAGACCAGTAGTGAGATCTTCTCTTCATTTGCTGTTTAAACACCATCGCCAAATGCCTTTCATATTTGGAGTGACTGAGACATTGGCATTCTGGAAGACAATCGCCCTTTTCATTCATAGCAGATGAGATTTCAAAACAGGATTAGACAAAAATCTGAGTTCAGTGCTTTGTAGAAGGTATAAACCATCTAGTAAACTGTACAATGACCGGCCTTACAGGAACCTACAGAACCTATATACTGATCTCTGCAGTCATCATACACAGAAGTCTATAGAATTTAGCAGAAAAAAAAAGTGGCATGCTCTATAGGATACCATATTATGGAGACTACCCCGGGAATATGTGAAATCGTTGTTTGCCAAATTAGTATAGGTCACTGAAAAGTGAAAAATAACATAAAATAAAAATAATAAATCTCTCCTGTTCAATCCTCAATCAATACTATGGTGTTCCTTGACTGTCTTTCTTTAGTTCCTTGCAGTGATGTCACGTACATCCAAGTGACCGCTGCAGCCAATCATTGGCCTAAGAGGTCTAGTGCTGTACATGCTAGTATTGCAACAGAAGCCAGTAACTGGACTGAGCAGTCACATGATGCCATTACTGCAGGGAAATTAAGACTCGCGTGGACCATTAGACTGTTGGTGCTGAAGTATCAGGGGATTGAGTAGTATGGAGTACTCTAAAAGTTCATAAAAGCCTAGGCACCAAAACAGCAGGTAAAGTTTTTCTTAATCTCAGACAATCCCTACTAGGTGAAAAAAATCATCGTAAACGGTAAGGCTTTGTTCATATTAGCAAACATCCCCGGTGGTCAAAAGTAGCAAAATGGTAATGTCAATATCCCTGGTGGTCTAGGGAAGTTATTCTCTCTACTGATCATCTCTAGTCCTCAGGAACCACCCAACAGGATTCCTTCAATGATTTCTTGCAAAGAGGATATAATTTGGGATAGTGCATCAGTTATCACCACAGGTGTCCCCTCTATTCGAAATCTTTAAAACCTGACCTGTTAAGAGTATATTTTAGGATCACAGTTGAGGAGTTTAGGTATATGATTTAATGTCGCCATGACTTCCAGTCTAGGGCGGTGATGTGAGCATCCCTGGTGGTCTAGGGAAGAGTGTACTCACTTCCCTGCATTAATCAAAGTTTACAGGGCCAAGGTGGAGCAAGGGAGTCTCTCTATAGGCCCCCATTCACCATGGGAGGCCAAGAGTAAGTCATTTTGGCCTATGTCAGCCTGGTATTTGTCCATATACTGGTTAGTTAACTGTATATCAATGCGCTGCATTCTATGCCTTCTTACAAGGAGGGCCAAGGGAAAAATTAATATTCCGAGCAGTAATGAGGTCTTTTCATGGTTGGATCCTTCTACAATATTGGAGGAATATGCATGACAGTGGCCACAAATGCTACGTGAACTTAGCCCGATTCTGTCTGCAGATACAACGAGTGGACTTATGATGTGTTCTCCTAAAAATTTACGTGAACAACATTAAAATCGTTGAGGCATAAACTAATAGAAAAAGCTCTTACCGAAACGTGGGTCTAGCCATGATGTGGACTTGTTTTTATGATTTATGTAGTACGTTTCTCCTTCAGGAGTAAGGGCCTGCTCCCACCCGTCTGGAAGTGGACCTACAACAAAAATAATTGGAAAATAGATTTTTAAAGCTCAATCTTAATTCATTATTGCTTGTTCATGACTAGATTTAGATTCTCTAAGAGTTTAATGTGTTAAGGTCAATGTATCTGATGCCTTAATGGTCTAAAGCAGGGCTTCTCAAACTTTTTATATTTTTCTAGTGGAGCCTCACCATCAGTGGTGGAGGTCCACGCCAAAATTAAAAAGATCGTTTAAATTTACTTTCATATTTCTTCGCTCTTAAATTCTATATAGCATTAAAATTAGGAGAAAATAATTTAAAGGGAATACGTTGTCAGAAGATGGTCTATTGTTTAAATTATGTTTTTGTGTTACATGTATTTTTTACAATTTTTTTTCCATGTTATGATCTTGATAAAAAAAAAAAAAAAAGTAGTAATTGTAATTTTCACACTGGCAACTGGGGCTATTTTAGTCTCTACTTTTATACTGTCTGTACTATCTGGAAAAGTTTTCAGCAGGCTCATTATCATCAGAGGCAGGATTGTAATGAAAGGTAACACCACTATACACAGCTGATAACACAGGATCCACCAATCACAATAGTTGACCCTGATCCTCCTCCCTTCACAATGACCTTTTCACATGCTCATTAGACGCTTTGATGCCTAAGATAGTGTGGGGTCTTTTCATTGCTGCTAATGTACATGTGTTTCCCGGAACAACAGGAAATTAGAGTTTAAAAAAGCCCTAATGGCTACTATAAAATTTGCAAGGTTTCCAATTTTTATTTTTAATAAAAATTGTAATATAGGGGAAATAATAAAACAAAAAACAAGGGCAACATATAAAAAAAACAGCACACATTTAAAAAAAGGTATGTGCACACATTAAGTATTAGGTGCAGAAGTTTTCGCATCTCTTGGTAGGAAAAACGCTGCCTAAAATTGGTGCACATTTTTCCCCATTCATTAGTATGATTGAAATCTGCAGCAAAAACGCTGAAATTGACATGCTGCAGATTAAAATCAGCACCAATCTGCAAGTAGACTTCAGGATTCTCATTCACTTTGCTGGCATCAGGAAATCCCACAAGTTTTATGATAAATCTGATCATAAATAAAACACGACAAAAATTTTTTTTGTTTTTTTAACTAAGCTCTCTGGTCAAAGAAAAAAACTAGAATATGAAGACAGCTATAATGTGGCTGCTTTTTAGCTCCAAAATTACCATCTCAGGACCCCAACCCATCCCTGCACTTTTCGTGACCAAACTTAGATCCATATTGTGGTCTTAATTCAACGCTTATTTGACAAAGGGTTCAGGTACTAGGGTTGTAATATAGACACCAAAGGTGGGGTCCACTGAATGAGGCCTAATTCACACATCAAGCTCACAGATGGATTAGGACGAGGCCATGTCACAGTCTGGTTGGTAAAAATTCGAAAGTGACCGTCAAGTAGTCCATTCTTAGCATCCGGTCTGTCTCCGATTACTTTGGTGTAAACTTTAAGTCAGAATGTATACTGATCAGAGGGAGAAAAGAAGGCAACATTTTTCAAGGCTTACAAACGTACATATTTTGGCAAAAACTAAATCTACACTTCCAGACATGTGGTTCCATTCTAGCATTAATAGTAAGTGAACTGCAAGTTTTCGAAGATGATGTGGTGGAGAAAAAAAAAAAAGCTTAAGGATTTGAGCTGAGCTACTATAACAAGGGGCAATAGTTAGATGACTGTCAGAGCATCTAAGAAATGTCAGGTCTTGGCGTGTTTCGGGTATGCAGTGGTTAGTACCCATCAATAGTGGTCCATGGAAGGAGATTGGTAAAGTGGTGGGTGCTCAAAGCTTACTGATAGTCATGACACATGAAAGACTGCCTTGTCCAATCCTGCAGAAGACCTACCATAGTATACAACGCTGAAAAAGACTTCTGCTCAGTAAGATGGAAGGGTGTCAGGACACAGAGGGTCCCAGCTTGTAGTGTAGAGGGATGTATAACCGCAGACCTATCAGGCTGTCCATACTAACCGCTGTCCACCACCCAAAATGCCTGGAAAGGGCAACTGAGCATGACAACTGAAAAAAGATGGCCTGGTCCAATAAATCAAGGTTTTCACCTACCTATATCATGTGAACGGTCGGGTACATGAACATCATTTAACCTGGGAAAGAGGTGGCACCAACATACACTATAGGAAGAAGAGCCAGTGTGATGCTCTGGGAAATTTTTTGATGGCAAACCTTGAGTTGTGGAATTTATGTGGATGCAACATATACCAAAAAATTGCGTAGACCAAGTACCCCCCAACAACCCCCCCCCCCCATCATCATGGCCATGATATTCTTTAAGGGCACAGCCCTCTATCAGCAGGATAATGCCCCCACCACACTGCAAAAACTGTTTCAAGAATGTTCTAAGGAACAAGACAGATTAAAATGAGGACTTGTTCCAAAATCCCCCAAATCTCAAGCTGATTGAGCACATGTGGGACTTACTGGAAATAACAAGTACTATCCATAGAAGCCACAATTCACAACTTACAGAACTTTAAGGGTTTATGCATCTTGGAAAAATTTTGTAAAATTTTTCTCCAACGATCTAGAGCTGATGTACAGCACCAATACTCCTACAGACATCAAGGATCACATGGCTGAATGGCGATGCCAGTAGTATGGCGTGTGACCGCAGCGGCCACGTGTTGTCCACATGTAAATAAAAACCAAGAGTACTGCAAGAGGGCGCTAGATTGTGAGGTGAGAAAGTAATCCACAAGAAGGATCTACTGCTAACATCTTGGTGCCAGATACCACAGACCACCTTGAGAAGTCATTCGCGCTTCGTCGGGATTTAATGTTATGGCTGATCAGAATAAAATATAACACAATTAACACAATGTACAAATCTTAAAAACTAGACACCCTTGTGACTAGACAATGGAGACATTTAAAAAGGGACTTATCTCGGAGTTCAACTGCCTAAATAAACCAGGTGCAGCGTGAGTCAGACATTGGCGGCATTACTGCAGTCGAAACTAAAGCAGGACCCTCGCAGCTTCTTCAGGCTTTGCTCCCCTAGATGGATGGGTCTTTCCCGATACACCCACATATAGGGAAAGACCTGTCAGTTCAGGAGAAAGGGGAGGACAGAAGCTGCAGGGGACTGTCCTCCGAGATGAAAGGTCCCTGGCCGGAATTTTCAAAGTATGTTTTGTCTAAAAAGCTGCAGCATTTCTGGGTAAAACATACACAGCCAGTCTATGATCAACGCTGATCCGTAGTTCCCTTTCAATACATTACATGCTTCTAAATACAATTTCCAGGAATCTCAGAAATAAAGGCAAATAATTGCGCAAGCAGGAGAGACGCGTACAGGAGGATGTATGGCAGTCAGAGCAGCTCTGTAATAGGGATTGTAGGCGCTCCATGTCCTGCCCTTTGGTGCCTTGTACAACTCTTCTCCCAATCAATCAATGCTTGGTAGCTCCATAATACTGGATCAAATAGAACATGCCACAAAACAATAGTACCCCAGTATGTCTACATATAGAATCTGAGTCCTGCAGAGGTAGAGGTTTGTAAGGACTATAAAAAACACCCCAAAAAACAGCCAGCCTTCCGATCCAACCGATACCTCACCAATGGCTTTTTTTTTTTTAACAAAATGGAATAAAAAGGTTGTCATGGCCCTGCGCCAATGCACCATCAATAAAAAGCTTTGTGAAACTGATCCAGTTCCAACTTTCATCAGTACAAGATAACTCCAACTAAACTTGCTTTTAATGTCTTAGGGTTCAGCAGAAAACGGAAGGACAATCTAACAACCAAGACAAACAAACGGCAATCAATTTTACCCAGAACTATACTAATTGACTCAACAAATGCCGAGCGGATTGGTCGCATTACAAGGAATAATTCAAACAATAAAACACGGACAAATTGTAGCATACCTGTTGGGTTCATGAGGTTCTGCTGCACCGGAGGACTGGTCGGAGCAGTAACATTCATCTGAGAAAGCATAGCCTTCCTTGGATCAAGCCATGTGGTAGTTTGTTCAATATGGCTGCAAGGAAAAACAATCGGAATGTGAAAAAAAAAAGAAAAAAAAAAAATACGAAGAAATCACTCAACAATCACGAGAAGACATCTGCATGCTTTATTCTATGCAAATATTGAAATATTATTGATTTTTTAAAAACTTGTTTTCACCTTAAAAACATTTCTTCAGATCCTTTTTCTGCTTTATTACAAATGCCGGAAACAGCTATATATTCCAACAAAGCACAGCTAGTACCGGGGTGTGACAATCCAAAACAGAAGGAATGCAGAGTTTCTCAGGGAAGATGCAGTAGTTTTCCTCCCTTTCCTTATTGAAAACCCCTCCAAAAATGGAGCATGCATGACTATAAGGAGGATGGGAAGACACTTGCTCATCCAACACCTATTAAACATGTACGGGCATTATAAATTGTCCATTTTCTTTTTCTCTAGATTTCTTCCAATCGATATGGTCTAAAGCAGTGCTTCTCAAACTAGGAGGCTAGCCTCACCATTGAAGCTCATCTGGGGAATCAGCATTCACACTAAGTCTCTAGTTTAGAAAAATAATTAACTCATTGAGCAGTATTTTACATTTTTGCATAACTTTTCACTACTAGTGGTGAGGCCCTGGTACCATCTTGGTCTATCAGGTGAAGCCAAATAGGATGAAAAGACCTAGTCTACAAAACCCAGTTGGAGAACCACTGCTAAAGAAAAAAAACATAGATGATAGGTAGCCATGCACATTACATAGAAGTAGACTGATGGTTGAAAAACCATTGAAAAAAAAGATCTTCTGATGATCAATGGTTACGCTGATGCACCCATCAGAGGAGAGGAGACTTAATAGCTGTCTACAAATATCTCAAGGGCTGTCACATTGTAGAAGGATCATCTTTATTCTCATTTACACAAGGAAAGACTAGAAGCAATGGGATGAAACTGAGAGGGAGAAGACACAGATTAGATATTAGAAAAAACTTTTTGACAGTTAGGGTGATCAATGAGTGGAACAGGCGGCCACGAGAGGTGGCGAGTTCTCCCTCAATGGACGTCTTCAAACAGAGGCTGGACAGACATCTGTCTAAGATGATTTAGTGAATCCAGCTTTGATCAGGGGGTTGGACCAGATGACCCAGGAGGTCCCCTCCAACTCTACCATTCTATGATTCTATGATTTTAGCCATTACAACTATTCAAATTGCCCAAAACATGTTCAATGACACATGGCAATGATCCTTTTGGGAAATTGAGGAGAACACTCTTTTAGAAAAGATCTTTTGTGGGCTATCTGGGGGGGGGGGGGATAAAAATTTAAGCATGGCGGACTTTTTTTTCCAGATAATGACTGTGTTGGGTTGTTAAATTTGATTAAATAAATGTTGGTTTTGGTTCAAAATGTCTTCTATGATCATCCTCAGATTAACATGCATGGTCACCACCATGCTACGCTGACATGTCTCGTCAGACAATAGTTTGCCACTTTGCAAATTGGTGTTAAGATTCTTAGACGTTAAAAACTGCTTACTTATCCAAATAGGCTTGAAAGACATTTTTCTTGTGTCGTCACATTTTACAATTCCATCAGCACAAGATTATAAACATTGAGAGAAACTAGATTCCGTTATGTATCCAGTACCAGTCTGTACCACTTCCCAGTGGGGAGGGGGGAATAAGACCACCTGTTAAAGTGCACAAACTGCACTGTACACCTTGTCAAAGGGGTTGCATAGGATTTAAAAAAATATGTATATTTTGCCATCCCCCTCCCCACCCAATAAGCAGGACCATGGATTTATGGGTGGTGTGTGGTATTGCAGCTTCATTTATTTTCATGGAGATGTAATATCAGACACAGTCCAAGGACAAGAGTGATGCCATCCTGGGAACAAAATCCATGATAAACCCCCCCCCCCCCCAAAAAACACAACACATAGAATATTGAGGGGTTGTGTAACACCCCTCTTCCTTGACAAATTGCTGCTGCATGCGGGAAAGGATAGTTGCAGAGGCAATCATCCAATGCGCAGCAAGAAGCATGTCCCAATAATTAGAAGAGGACATACAACTTGTGTGGTGCACATGTTCTATCAAAGATGATATGCCGCCATATATAGTATAATGCTAAAATGTGCCGAAACCACTACAATACTCAAATCCAAGTCAACACAGGGCTAGATTACTACTACATTCCGCTCACAGTGGTGTCCATGGCCATGTGCTATTCAGGGAACTACAGCATAGCCCCATTTATTTGTGCTGTAGTACCCACCACATTGGTTGACCATGAGCGCTACCATGGAGGGGAAGTCCCTAAGACTCTTGCTCCAGTTCTTCTCAGGACAGACTGGCGGGAGACCCATCAGAAGGAACCTCATCTGATCGAAAGGCTAGAACCTTAAATATTGGGAATACTCATTTAATGTCTTAACTCCAAAATGCAAATAATTCAGGGTTATTCCACATTAGGTTATCGATGGTGTTCTTCGAATTGCCATTAAACCTTCTCCATTACACTTTATCATGGTTCCCAAATGAAAAAACTAGGGAAGAAAGTCAGTTCTTCAGCAACCCTTCACAAGCAAGAATGGAAGGAGTATAAACAAAGAATATATACTTTTATATGCAATCAATGAGTATACGGACAGTAGTGATGACCCCTTCCCCCTTCTTTGCCTTCTTCATTTTGCTTTTATAACTTACCCTCCTAAGGTTAAGAAAACATTGCAGGCAATTACAAAATTCTGATTTCACTGGAAATGACATCAAGTAACACAGGCGTGTAAGCAAATGGAGGCGTGAGTCATAAAGACCATGTCAACTCAAACAGCCTCCTTGTCAGAGAAGAGCAAGGCATCTATACTTGAAGGTACACTAAAAACTAAGCAATATTTGCTTAATAAATAAAGGCTTGCTTATCCTTGTCATCACTTGTGGGACAAAGCTGCAGTGTGAAGATGTAGAACGAAACATATGGACTAAAGACGACCCATAGAAGACGCTCAGTGTGCTCACAAACCACCATTTCTGACCACGAGATCTTCAGGATTAGAGACCTTAACACTTGAAATTCCTTCTCCCAAGCTCCAAACTGGAGTCTTCTGACAGAACCCATTCAACCTGGCACTGGACATGTTGTCTTGAGGTGTACCACCCCTGGGCATTTCAGTTTTTTCCTACTAATATCTGGTGATGGCTCTCAGATTTCATCCATGCATGTGCAGCTGCACCTCCAGCAAAGAGGTGACGTGTCCCCCTGTGAAAGTTGTCATGTATCGACAAATCATCATTTAAGGCAAAGTAGAGGACCAGAAATGTGTGGTCATAGGGGAGTAAAAGCATAAAGGGTTTTTCCTCCCTTTAATTTTAGAAATTTGATTGCTTTTCATAGGGAAAAATTTGCTAAATTTACACAATTTGGTACAAAATTGTCCTGCAGACTTCATTGTCACTTTTTGCAAAAATTTCGACAGCAAATCGGCAACATGTGGCCATATCTTTAGGCTATGTTCACATGCAGCATTTTTTTTTTTTGCAGCCTTTTTATGCAAATTAAAAGCCGCTTTTTACAATAGCAACAAAAGGTACGAGATTTCAGAAATCTCATGCACAAGCTTATTTTCTTTTCCTGTCAAATTTTTTACCATTTTGCAAAAAAAGGTTTTTGTGCTGTTTTTTTTTTTTAGCGAACAAAGCTAACTTTATTAAACGTGTACTGTAAACAAAACACATGTAATCTACATCCAAAAGAAAAGCTCCACAAAAATGTGACAAAAATGCTGCAAAACAGGAGTTTTGAACGTAGCATTTTTTACAGAGCAGGTTCTGGTTTTGGAAAAAAAAAAAACGCTGCATGTCAACATAGACTTAGGATTCTTTCCATAAGCAAGCAAGGATCTCAAGCAGAATCTTCTGATGTGGATTTTGGAGAAAATTTTTCTCCAAAATCCACTTAGAAAACAAAAAAAACGCTTCACATACTCTTTGAATAAGCTTCCTGTTTTCACGTGGAAAAAAAAGCAACTTGTCCATTCTTGAGGAGTGTATGCTAAGAAAAATGACTCTAAATTTGACTACTGAATAAAATGAAGCAGGAAAAAGCACCAGTCAAAAAAAAAAAAAATAAAATATGCCAAAAACACACCAGGAACGCTTTTTTCCTGTGTCAATTTTTCTGCCAGAAAAATCCATATAAAAAAACAAAACCCTGTGTGAATAAACCCTCAACTCTTGAAGGTTTACCCTCACCCCTGATCCACCAGTACAAACAGGACACAAATTAACCTCCCTATGCCCATACCATTTATGTAACATTTCCCCAAAGTTATTCATTTATAAAGTGTGGCCTCCGATTTTCATAGGAAGCCAATTAATCCAGAGTTTAGGATGAAACAAGAGAACCAGAGAAATTCCTTGTAAACATTGGGATCCATGGAAACTCCAAGCAGATGTTGACTGTTGGTTTTTCGAAAACCAGAACCCCAGGGCCTCAAGACAGAAACCAATGAGTGTAGGAAAGACATTACAACATTTTCTTTTGCCCCCCCACGTATATAAATTGTTTATACGGCCCTAACAATCTGCGTCAGAACGATTACGAGAACCTGGACTGAGCGGCCCAGTCGAAGGGGAAAGAAAAGCAGACTTGGGGAATCCCACATGTTGCTGGTCATTCCGACACTCACTTACAGAGCATTTCCCCAGAGGCACTGACTCAGCAATTGCTTACATAAAGCCAGCCATTTGCTCCTTGTTGCTTTCTTTTCTGCTTTGTTGAACAAAGGCCTCGCCGACCTCCCCGCTGCTATTAGAGCACAAGAGGAACAGCTCTCCTTTTGAGAGGCCCCCTGTGAAGGTCATATAGACCAACTCCAAAGCCTCGATGCCTGACTTTCTCGTGACGCCAGTGTATGGATTCCCTGCAGTTTTACAGAACTCCCACTACACTTTCCTGCCAATAGTGGGGCTGGTCATGGAAACAGACAAAAGACCCTTTAGGAAAAGGGGTGGGAAAAACTGGGATGAGATAATCTGCTCTCCACACACAAGGGGTGACAAGTGCTCATCTCACAGACCACAATTAGCCCTGCAGTTGTACATTTATTGGGAGGACACATCATACCGGGCAATGCCTATAAAGTTCACCTAATTAAAGGGACAATTAAAACACATTACAGCAGTGTCATTGAGCTCCCTCAAATTACCTTAAAGAGGTTTCCTTCTTTCAGAAAACTTGAGTATACTTGAGTATTATTCACCCTAGCCAGGTCCAGAGCAAGAGTCTCCGCTGCTGCCCCAGTCTCTCGTTTGTCTGCAGTGCTGACATCATGTCATTACTCTTCCATCCCTGGTCCAGAGCGGAGACTCCACCGCTGCTCCGGTCTCATTTGACATCACATCATTGCTCTGGATTTGGGAAGGAAGAGTAGGGTCTCCACCACTGCCCCAGTTACGTTGGTCTGCAGTGCTGACATCACGTCAACAGCACAACAGCCCATCAATGTGCTCAGTGGCTCCAAGCAGCTTGTGCCATCTACACAGGAAATCCCGCTGAGCTCACCGATTGACTGCAGTGCCGTCAATGAGACATCAGCGCTGCGTACAAACAACAGAGACCGGCACGGCGGCAGAGATTCTGTGCTGAACTCCCTGAAGGGCAAGAAATACCCGGCCTGTTTTTTTTTTATGAAGTTTATACCCAAAGGTTTTCAGAATGGGGACAACTCTTTTTAAAGAAGCACTCTCACAAAAAAACTTTTAATCGCCAAATCCCCTCTAAATGAGTCGGTAATGTAGTGTTGGGGCATTTAAGTGCTTAACCACTGCCATCTTCCTGGGACCGTTCCTGTTCTGGATCACATAGCAGTAAATGTGTGGAACGGAAGTCGCTTTCACACGAAGTCCAGGGAGCTTTGCTCTGAGGCTCCATAAGTTCACATTGGGGAAGTAGCACAGCCGTCTCTAAGCGAGTAAGATAAGGAACGGTCACGTGGGCCTGAAGGGGACCGGACCAACCCGGGGTAGATGGCGACTGGCAAGTATTTTAATGCTACAACTCCACTTGACAGCCATTTATAAGGGATTAGGGGATAGGTGTTTTGCTGGGAATGCTTCTTTAAGTGAACTTTGAATCAGTTTAGCATGTAAGGGTCGGACTACAGCAACTGCAGATTTTGCTGAGGACTTCCTTGCGGAAATGTGGTAAAATTCACCCTCTGTATTGCAAGAGTGAAATCCGCATTATAAATCGACATGCTCCAGATAATATATCTGTAGCACTGGTCGATTTAGGCGGAAGATTTTTCTCCGCATCGTTTGGATGGGGATTTCCTAAAATCCCACCCACAATGCTGGCGCTGCAATAAGCAGCAGAGGTTCCGCCTGTGTGTATATTGCCATGGCACATACGCCAAAAGTCATTTTTTTCCCCTATATCAAGCACGGCATATGCACAAAATAGTACAGTGGCAAACGGATTGATAGGGGACCAACTGTTGTGACTCCTACAATCCCCAAAAGAGAGGATGACATCTCCTTTAGTTATTCCTGTGCGCAGTGTCACTCACTGCGATATGGTTTCAGTGGCTGTGAAGGCAGATATATTTATTGAGGTCTACTGAAATAAGGGACCCTACTGGGACACCTGACAATCAGCCGTAGTGTGTGTTTGAGGGTGCTTTCACACTGCGTTCAGGCACCCGTTCAGTGGCTCCTTCAGGGCTTCTGTCCAAACCCCCCGCAAAATGGGATTTGGGCATATGTGCCGATGGGCCATAGACTAATAGTGAAGACAGAGAGAGTCAAGGTGAGCTGTCATGCATCATTTCCGGGCGTATCTGCCTACTCTTAGTGGTCACTCAGACGCAGTCTACTACGCCTGGGCTCTCCGCCTCCAGTAGACGTACACATCCAAAAATGATGCACAGCAGAGCACACATTAGCTATGTCAGCACATGGCCCTGTCGGTGCACACGCCCGAATCCCGTTTTTGCGGGGGGTTCGGACACAAACCCCGATGGAGCCGCTGAACGCAGTGTGGAAGCACCCTAACCCAACACAAAATGTTCAATTCCCCTGCAGTGCCTCCACAGGATAAATTAAGCATTACATGATGCACGTAGAAAACTAAGGGCTGCCTGTGTAGTGTTTGGGTCCTCCAGACCAAAACAATCTTTGTTACTGAGCTATATTGGCTGATAAAATAAGTGGTCCCGCTACTTTAACAGAACCCCCAATTATTTGAAAACAAGACAACCCGCTTTGAAAGTGCATTACAGTAAAATAAATAATGCATATTCGATTCTTAAAAAGAATCGGTCATCAGTTTTTGCCACCTAAACTGACAGCAGCATCATGTAAATATAGAGACCCTGATTCCAGCGATGTGTCATTTACTGGGCTGCTTGATGTAGTTATTGTAAAATCACAGTTTGATCAGGAAGAGATCATCATCAGAGGGCTAGTAAACCTGCTGCCAGGTAGTCAAGCATAATCATGAGCTCTGTATAACCCCGCCCATAACACTGATTGGCAGCTTTCTGCCTATGCACAGTGTACACAGAAAGCCATCAATCAGTGGTGTGGGCGGGATTATACAGAGCTCAGCATTCAGAGAACTGCTAGATCTGTGGCAGAGAAAACAGTGATTTTATCAAAATGACAGCAAGCAGCCCAGTAAGTGACATCACTGGAATCAGGTCTCTGCCCCTACATCATGCTTCTCTCAGATGGGGGAACAAAATCCTGGTGACCGATTCCCTTTAATTGTAGCATTGTCCTGTTAACACACAGCGTATATTGTAATTCCTTCTATAACGAGACGTGCTGACATCAGTATCAGTCACGGTTTCTTATGCAGGTTTAATTACTCCTTTACTGAGAAACTATAACCAGGTAATCACTTTACTTTCTTTGAAACGGTTCCAAACAAATTAACAGTGAGGTGGACTAGGGGGTTACTCACTTCTAGATCAGTAACCCCAACGTCTCCGTTAACAGACGGCAAGCAGGGAACAGAGAACTCGCAGAGAAAATCCACTGTTTCTCTCCATTTGGTTGAGGGATCAATGGTCGGGAGCTCACTTGGTGGCCACTGACTATACGGGACAGCACGAGCAGGAATCCACTTGCTGTATTTTATCGATTGGCCTCGTTTACTAGCATTTACCTGTTGCAAATATTGTGAAGGTTTCATGCAAGCAACTGTTAGTGATATCACACGTTTCGCCCCTCCTCTCATACAGTGGACATAATTAGATATGATTTTTAGGAGATTAGCAACAAGCAAGTCAATTCTCATTGCACTTGAGCCTTGCAGCGTTGGGTCCTGGGTTCGAATCCCACCAAGGACAACATCAGCAAGGAGTTTGTATGGGTTTCCTGCGGGGTCTCCGGTTTCCTCCCATACTCCAAAGACATACTGATAGGGAATGTAGATTGTGAGTCCCAATGGGGACAGTGATGATGATGCCTGGACAGAGCATATAAGTGAGTAAAATAAATATATTTGTCCAAGCACTGGGCAGGTTTACAGTAGAAAAAAAAACAAAAACAGTTCATCAGCTCATCGGTGTAGATGAAATATGGAAGCAGGGCGCGGTGCATGAGGGCATCAGGGTGGCTCCTGAGCTAAAACCATGGAAGATATAGTGGAAAAATCCAGCAACCACAAACAAATATTTTTTTATATATAAAAACATCAATTTATTTTGGATATGGCTATAAACAAAAAATTAAAATAATATAAAATCGCATGGTGGACACCGGGTCTACGAGTTTCAAGCCTTACAGGCTTTTAGCCTTGACCAAGACTAAATGTGATGTTTTCTATCATATTCTCCCAATATGAGGTTTAATACATTGAGTTTATTACATATCCTCTGAGTTGGTCTTGAGGAAACGCTTTTTGGTTTTCATATCATTGATTCAGGTGCTATAGAAATTGAACTATTTTTGGTGGAATTTTATAGGTTAATATACTCCTGACATCAATGCTCATGCGACACTCCCCACCCAACCCACATGGAGAACTGAGCGGGAGGAAGTAATGAGTTGAGGAGTGGTGCAAGTCCATGAGAAGAGTCAATTTTTTTTATTTTTAGCTCTCCCTTCTTCCCACCAGTAGTGGACAACCCCTGTTTGGTCACAGTATTAGTAGTATATGACCTATCCAATTCATAGGAGCTGTTCTGCAGTACCCAGCAGCAGCCGCTACACAATAAATGGAGCTGAGCTTTGCAGCTCCATTCAAAGAGTTTACAGCCAGTGGACGGAGCAAATAAGAGCGGATTGGTGTTGGACCCCTGCCAATCTCACATTGATGACCCTTCTTGAGAATTGGTTATCAATATGCAGTGACAAAACCATTTTAAGTTTCTCCATACATAGACGCTAGCAAAGAAGACCAGACTTATTTATTGCAAAAAAGTAAATGCCCCTCAATTACTGAGGCCGAAGCCCTGTAAAGCAGTCAAGTCAAACATGGTATTATTTTCTCATGAAGTACGTACACACCAGAGTACCTGGCAGGTCCAATGCAGTTTAGCTCTATTGAAGATTTCACTTCCACGTACTCTAGTATGAAGATGATCTTGGTTTACTTATATACTGGTTTTACTGACCACTTACTATACATATCCCACCAACATAGATTTGGCAGTCTGCACTATCCGCCCAATAGTCTACCCATCTACAACCCTTGACAAGTTCTTCAAGATGGGCAAAAATTACTTAACTACATTTTCCATGAGATGATTCTTTACTAGTCTTCTGGTCATTCATGGTAGAGAGGCCTGTAGATATGTATGGGTGGCTCAATGGAAACTGGTAAAAAAAACTGCTTATATCCATTGGGTCCATCTTCTGTCATTAAAGGACTATGGGACCCACCATGGGAAGATGTTTTGAGCTGCCTTGATGTAGTCAAGTTGAACCAGACATGATATCTACCTGGCTACTATGAGGGACCTTGAACACAAATGTTATAGGGCACTTAAAATAATTGGGAGTACATCACTATAAACAGTTTGAGGAACCAAGAGGCCAAAAGGTGCACCTTCTACCCAACTTTTGGGTTGCTTTTCTTTTTGCCAGGCTATACGTTATATTGATCAACCAATTCACCCTAATAAACATTTGGTCTTTTTCCTCAAATTACAGTAATAACCAAATTTAAAGTACTGTAATGATTTCAGAAACCGGAGCCTTAAACTTGCAGCATTTCCTAAAAACAACAATTAATCCACGTGACATTGAAATGCAAGAACAGCACGGCCGGGAGTGACATTCATTGAAAACAGGTTGGCAGATAGGATTTATGTCCCATTGACAAATCCCACGTTATTGTGCGGGGGATATTTACAGTGTCACATGTGATGGGGTACTCAAGTTTGTAAAACTCTCCATGCTTAATTGACTCCACACATCATGCTGTATTGTCCTTTTTAATCCTAGAAAAGGCTGATGTCCTAAGAATCACAAAACCAAAGCAAGTGGTACTATTGCTAGCGATGTAAACACATAGCCATGCCACCGTCATGGGAGAGAAACCAGGGGTGTGGCGAAAAAAAAACCCACATGGATGTATCCTACTGGCTTTCCTTTTCATGAGGATCATTCCACTATAACAACATTAAATGAAGGACCACAAAAACCATATATTTGGGAAACGTTTGTAGACACTACAGTTTACGCAAGTTACTCCTGAAAGGGGTTTCCCACCAAATGGTTGATAAACATACGATCGCTGGAGACCAATTTGTGAGCACCATCACGAATTCAAGGATCCCAATGTCCCCTGTGTGGGAAACAAGTCATTTATTGTAATAGTCTGACAGTGAATATTACAGCTGGCAGCCACACGCGTATTAGCCCTAAATAGTTGTTGGGTTTATCCTCATGCGCATATGCAGTAGCCAAGGCTGAAAATCCACGTAAAAAAGAAGTGTCATGTTCCATCAGAAGCTATATGGTTCAAGGTATGGTCCCCTACAAGCATCACCAATAGTGGAAAAGATCTCCGCCACTGAGCTTGTAACTGTAGCTCAAGGAGGTTTCATTCTAGATAGGTGGTTTCAGGATCTGAAGGCACTGAGCTTTCTGCCCTGATGGTGGTCACACACAGACAATAGTCGATCGACCCAGCTGAGCAAGTTGGGTCTGGCCAATCATTTAACTTACTGGTGGTGCCCCAAACGTATCCGGATGGCATGAAAAAGAAGGACCAGACTTGATGGTTTTCAATATGCCGGATCATTTGTTCTCAAAGGAGATAAGCTCCTGCCGGAGGTCGTTGGTAGTAGCTTATTTTCCTCTTCCCCATTGAGAATACAAGAAAGCTCGGCTTAGTTCAAGAGGGCTGTAGTAAGCTTGGAAGTTTTTCCCGATAGCTGAAGGTTGAACCACTGGAACCCCAACCAATCCCAAGAACGGGACTCTGATGAGCCTTGTTTGAATGGAGGAGAATTCAAGCACGCATTGGCTGTTTTTTGACACTTCAATTTAAAAATGAAGGGCGCATAGGTGCGCTTTCTTGACCTCTGCTCTATTAAGACAGGGCTCTTCAGTGCCCCATTTTAGGGAGTGGATCAGGAAGTTATTCCTTAACCCATGGGATAACTACCAAACTTTGTTTAACTCCTTTTAAGTGTCCATGTACATAGTTGAGGGTAGTGAGGAAAAAGAATTTGGTGACAGCTGACTGACCATCTTGAGACTTCTAGCCTAACATCCTAACTCCATAAAATGACACACCTAGGATCAAGAGGGAAAAAAGGATATTCATAATCACATCATAAGAATAAAGACAAATATCACAGTTACTCATGGTGTACAGGTCATATATAGTTGTATGAGCAAAAGGTATAAAACTCATTCTACATGACAAGACTTAAAAAAAACAAAAAACAAGACTTTTCCTCTTTGGACCTTACAATCCAATATGGTCCCATAAAATGCAGATTTTATCAGAGTGGTATGATATCCAGAATTATATCGGTCCATCATTATGGTGGGTGAGTGGTTGGGTTTCTGAAGGTTTTTTTCTCTTCTTGTGAGGGGGTACCGAAAAACACAATGGACAATCGTTCGAGGATTTGCATTTTTTTTACTTTTGTTTAAATGCTCTTGACTGACGGACCCCATATCTACGAATTCCTGAGAAAGCAAACCCTGCATTTCTTCCTTGCTTAAAAATGATCCGCCTGTAGCGCAAGAAGCTCCGATCAAGGATCATTTCAGCAAAACAAGTAACTATGGCTCCATCAACACCACATTATCAAACTAGATTAAAAGCTCACCTCTCTGACCCTCCAAGGGCTTAATCTTCCCTTTGATGGAAACAGGAGGGCTATTACTGTTTACCATTTATTGTGCGCACAAATGGCCCGAAGGAAACTTTTTTTTTAAACTTTTTGGAACAAAAGGGAAGTTAGGAGTGGAGTGGATGAGGAGGTCAGCTGTCCTACAGAATTGAGCCAAAACACCTAATTGATACTGGAGAATAGCTGCAACATAAAAACCTAATAGATACTAACATCTGGAGATACACTGATGTAAACCTGAAGAACACAGTTGCCTAAATGAGGCAAACATAGATTCAAGCTCAGCAGCCAGGTTGTGTAAGCCAAAATGTCCAAATCACCCTTGGTGGATCTGACAAACTAGAGATTTTTTAGAAGCTTTATTTATTATTGGATCTAAGTGGGGGGGAAAGGAAATGTGCGTCTTTAGAGTTTGGTGGTCCTTAAGATCAATAGTATTGGCCATATTGAATGTGTATGGCCACTTTTCGGGTTCTTAAAGCACTAATATTCTTCTCTAGGTCATTAGGCTCCAAGCGTGTTGAAACCTCGTCTGGTCCATCCTATGCTATACTAGCTTTATAGTAGCTTTCTTCCCTTTAGTAGTGCCTCTCAATGAACAGCAGAGATCAGAGCAGCATCCTTGAAGGCTGCATGGTGTCTCCATGGATAGGCAGGCCATCATGTGCCACCATATTAAGATACTTTACAAGGGATGAACTCTTGATGTAATGCTTATTCAGGGTTCCTAGGTTAGCAGTTTTTTCAGCTCCCATGGAAATGAATACAGTAAGCCTCCATGTGCTACCACCTTCCCGATGCTGAAAGCCGCAAGATGAGGCCCCGGGTTCAATGAATGAAGATCCCGGCAGTGGGACCCGCATTTAATGCTTTATGGCATATCTCGTCGTCGATATGACATTAATGTCCCAAATGGAAACAACCCTTTAAAAAGGTCAACTTCACAGAGTCCTTGGGTATGTGCACACCGAGTCTTTGGAGTGGAAACTTCCAAATTTTGAGGAGCATTTGAAGAGTTTCTGTTCAGTTTCTGCTCCAAAAACAACTGAAGAAAAAACTGTACAAATAGCCTTAATTGGTTTTAGGACTTTTTGTATGACTGTAGCACCTAAAAAACTATGATGAACCAAACATGACTTAAAAGAGAAATTATCAGAAGGATCAACCCTCCTAAGTCATCTACAGTGCATTGTGAAAGTATTTGGCCCCCTTGAACTTTTCTACCTTTTGCCACATTTCTGGCTTTAAACATATAGATATAAAATTCTAATTTTTTGGGGAAGAATCAACAACAAGTGGGACACAATCGTGAAGTGGAACAAATTTATTGGATATTTTAAACTTTTTAATAAATTAAAAACTGAGAAGTGGGGCGTGCAACATTATTCGGCCCCTTTACTTTCAGTGCAGCAAACTCACTCCAGAAGTTCAGTGAGGATCTCTGAATGATCCAATGTTGTCCTAAATGACTGGTAATGATAAATAGAATCCACCTCTGTGTAACCAAGTCTCCGTATAAATGCACCTGCTCTGTGATAGTCTCAGGGTTCTGTTTCAAGTGCAGAGAGAATTATGAAGACAAGGAACACACCAGGCAGGTCCGAGATACTGTTGTGGCGAAGTTTAAAGCCGGATTTGGATACAAAAAGATTTCCCAAGTTTTAAACATCTCAAGGAGCACTGTGCAAGCGATCATATTGAAATGGAAGGAGTATCAGACCACTGCAAATCTACCAAGACCCGGCCTTCCCTCTAAACTTTCATCTCGAACAAGGAGAAGACTGAACAGAGATGCAGCCAAAAGGCCCATGATCACTCTGGATGAACTGCAGAGATCTACAGCTGAGGTGGGAGAGTCTGTCCATAGGACAACAATCAGTCGTACACTGCACAAATCTGGCCTTTATGGAAAAGTGGCAACAAGAAAGCTATTTCTCAAAGATATCCATAAAAAGTTTCGTTTGAAGTTTGCCACAAGCCACCTGAGAGACACACCAAACATGTGGAATAAGGTGTTCTGGTCAGATGAAACCAAAATTGAACTTTTTGGCCACAATGCAAAACGATATGTTTGGCGTAAAAGCAACACAGCTCATCACCCTCAAAACACCATCCCCACTGTCAAACATGGTGGTGGCAGCATCATGGTTTGGGCCTGCTTTTCTTCAGCAGGGACAGGGAAGTTGGACGGAGCCAAATACAGGACCATTCTGGAAGAAAACCTGGGAGTCTGCAAAAGACCTGAGACTGGGACGGAGATTTATCTTCCAACAAGACAATGATCCCAAACATAAAGCAAAATCTACAATGGAATGGTTCAAAAATAAATGTATCCAGGTGTTAAAATGACCAAGTCAAAGTCCAGACCCGAATCCAATCGAGAATCTGTGGAAAGAGCTGAAAACTGCTCTTCACAAACGCCCTCCCATCCAACCTCAATGAGCTCGAGCTGTTTTGCAAGGAAGAATGGGCAGGAATTTCAGCCTCTCGATGTACAAAACTGATAGAGACATACCCCAAGCGACTTGCAGCTGTAATCGCAGCAAAAGGTGGCGCTACAAAGTATTAACTCAAGGGGGCCGAATATTATTGCATGCCCCACTTTTCAATTTTTAATTTGTTAAAAAAGTTTAAAATATACAATAAATTTCATCCCACTTCACGATTGTGTCCCACTTGTTGTTGATTCTTCCCAAAAAAATTAGAATTTTATATCTTTATTAGTGATGAGCGAGCATGCTCGCCACTGCTCAGTACTCGCCCGAGCATCTCAGTACTCGAGATGCTCGGAGCTCGCCGAGTACTTTTGAGATGCTCGAGCGGATGCTCGGGTCCCCTCCCTGCATGTTTGCCGCTATTTAGAGCGCCAATCATGCAGGGATTGTCTGCCACTCACTGTAATGTCACAGCCATGGTGGTTGTGGCATTACAGTGATTGCCCAAATCGATGGGAACAGTGCTCACAGTGAAACATGAAAAGCCGGCAATGCAGCAGCGGCATACACTGGTACCCGACAATTTAGAACAGAAAGAATAGAGCATCACACATAGATTAGATAGAAACATATCAGTCACATATATAATAAGTACAGTGACAGTGTTGGTTACTGTACTTGTCATTTAGTGTTAAAATAAAGGATTTATTAAAAAAAAAATTGGCGTAGGGTTCCCAGTAATTTTAGTCTCTAGCGGAGGTTAAGCAGACAGCTGGGGCAGATGTTTGAAGCCTGGGAAGGGGGTAATACCCACAGAGCTTCCCAGGCTACTAATATCAGCCCCCAGCTGAATACCTAGCCTTTATTAGCTATTAAAATGGGGGACCCAAAAAAAATGACGTGGGATCCCCCCTATTTTAATAGCTAGCAAAGGCTAGGCAGACAGCTGGGGGCTGATATTAATAGCCCAGGAAGGGTGCCATGAATATTGGCCCCCTCCCAGGATAGAAACACCAGCCATCAGCCGCCCCAGAACATCCATAGGATGCGCCAATTCTGGCACTTAGCCTCGCTCTTCCCACTGCCCTGTAGCGGTGGCAGTGGGGTAATAGGGCTGGGGTTGATGTCAGCCTATAATGCCAGCTGACATCAAGCCCAGGTTAGAAATGGAGAGGAGTCTATAAGACACCCCCATTACTAACCCCATAGTGAAAGTTAAAAAAAAAACACAAAACACCCAGAATAAAGTCCTTTAAGTGAAATAAAGACACAATTCTTTAATGTTTTAAATTAAACTCTACTTACCGCCACGCCCATTCCAGCTGAAGCCAATGTCTTCTGCAATAAAAGTAAAATAATAAACCAACCTCATCCTTACCTTTCCATGGTTCCCAGGGCGGCTTCAGCTCTGCTACATTGACATGACAGGCTGGATCGCAGCAGAACGCTGCCATCCAGCTTGCCATGCCGCAGACACTGAGAAGCGCCTCAGTGAAGCTCCTCAGTGTCTGGCTGTGACGGCATCCAGATGAGCCGAGTTCATGTCCAATGAACTCAGCTCACCTCATGCACGTCACTGACAGCGTGGGAGAATTCTCCTGCGTATGCGGTTCCGGCAAATGACGTCACCGCTTGAGCAGGAGAATTCTCCCACGCTGGGATGGCATTGAGATGGCAGGCTGGATGGTAGCAGAACACTGCCGTCCAGCTTGTCATCCTTCAGAGACATTGCCTGCGCTCCGCAGTGTCTCTGAAGGATGTGTTTTTCATGCACCCTCCTATATACCCTGCCTGACGTTTAATTGAGCACTGTTCCCATCGATTTGGGCAATTTTTGGCCTTCTGCAGACCGCCGGGGGGGAGACAGCCAGAAAAATGCTCGAGTTTCCCATAGACTTACATTGGGCTCGTTGCTCGGGTCGAGCACCCGAGTATTCCAATGTGCTCGACCCGAGCTTCGAGCACCCGAGCATTTTAGTGCTCGCTCATCACTAATCTTTATGTTTGAAGCCAGAAATGTGGCAAAAGGTAGAAAAGTTCAAGGGGGCCAAATACTTTCACAATGCACTGTATATGGGCATGTAGGTCATAGGAGGCTGAATAAAATGATACCTTGATATCTGCGATCCGATCTCTTATTCATGAAAAATCTACATAATATGTAAATGAGCTGCTAAGATCTATGGGCCAAATATAGATCTCCCTGAGAATCTGCCTCCAGAGCTTATTGTAAATGAAAGAAGGTGTTACCAGTGTGAGACATGTAGATCAGGAGAGCAGACTGTCAGTCATTACATGTCTCACACTGGTAACACCTCCTTTCATTTATAATAAGCTCTGGAGGCCGATTCTCGGGGAGATCTATGTCCGGCCCATAGATCTTAACAGCTCATTTACATATGAAAGACGTGGATTTCTTTGAAATAAGACATCCAGATACCAGATATCAAAGGTGTCATTTTATTAATCTCTCCATGACCTACATGGCCATATAGACGGCTTAGGAGGGTTGATTCTATGAACAGATGCCCTTGGGAAAAACAAACAGTGTAATAAAAATAAAGGACTGGGTATTGCGGCTGTATTCTAGATGGTAAAACATGGCCATGTGGAACAAGCCAAGTGCATGCTGGTTAGCTGGGAATATGCCATGCCTAATTGTTCAAAAGGTTTTCCACATTTGTGAAAACTGGCGAGTAACACGTTTATCAGGCGCCTTCGCTTGGAAACCACTTGATCTATATACTCGAAAGTAGAGCGCAAAGAGACCGACACCGGAGACGCCACCAAAGAGTCTAAAAAGATGTCCGATGATTGTGCTTCAAGAAAACGACCGCCAGCATTTTCCTGACATGTAACTTGGCATCTGAAAGCCGTCGTGTGCACATACCTCAATATGCTTCCACAGGTATTGGCTCTCAGTGGACATCTAGCTAGTAACACGCAATGCCTCCTGGGAGAAAGTATGGAAATTATCTCGCCTTGGTTCAATAATAGTGGAATTTTTGGATGCCGTTAATAACTAACGTACAGATATCGTGCATCAGCTATTTTGCCAAATATAAATTGCTAACAAAAGCAGGCATGAAATCCAACATTTCGGAAAGCTTTGCCAAGTACACTGTACCCGAACAGCCTGAGAAGACCCTGGCAAGAACAGAACAGGACTGTCATACAAGACGGAAAAAAAAATTCTCCCACACGATCTGCTGGTTTAGCTGAAGTGGTGTGTAAATCCATAGGCTTACACAGTATGGATCACATGTAATTATATCTTCCAAAGCACTCGCATTCATCTTCCAAGAAGTCGGGAATTAGGATCGAGAGTTTGGGAAGAAGGATAACAGTTCTGGATGAGTCACCGACTGACTAAGGATCATCAAGTGCTTGATCCTCAGGGAGGACTCCAGCTTGACTCACATTTCAGGATAAACAAACTTGGGGGGGGAATTTGCCGTTTGGAAGGGGATTGATAGACACTTTTACTGCCAATTTAATTTTTGAAATGGAAGTGCTTTCTAGAGTCCAGATAAGATCAAAAGGACACTGTGCAGACAAAAAGAAACGCAGAGCTACCTCTTCCAAAAATAAACCTTAGCACTCCTGTGTTCTCTATGACAGAATTGAAGCTAGACTCCTCTGGTGGCCACTTATCTCCAGGAAAAAAAAATGAAATCGGACATGCCAGACCCTTATGTCCCTCAACAATCATTTGTTGAGGGACATAAGGATCTGGCATGTCCAATTTCGAAAAAAAAAAATTGGACTGTCGGCCAAACCTGTCGATATCGATTGTCTTGGGCCTTTACATGCAAGTCCACACACAGTCGTTAACAATTGTATATAAACAAAAAGATCAAGACGCTAGTTATCTTTTGTTTCCAGGGGACAGAAAGCGGGAAAACCAGATTTCAACAACGGAACCTGCAACTCCTCACATAGAAAGAAGAACTCAAATCTCCATTAGCCACAGGACACAAGGCTCCTGCCCTCTTATCTGTGGCCGGGCCACCTCTGTGGTTATCTAGAGGTTATAACCTCATCCCATCTTCTACATGCCTTTATAATCCACTGCTCACAGGAAGTCAAATTTAGGTTAGGGCACTAAAGCCCCACTTGGTCAAATGTAAAATTGGAGCAGTATTGGTTCCCCAACCTCACATTTAACATAGGAGAAAGGTGAGCTTCCAAATATTATTAAAAAAAAAAAGTAGACGATTATCCCTTACCTAAAAACATGAAAAAAATTTGAGCTGTGATACATTGAAAATGTGAGAATTGAACAAAAATGTTAAAAACTACCATTTCAATTGTCAATTAGTAGATCTTTACGCCACCTATAGTATTTGGTGAATTTCCTCCAATATCCGGGCCAAGGCTGTGGTGTTATTAGGTATATTTTATCTAACAGACACCCCTTATGTATGGATCAATTATGTATGGATTACAATGGCGATCCATAAGGAATGAATTTTTTTTTTATTCTGTCAATGCATCTAAAATAAAAAGAAAGCAGTTTTGCAAATAGAAAGCATTAAGAAAATTGTACTGTTTTGTGCATACAGCACCTACAGTGGAAACCATACATACATACACTATATAAAAAAGACACATGCATGTTTTTCTCAATATCTGACATGAAATCAGAATAAACCTTTCCCATTTTAGAGTTAGGGTTGGGGAGAGAGAATGTTTTAAGGTTATTTTTAAATACTTACTGCAAAGTCAAAAGTTTACATACACTAAGATTACTATGCCTTTAAACAATTCTGGACTGCCCATATGATGATGTCATGTGTTTGGAAGCTTCTGATAGGTTTTTTGGCAACATCTGAGTTAGAGACACCTGTGAATGTATTTTAATGCACACTTGAAACACAGTGCTTTGTGTAGTATCATGGGAAAGTCTAAAGAAATCAGCCAAGATATCAGGAAGAGAATTGTGGACTTGCACAAGTCTGGCTCATCCTTGGGTACAATTTCAAGATACCTGAAGGTGCCATGTTCATCTGTACAAACAATTATACTCAAGTACAAACAAGATGGGAATGTCCAGCCATCATACCGCTCAGGAAGGAGATGGGTTCTGTGTCCCAGAGATGAACGTGGTTTGGTCCGACATGTGCATATCAACCCAAGGACAAAAGAAAAAGACCTTGTGAAGATGATGGCGGAATCTGGTAAGATTCTGTCAATATCCACAGTGAAACGAGTACTGTATCAACATGGGTGAAAGGCCACTCTGCCAGGAAGAAGCCATTACTCCAAAAGAAACATGAAAAAGTCAGATGAATGTTTGCAAATGCACACAGGAACATAGACCTTAATATTTGGAGACCTGTCCTGTGGTCTGATGAAACTAAAATTGAACTTTTTGGGCATAAAGACCATTGTTACGTTTGGAGGAAAAAAGGAAGAAGCTTGGAAGCCTAAAAACACCATCCCAACTGTAAAACACGGGGGTGGCAGCATCATGTTGTGGGGTTGTTTTGCTGCAGGAGGGACTGGTGCACTTCACTAAATAGATGGCATCATGAGAAAAGAAGATTATGTGGCAATACTGAAGCAACATCTCAAGACATCAGCCAGGAAGCTAAAGCTTGGGCGGAAATGGGTCTTCCAAATGGACAATGACCCGGAGCATACTGCCAAAATGGTAAAGTGGCTTAAGGATAACAAAATCAATGTTTTGGAGTGGCCATCACAAAGCCCTGATCTCAATCCTTTGAAAAATTTATGGGCAAAGCTAAAAAGGCAGGTACGAGCAAGGAGACCTACAAACCTGGATCAGATACACCAGTTTTGTCAGGAGGAATTGGCCCAAATTCTGACCAACTATTGTGAGAAGCTTGTGGAAGGATATCCCAAAAGTTTGACCGAAGTCATTCAGTTTAAGGGCAATGGTACCAAATACCAATGAAATGTATGTAAACTGTTGACTTGAGTTTGGCATGCTGTTCCCGGAAGACCTACAAAAGTTCACTAATAGGGCCTGCCGTTTCAACAGAGAAAGAAGAAGATGGGAAAACATGCTGCACTTCTTTTTTTACAGCAAATCAATCAAGTTGCACAGAAACCACCAACATAAGTGTGAACCTAGTCTAACTGGGAAAAGTTCTTCAGTTGGTATCGTTTCAGACAGGAAGCAGTTTCTAAACACAACTTCCCACCCGTTCCATGGATACAAACAAGCACATTATGCTAATTGTAATCACTGCGGTCACTGACATCTGAGCAGATTTACACAGATCAAGTCAAGAAATGAGTTGTCACATGTAACGACTTCTATATCCTGGGAAAACCGGGAAGACTGGACCTGTGCAGTGCAATAAAATGACATCACTTGGTCTGTAGAGACTGGGATGGAAATTATCACGAATGGATGAAGAAACATTACATGCTGGCTGATGGCCACTGACTGTGATTTGCGTCCCGATGCAGACAGTAGGACAGTGTGAATCTGGTTTCCCTATGAGGACTTTAAATAAAAAAAAAAATACATAAAAATAAAACGCCATCAGATACATCTTATGTAATGCAGTGGTCTCATATCAACAGGATGTTCCAGAGCATTATGATCGCTGGGGGCCCTGCAGATATCAAGTAAGAAAGGACAAATATTTTGGACAGCGCCTTCCCGCACAACCTCTGGTCACTCACTGTACACCCAACAGACATTCAGGAGAACAAGGCTGTGTTGTGATTATATAATTTTTTTTTATAATAATTATAAAATATAAATTTTCTCTGCCGTCCACTTCCAGGGAGGTTAACTACAGTGCCATGGGTTGTAAACTTCTTGATTATGTTGCGAACCATGGACAAAGGAACATCAAGATCTCTAGAGATGGACTTGAAAAATATCAACAATCTCAAGGTTACAACGATTTTAGTTCTCAAGTCCTCAGATAGTTCTCTTCTTCTCCTCTCCATGATTAGTGTGGCACACAGACACAATGCAAATATTGAGCCAACTTCTTCCTTCTTCCCTGTTTATCTGGTTTCAGGTGTGATTTTCATATTGCCCACACCTGTTACTTGCCACAGGTGGGATTGAGCGAGCGTCACATGCTTGAAACAAAGTTGTTTACCCACAATTTTGGAAAAGTGGCAACAATTTTGTGCAGCCCATTCTTGGGGTTTTGGTTGAAATTATGTCCAATTTGCCTTTTTCTCTGTTTTTTTGTGTTGTTCCAATACACACAAAGGAAAAAACGTGTAATTGCAATCATTTTCTGGGAGAAATGCTTCATTTTCATGAACAACTGGCTTTGAAGATTTGGACTTCATATATCCACGGTCCATGTACAGACCGGCCGCAGGTCTCCTGACCCGAACTCAAAAGCCTCCCAGTCATCTACAAGCCTGTTGGGTTCTGATCACAAGACACACATCCTTTCCGGACATCACGGTCAGCACAGGGGACCATGAACTGGCGAGGTGTAGTGTCACAGACAAAACCAAATCCTCAAAGAAGTGTAAAAAATTACAATTTGCATCACAGACATTACACTATATATAAAATGTTAGATTTTAATTATTAATAAAATTTACACAAACACTCAGACCAAAAATTTGACTATGGACTACATGACATCATAACATACTACACTGTGTTCCAAATTATTATGCAAATAATATTTTCTCAGATTTTCCCAAATTACCTATATGAATTGCAGTAATTGTAATTTTCCAGTCAAATACCTATTAGAGTACAATTGAAAGGTTTTTGTACAAACTGCCTATGATAACAGGATATTTTTTAAAAAATAAAACACTCAAACTGCACTCAAAATGCATGTTCCAAATTATTATGCACAGCAGAGTTTTCAACCTTTTCATTTTAATAAAGAACAAAAAAATTGTCATTTTTGAAATTATAAGCATTAGCAGGTTATTACAAACTGAAATCAAACAGTTTTCAACTCAAAACTTTATTTTAGGTGATGTTACATTTGCACATAGGACCGCTTGTTCGAAAGGAGCTTCTGAACTCTCTCGTCCATTGAATTTGTCAGGTTTTGGATGGTTTCTGCTTCAATTGTTTTGCATGAGGACAGAATACCCTCCCAGAGCTGTTGCTTAGATGTGAACTGCCTCCCGCCATCATAGACACTCCTTTTGATGATGCGCCAGAGGTTCTCAATGGGGTTGAGGTCAGGGGAGCATGGGTGCCACACCATAAGTTTGTCCCCTTTTATGCCCATAGCAGCCAAAGATGCAGATGTGTTATGTGCAGCATGAGATGGGGCATTATCATGCATGAAATGATCTCGATGGTCCAGATGGATGGAGTGGAGGATGGCTGGTTGATGGACACCCCATACAAACACGGCTACGGCGCTAACAAGAAGGAGGTGGAGTAATGTTTTGGGCTGGAATCATGGGGAGAGAGATTGTCGGCCCTTTTAGGATCCCTGAAGGGGTAAAGATGAACTCCATAATGTATGTTGAGTTTCTCAAACAGCACTTCCTTCCATGGTTCAAGAAGAACCGTGCATTCCGCAGCAAGATCATTTTCATGCATGATAATGCCCCGTCTCATGCTGCACATAACACATCTGCATCTCTGGCTGCTATGGGAATAAAAGGGGACAAACTTATGGTGTGGCACCCATGCTCCTCTGACCTCAACCCCATGGAGAACCTCTGGAGCATCATCAAAAGGAGTGTCTATGATGGCAGGAGGCAGTTCACATCTAAGCAACAGCTCTGGGAGGGTATTCTGTCCTCATGCAAAACAATTGAAGCAGAAACCATCCAAAACCTGACAAATTCAATGGTCGAGAGCGTTCAGAAGCTCCTTTCGCACAAGCGGTCCTATGTGCAAATGTAACATCACCTAGAATAAAGTTTTGAGTTGAAAACTGTTTGATTTCACTGTGTAATAACCTGCTAATGCTTATAATTTCAAAAATGACCATTTTTTGTTCTTTATTAAAATGAAAAGGTTGAAAACTCTGCTGTGCATAATAATTTGGAACATGCATTTTGAGTGCAGGTTGAGTGTTTTATTTTTTTAAAAATATACTGTTATCATAGGCAGTTTGTACAAAAACCTTTCAATTGTACTCTAATAGTTATTTGACTGGAAAATTACAATGACTGCAATTCATATAGGTAATTTGGGAAAATCTGAGAAAATATTATTTGCATAATAATTTGGAACACAGTGTATATGTGGTGTAATGATTATATTATACCATATGGGATGCACACTTTATAGGATAGAAGGACTGCTCTTTAACACTTCTTGCTGCTATATCTATTGAAACCACCATTTATAATATTCAATCACTATTCAAATAGGACCATGTAAGACTTACTGTCCTAATAAAAAAAAAAAGGATCATAGAAGACCAACTGTCCAATTTTGGGCTATTGTTGCTGTATATATTTATAGCTAGTGGTTCCACTCTGGTGTTGTCATTTGAGGTTCTATATTGATGTTAGGTGGTGCTACTAGGGTCCCTCGGTCATGTTTTTAGGACATTTTAGGGTTTATTAGGGACAGTCATCATTGAGCGGGAGAGCCATTTGAGTTATCCTGGTGCCAACCTCCGCGACTTGGCAGGGGAAGTCTACGTCAATTTTCCCCTCCCCATCTTCACTCAATTGACCGACAGTACCCCGTCAACTGTTATTTAGGACGAAATTTTTGCTTTGAGTTGGTTTCTGTGGAACATTAGGATATTTTCGTTAAGATTTGAATTATTAACTAATAAAATGAACGTTTTCTATACATTAGTGTAATTTCTGTCATGCGAGTTGGGGAGGTGTGAAGCCGGCCTACGGGGATTTCCTAACAACTTTTACTTCCCTACATCGTGTAGGCAGGTAAACGCTCCCTGAAGACAGATCCCTGCAGGTTTTAAGGTGGTTTCTAAAGTTTAGAACTCCAGCCAGATTTTTTTTTTCCAAAATCTACAAACTCCTACACAGCGGAGATTACATATCAATTATACCGTACAGCAGCAAAGCTGATTTCCTATTGTTGGGGATGACTCGCCCTTAATTGCATCAACACCACAAACTTTCCGCCAAGGGAGGAAGGGTTAAGCCTCTCGCCCGGGCAGGCCAGCATGTGATCCCAGCAGGGAGAGATTTACCAAGCTGCCTTTATTTTGCTTAACAACCTAGTTTAGATCCAGGCCTTTTCTCAATCAGGTCTGATCCCTCACAGCCAGCAGTCCATTCAATCATTTACTTAGGATGTCTGCTGGGGAACAAACGCTCTCGCTCATGCATAGGACTTTGCCAGACTTGTGTGTACTTTACCGGCTAAGTCTACTCATTGTTCTAGGTGAAACATGAGCCCTTAATAAGGAAACCAGGGCAGTGTAGGAAGATCCAGCGAGGAAAAAGATCAATATGTGTGCACTTATACAGGTATTTAAAAGAAAATAGCTCTAAAAGGAGATTTATAATGAAAAGTTCAAGAAAACTCAGCCATAGGTGTACCCCTAGTGTATAAAGCAAAATGGGGGCTGTCATGTGGCCTAAACCAAAAGTCACAAGAATGTTAAAAAAAAATTAGATCAGTAAATAATCTGACTTCTAGGGATTTAAAGAGGACCTTTCACTGGATTTTTTAATTTAAATTGAGCAACTCCTCAAATTGCTGCTACTGCACTGATTCTGGAACAGTTTTTATTTTTGTTCTGCACCCCTCCGTTTCAAAGTTATGCCCCCCTCCCCGGTAATAAATGGTGCAAGTTTTCCCTTCGACCAACAACAAAAACTTCTCTATGGGCGTTTGCCTTTAGTCCTGTGACACCAGCCAATCAAAACACAGCCACGCCCACATAAAAATTTCTGCGGTACACGCCCAATTGGTTGAAAGGAAAAATTTGCACCATTATTACCAAGGGGTATAACTTTGGAACGGAGTGGCGCAGAAGAAAAAGAAAAACTGTTGTAGAATCTTTGCAGCGGTGCAAATTGGAGGAGGTGATCACTTTACATTAAAAAATGGTCCTCTTTAAAATTCTGCAATTGCTCAAGTATACAGCTAATAAAAAGCTGCCTAGTTTTCATAATTCTTGGTTACATTTCTCTTAGGAGGATAACAAACGAGCATATAAAAAAGGATGAATACAAGCACCGCAGTGTAGAGTAGAGTAGTTGTTACCTTGCTGGACTTAAAAGGTAGAGATGAGCGCAAAGAGTCGCAGGACCCTGATCCAGCAGCCAGGCCAGTATTCCGTGGGGTCTGGACAGGAGCCCTGCAAACTGTGTCCCACTTGCCAGCGTCCTCGGTTCCTCTTTTGATTAGCTGGCCTGGCATAATGTCATTGGGGTGTAAAGCAGAAGAGGCCGGCTAAAAGTAGTAGCGGAGGACGGCAAATAGGAGGCGGTTCATAACAGGGCTCCTGTCCAGCCCCCACGGAATGTTAACCTGGCTGCTGGACCAAGACCTCTACTTAAAGGTGGTTGTCCAGCTCAAAAACATTATCTTTGCATGTTTTTAGAATAGCAAAATATACAACCCATTAATACACTTCAATTGATAAAAGTGCCCTGATATTCAGATATAATTTCTAGTCCTGAGTTCCAGTGGCCCCATCATAGTGGTGTGTCAAGTGGGCTAGCTAATTGTTCATTTCAAAAGCAAAGCCAACCCTCCTCTTCTTTGTATGCATGGGGGCTGGCTTTGCTACTGAAGTAAGTAGTCAGCCAGCCCCCTTCACACACAGCTCCAATGATGTGCCGACGCAGTAAACACCATCCAGTGTCAAAGGCGAATATCTACAGGGACCTGGAACCATGATAGTATCTGAAGATCGGGCCAACTTTGTTAATTGAAGTCGAATATTCTACATTTTAAAGACTTTTTGAGCTCAACAACTTGTTTAATATTCAGAAAATTTTTGGTAACACAATCATAGCAGTAGCACAAATAGTTGGTGTTTGAAATTTTATCCTAAGCTTTGGTGGACCCTACTTTACAATAGTAGTCCTGAATAGTGGCATGGGTGTAAGCACAGGCCCATCATGGACTAGAATTTAGTTTTCAAAATTATATAGTTTTCACTGCAAAAATCACTCCACAGTGGAGACCACACGGCTTCTGTATAACTTGCTGTCCGCTGCCTGTTGTCAAGTGAAATCCACTTATAGCAGCAGAGAAGGCAAGTTTAAGTGGGGGTGGGTCTTTGCCAAACACCATAAGCGAGGCGGGCTTTCAGTTCTGGACAGGCAGGCCATTGGATGATGGTTGGTGCTATGCATGCTAGAAAGGGCATCCAGGCACCTACAGTGCTGGCAGAATGCTGGTGAAGAGGAACCATCCACTCAAAAAGCAAAAATGGCAAGTTACAAAGCATGAACATTAAAACAGTTCCTGGACATATTAGATCGGTATGTGCATCAAAAGCGGTTTTCTTTTCTTTTTTTTTTGTGTGTGGGATATAAGCAGCAAGAGCATGCTTTTCTACAAATATTTTTGGTAGAAAAAAAAATGCTTTAGGTGAAATCCTAACTCAGTGTCATTCAATTACTTTGATAATTAATCCCTACATGTTCACATTCTAATTAAGAATACATATCATGATCCAAAAATAACATATCACATTTTACGATGCCAACTTCTCGCAGTGATGAAATCATGGCGGCGCCACTCCCAGCATCAATGACCAAGGTGCAAGCGGAAACTCCTGTGCCCAATGAACAATTAATACCAGGCCCAGCCTAAACGGTCACAGGCGAGAACACCACACTGCCCAGTATATATATATAATATAATTGTATTCATTTGCTTATTCTATTATTATGGTGCAATCATAATGATATCCATCACACCTCCGCACTGCCCGGCACCCTCTGATCACCGACATTTTCCAGGATACTAATCTATTCTGGCAAATGTATAAAGAAAAAGTAAAAAAAAGGCATATCAAACATTAATGCACATATAAAAGTTGAATAGACAGCTGCAAAAAGCACAGATAGAATTGACTCACTTCAGAAAATATCTTTGTCCCGATGGAGTTTTGGCCATCTCCCATCCCGGAGGCAGGGGGACATCGTCCGGAATTTCAAAAGACGACTGTCGAAGATGCGGATTTGGAGGGGCAGGTCCTTGGGTAGAAACCACTCCTTGTGGAGAAAGAGCTCCTGGGGAGACGGCGCCAAGCTGCAGGGAGGCTGGAGAGGAGTGTGCGCGAACATGCTGAGGAGTCAACGCCCCCGCAGATCCACCGTCCGTGCTGGCCTGTGAGGATGCAAAGGTGTTATTCTTCAGAAATTGGTTGCTGAGTTATGTAGGTAACAAAATGCATTCCCCCACTTAAGCACATCATAGGATTATAAACATACACCGAGAGTAGAAAGATTCTTCAAGAATGGACGTTTACCAAACTGAACAACGTGATGGCTCCTACAGTAGGTCCTATGAGTCCCATGTATTGTGAATTACGCCATCCCAGGGACCCAACAGGTGGAGGGCTGGAGAGGTTGTACCAAGTTAGTAAAACATGGCTGCATTGCAATATCAGACACAGCTCATGGAAAAAAGGAGCACTGGTTCTCAAAAAAAAGTCACCATGTTTTACTCATAAAACCGTATACAATTCTAGAGACATTTACTCTGATACATGCATGCTGCTCCTGGCTTGTTACCCCTCATCAGTGCAAGACATGGAAACTGTTCCACTAGCCAGGGAAAGGAAATACTATAGTAAAGAGTCCACATTCATCCATTCATTGGGAGCATTACAGCGACTCTGGACAAGCCCTAATGGCTTCATCGGTTCTCAACACAATGTAAGCTTCATTAGCAAACAGGAAACTTCACTAAAGGGAAGGAAACAAGTACACAAGTACCAGCGGGTCATCAAATCCTGCTGCCAACTGGGAAAAGTATAACAGTAAGAAAATCTGAAAATCCGTTCTCACCTACATCACAGAGTGAAGTCATAGAACTACAGCGACCCAACAGGCGATGATAGTCTTATACGACCTATGTGATCCTGCAATTTGAGCAAAAATACCGAGAATCAAGTAGCCCTAGACAAAATCTCTATACTTGTAGTGGTGTCTTAAGACCCCCATACACTTTAGACTGATGTCTAGTGTACAGTCAATATCGATGGCTTTGGCCAACAACTGATAACTGTGGGAGATGTCGATCAGGCATGTCCAGTTCCGGACTGCTGAACGTACTGTTCTTCTGGAGATAAGTTGTTGGAAAAGACATCTGTCGGTGGTTCTCTTGGAGAAAGGAGAGCTTGGGCGAACGAACGTTCTTGTGTAGTTCAGAGACTTGTCAAGATGGCTGTCGGACAACAGCCATCTAATGTGAATGGCCAGCTTACAAGTGATTAAAGAATTAGACATGTCTGAATATGGTGATATATTGTGATGAATTCTAGGGCACTCAAAAATATAACCTACACAAAGCTTCATCTTATATACAATACTTTTCTTCAAGCCCCCAGTAGTGGACTTCAATACACAACTATCAGCTGAAAGAACGTTCAGCCAACAGTCATCTCTCCCAACTACCTCATACACGAGTGCTCAGGGTATGGGGAGAGTGGAGAGGAGAAAATTGCTCCCCTGGCAGTGGCTTATCCCTCCCAAGAACACAAGGATTGACCATCAAAATTCCTATCGACTGATTCTTCTCTAACCCAACATCGTTCGATAGTCTTCCGGTCCTGACAAAAATGGTGGGTTTGGCTTACGTTCATCTAATATGTATGGGGGAGTATTGGAGGCGCTGATGATAATTTTTGGCTGTAAGAGTCCCCACGGGCCCGTCATGCACTCTACATAGGTCTAAAGGCATCCTTTGGCATACTCAGGACTTGTATACAAGAGTGAAGCCTATTAGGTTTTAATGTGCAGAGGGACTTTGGACACAATTCATTATCGCCTGTTATTTTGCTAAGATTTTAGTGTTTTGCTTTTTTTTGTGCCATATTCATCTTATTTCTTACGCTTTTTTACAAAGTCACTTTGTGTGTTGGTCTATTTTTGTTTTCTTTTAGTTCGCCACTGTGTGATAGGGTATAAGGTTTTCAGATGTTTTTGAACAATCATTTGCAACTTTTTGTCCTAACGTACTCCAGTCATCTTCCCCCCTGAAGTGACTTATTATGTACGCTGAAAACTTTGGAGCAAACTTTGCAGTATTTTACAGTAACACGCCTTTTTTTGCACTAAAGAGGAGCAAAACAGGTTAAGAACAAAAATAGTGTGTCCTTGTTTCTGTTCCCAAATTCAGGAACAACGTGCACCATTTTGATGACATTGGCATTAAAAAAAAAAAAAAAAAAAATCATCAATGAATACCAAGAGACAAAAGAAAAGAAAAATGGTCATCAAAAAATTGCAAAATAATGATGATGCTCAGTGCTTGGGTAATAGTGCCACAGACATCAGGAAAAGCTCAAAGGTAGCCAAAAACAAGATGAAAAAGCCCAAGGGGTATGGTCTCCTTCATACTGGAGAGGCCTGTATCATTAGTTGTAGATTTGGGAGGTGATTTTTCATGTCTCACTTCCTTGGTGGCGGGTCCGGACTTGCAGCCTGTTTAGATTTGGTTTTAGATGCAGGAATGAGCACTTATGGTGGATCTCTTCGTGTCTCATGCCAGGTCCACTTCTGGCTGACTTTGGTGGATCTTCAGCGTCATCATACCATGCCCCAATCTAACATTAGCCATTTCTATATTCAGGAAGCTTCACAATGCGGCCTTCATTTTTCCAACGCTCTTAGGCTATGTGCATACATTGCAGTTTTCCATGAAATACGCAGGGTTTTACAGTACCAGCAAAGTGAATGAGATTCCTGAAGTCTCATTCACACAATGCTTATTTTTCCTTGCTGATTTGAAGTAGTTTCACATCAATTCTTCCAGCATTTTAATGAAAGGCATAAAAAAAATAAAAAAAATACTGTACTGTAAAAATACTTTCTGCTGTAAATTCTGAACGTGAGCACAGAACAGCGGTATAATATATACACGTACGACTGGATACATGAAGCCTATAACACCCCACAAAATCTTAGCAGACCTTTCTATAGGGACATCAACAATAAATCCACAATGTATAGGGGTAATAACTACAATATCAGAAGTTATAATTGAACAAAACATAACCCATATAACAGTTGAGCAACTTTTTTAACACCAAAAATACTTCACAGCAAGTATCCCCAAACTTTCTTAACACAAGAGACATTTTAAGTTCTGAGAGATGGTTGTGAGCCAAATTCTATGCGAAGAAATAGTAGTGGCTCCCTTTTTTGCCCATTTGAAGATAATTCTCTTTGCAACCCCTTATAAAAGTAATAAATGCCTTGCCACAGTCTTATAAAAGTAATAATTTCCCCAGTGCCACCTTAAAAAATAATGTTCCAAGTGTTTCTAATCAAGTACTAATGACCGCCTAAAGGTCCCCCCTCCCAAGTACTAATGACCGCCTAAAGGTCCCCCCTCCCAAGTACTAATGACCGCCTAAAGGTCCCCCCTCCCAAGTACTAATGACCGCCTAAAGGTCCCCCCTCCCAAGTACTAACGACCCCCTAAATGTCCCCTTCACAAGTACTAATGACCCCCTAAATGTCCTCCTCACAGGTACTAATGACCCCCTAAATGTCCCCCTCACAAGTACTAATGACCCCTGCAGACACCTATACAGATGAGTGACACTCGCCTGAGCATACAGTTGAGAACCACACATCAGGGGTCACAAGCTATGAGCCACTGGTTGTGGACCACGGGTCTACAGCAAAATTCTTGCCATCAATTATGGAACACCATGGTGGAAATGTGACAACTCAAGTCAATAAGGTCTAGGCTTTGAAGATATGTCTGGCAAAGCCAAGTTATAAACAGAGGCCATGAGGGTTATCTTCTGTAGAGCTTCCCCAAAAAGTCATAAATGTAAGGTTGCCCATAGACATTAGCTAAAAGTAGGCCAAAATGGCCATGTTGACCGTAACGATCATCGACTGTTTATTTCGGACGATGACTGAAACAATAGTAGTTATTGTGCAAAACATCGTTGGGGTATGTTGTTTTTTTGGCTGATGACGAGCAATGGTTGCATCATTGGCTGAAAAAAAAACAAAAAAATTTTGGCTGATGCAGTCTGAAATGTATTTTGAGTAGAGTGGAGCAAAAAGATTGGCAGGATCCTGGCCCAACAGCCGGTAATCCATGACTGCCGCCTGTGATCTGCTGGCATCCCGGCACCTCTTCTTGATTAGTAGGTTCAGCGCAACATCATTGCTGCGTGACGCATGACGTCGCTCCTCGCCCATTGATCATAAGAGATGCCAGCAGGTAGGAGGAGGCTTGCAGGGCTCTGGTTGGCAGCCATGGACTACTGATGTGGCTACTGGATTACGGTCCAACAGTTCATTTTGCTTAACTCTTATTTTAGCCCAATTTTTCCGAAGGTGCATGACGTGGGAAAGCGGCAGGGATGATACAGTAAGCAGCAAGGTGAATGAGATTTTGAAAATCTCCGCCAAATAATGCCACGTGTGAACACATCCTTAGGAAACAGATCAAAATAACCAAAAGCAGAGTTTTACTATTTAATATCTTTTATTATTTAACCAATAACTCCAGACTTTACTATTAACACATGGACAGAAGGCTGATTTTTAGGTCTAGGACTCATATTTGTCAGTCCCATGTAATCACCATATACAGCTGTTTGTAAAGTAGTCCTCATGGGTCAAAGTTAGAGATTATTAGCCATTGCTGGGCATCTTATGGCCTTTGCTGATCATTTTCTACTCATTTTGCCCATTTGATTAATCAGCAGCAACCAGCACCATATACCGTCATCTTACTACCACCCATAAGGCCTCATTCCCATTTTCTCACATACGAGAAAAAAACAGACCAATTATTTTGATCCGTGTGGTCCAAGTGTCATCAGAAAAAAAAAATAACGTTTCTCCACCTTCTTCTGTCTGACAGTTTGTGTCAGGCATGCAAGGGCGGTCTGGTTTTTTCACTGATCCATAGACTTGCATTGACCATTTTAATCCAACCCTCAGATCAAAATCACAAACGTCTCCAGAATTTTCTGTAAAAAATCATGGACATGTGAATGGCCCCATAGACTATCATAGGTACAAGTGCCATCCATGAAAACCAAAATTAGACTAAAATTGTACGTTTGAATGAGGCCTATGAGCAGGTGCAGACGAGCGTTTATTCTCTCATCCGAGAAAATCCGGCTGATTATAAAAGTATGATCAGATTCTCACAGATGAGGAAAAGATGGGGAAAAAATATGTCTCCATTCTATGCGTCTGCGGAAACCAGACTGCACTCAGATGTCATCCGATGGTTTCCACTGACTCCTTGACTTGCATGGTTGAGTGCAACCTGAACAAACTCGGGAATGCTGCGATTTCTTCCTCAGACTGACTCAGTCAGAGGAAAAAAAAAAAATAAAATTGGACATATGACATAAAAGAACATTGGTCCGAGTGCTATCTGATGTTTTGTCAGATCGCACTCGGACTGAAAATATGGTCTGCATGAGCCCTAAGGCTGATTAAAGGCCCCCCCCATTAACTCAATAGTGAGGGGCTCACACCTGAACAGGGTGCGGACCCCTTATCTACATAATACAGCATAGCATTACGGGGGTAACAAGGGTAAGCCTACACTTCTTTTAACCGCTTTGGAAATCTGAATTGGTTAAAAGAGTCGCGAAAAAACAGAACATCCGCACAGCAAGTCATTTTTACATTGCAGTGCATATGTGCATTCTTTTTTTTTTTTTTTTTTTTTTAGCGCTTTTTTCAGGCGGAAAAAGAGGTCATGTGCGCGTACCCCGAGAAGTAAAATGCTGTTTTTTTTCCAATTAAATAAACGACAGTAAACCATCTGCCCCCCTTAACCATTACTTTCTGTCTTGGGGTTCGCTCACACAAGGGTATTAAAAAAAATCCCATTCTCATCCAAGAGAGTGAGTCAATTTTTTTTTCACTTGTCATATGTGTACAATCCGTTTTTTTTACTCAGCAGCTATCATTTACAGGACCAGCTTTTTTTTTGCTACAGAATTGTAATGTATCCGTAAAAATCAGACGCTATACTGATGGTCCGTACGGAGTGAGATTTTTTTTTCCCCTCGCAGTGTCCGAATTTGCAGTGAAATCGCAGCATGCCAAATAGAGCAGAGAACAAATCCGCAGATAAGCACTGCCGCATTGATCCGAGAGATATCTTATCTTTGATTGGATCGCACTAATCTGATTTTTATGCCAGTGTGAACGAGCCCATAGTCTTCTATTGCGATGATTCACATCCAGAAGGGGGACGGATATTAGCGGCACTTTTTTTCTCCCTTTTAAGTTTAGTATCCATCTGAAACTCAAAGTTTTATATTGTAAATTAGAATAATAAAAAAAAAAAATCCAGCATGGGAAGGAAACCCGGAACAATAAAGCTGGAAGTTCTGCCATTTAGGAAAGTGTGAATCATTATGGAAATGTCCTGCAGTAGATGAAAGTTGTATTTATCCAGGAGAAGGAGCTTTAACAAGCGCTGGGTGTGATGACAAATCACAGCTTTGCTTTTGTAGCACTGATCCTGGGTGGCCATGGCAGAGGAAAAAGTTTTGTGTGATGATCAACTTGAAGGGGGGAGGAGGAGGGAACGTTCCCTCCTCCATCCACAACCCCCCAGACGCCAGTGTACAAATCTACAGGCTGCTCCCAATGCAAAACACAGATGCAGCAAAGTGGAGTTTGTTATTTGTCTCAACTTTGTGTTTTTAAGTAATCTTAGTTATCACGATTCACAAAGGAAACAATTAAATAACAAACTCAGCTCTGCTACATATCATATATCCACAGAACTGATATAAAATATTCCTGCATTTATTTTAGCTTCTAGCTGTAACACTAGAGAAGTCATCACTCCAGCTTTGCACTTCCCTTCTAGTCCTGGAAACATTCCTATACTTCCATCTTCTTTTAAATGGCCGGCCCCTCCTCCTGGATGTGTTCCCTCCTGCGTTCCACCCAGGGGCCAACAATGGGAAAACCAGCAGCCAGCAACCAGCCTTGTGCAAAACAATCACTAGGTTTTTGTTTTTTTTTCTCCCTTTTAAATCACTGTCATTTCCCCTTGGAAAAGATACAAGGTAACAAAAACATTTATCCTGTGATATAACATATTGTAACAATAAATATTTACTATTTGGTAACATTGTAGCATTTCCAATCTGTAAACTATAAACTGTGAACTTTAAAGGGCCAGTGTCAGGGACAGAGATAATTGCTAAAGGTAGATGAGCACAAAAGAATGGACAATCAGATGGATCTGTGTAATAGGACCTCATTCAGACACCCAGTTTTCTGCAAGTACAAGAAAAACGAACCGAGTGTGGTCCAAGTGTCATCAATTTTTTCTTGTACGTGGAGCGAGAAAAAAAAAAAAGTTTCTACACCTTCTTTTATGTCACGGTTCATGAAAATCGGACCACTCTGGGATGTCAGAGTGCAGTCTGATCTTTTTTACGGACCTATAGACTTGCATTGACAGTTCTGATACAACAAAAGGATCAAAATCGGACGTCTCTACGTGCTATTCCGTAGACCACGAAAAATCACAGACACGTGAATGGCCCTATAAACTATCACATGTGCGAGTGCTATCCGGCCACTGTCACCGGTATCCTGACAGCTCAGCTCACTGTCACTTCAGACTTATCAGAAGACAGGACAACCCCTTTAAGACAATCGTTCTGTGCGCGTAGAATAGCATCATTATTGATATTACATTCTGATTACACAGGACGATGTGCCGCCGACAAAGACGATCTTAATGTCGTCATGGACAATCGAATCACCTGACAAGCTAGCACCCTACGGGTGATTGCTGAAATTTTTACACAAGCAGTTTATCGGCTTGTCTAAAAGGGCCTTTAAGGGCGTTTGTCAGCCAAAACAGAGTATGAGCCAAGCACACAGGCCCCGTTTCATTAAGAGTGCCAGGGATTCACGTGAAAGTGCTAGAAGTCAGAAGAATTTTTAAGCAGCTTCCCAGTTGCAAAATTGTAAGGTGTTTTACACATAAAAAGTGGTGCAAATAAATATCTTTGACTACCCCTTCCCCACCAAAAAAAACACCTTTAATGGTGCCTCTGTGCTGCTGAAACTGAAGTTTGATCACATATGATAATTAAGGTGGGATGCTCAATACACCCTGGGTGTGGCCAACAGCCTGAGCGCACCCTGGGTGTAGCGAAGATGCTCAGTGCACTGCTTTGCCCACTGGTTTTGTATGCCCTCACCTCCCTCAATGGCGCTGGCTTGCCTGAGCTTTCTCTGCTTGCTCCAGGCAAAGACCAAGGTTAATCTGACATGCAAAACCAGTGGGTGGAATGGTGCACTGAGCAATCCAATTGGCATATTTGGTTAAAACTTTAGTTTCTGCAGAACAGAGACAGCGATTTCAACACTAAAGGTGCAATTTTTATAGTTTATAATCCCTACAAGGCTATTAGCTTAGTTCATACAGCCAGTTTGGTCTTACAGACTTTTTAAGCAGTAGCAATTGCGTCTTATAGCAGAAACGTAGGGTATAACCAAACAGGATCGATTATGAAGATAACCTGCCAATGTGGATTTGTGTTCAGAAAACGGCTGAGCTTTTAGAAAATTTTACCCAATGATCAAAATTTTCCACAACCATTGACCTATGCTGAGGATCTGGAACTCACCGAGGGTTTTACCATTGGTAATACGAAGGGAAAATCTGCAGATCAGACCCGTGTGGACGCTCCACTAAGATGTAGACAGCGGAGTCGCATGTACTATGGGGACACACAAAAGTCAGGCATAGCCGGAAACGCCGGTGCCAACAGCTGACTATGGGAAGTAATTGTGGCTTCTTGAGTCTTCACCGGAGGAATGAAGGATCCAGTATTTTGGATTTCAAAACCTGATCCTTCTGTTCTCCTTAGGGTGCTTTGCTATTCATATTCCAACCTGAAATAGGGGACTTACAGTGGCACAATATACATAGCACCAGTTACACGACCAAGCTTACTTGGTGCCTGTAAGTAGTCCGTTCCGGTATTGTGCGACTCCGACAGTCAATAGTGGACCAGCTTGTGACATCACTATGGACATCACGTCACTGGCATGGGTGAAAGAAATTACGATAATGTCGGAGGTAGACCCCATGGAAGTTAAAACAAGCTGCAGAAAACCTCTCTAGGGTCCATTCACAAGGGACACATCGGATGCAAACTATTCACAGCTGTAAAATACAGACTGATTTTCATATGCTGCGGATATGCAACCGATTGGTCTTATCAGATATCGTGCAGTGCAATGTGGACATCCATATTTTTCTCTAACCATTGCATTCCCTACTAATATTTTCCACCATTGACAAAGTATAAAATGCAGATTGTTCTACACTGCCATGACAGTTTCCTTACAATCATTTCCAGGAACATTTCCTAGAACCGGTCCTGAGCCCTGATGTAAAAAAAAAAATAAAAATAATAATAATCTGTAACTGCCCCTTCCCAAATTGCAATATGCTATTTATAGTAGTGGTGTCATCTCATGTAGCCGGGAGGCCCCTTGGGGGCAGTAGTTGTGACTGCTAACTCTGCACCCCCTATACTCATAACCCTGATTTAGTCCTACAGAGGAACTAATATATATTTTATCAGATGACGGAGGAGGACGTAAGTGCAGACTTTAGTGCAGTTTTACTATCATATACTTTTTGTTCCCGTATTTGGGCATATTCTTATTTTTATACACATACACACGTTTCAGTTTTTTCCGTCTAGACGCATTTCAATCCCTGGCACATCAGCCTCTCTCAGTCTCCAGCAGAGCCTGCTCGCCCAATTCAGAGTTGCAAGCAAAAAAAAAAAACCCGTAAGAAACTCAAACACAATAAAAAAAAATACAAACAAGTACTACACACGGAATACGGTAAAAAAAAAAAAAAAAAAACGGAAAAGAAAAGAGGGCAGCAAGAAGGCAGAATCCAGCACTGAAGGGGTTACGTCTTCAAGGCTGAGCGAAGAAAAGATCAGAGGCAGCTTGAGAACAACCATATAAAGCTATTAATAAATGACTTCCAGATCACCATTACTACACAGGACCCACAGTGTACAGCAGAGCCGCTCTCCTCCCCCACACCCTGACTCTCACATGTGGGAGTGAACAGGACTCTACATGCAACTTCTCCACCCCCCACCACCACCTCTGCTGCACTCACTGCCTTTGGCTACAAAGTTGGAAAGAAAAAAAAAAATTGCACTGACCCCAGAGAAAGGCAGAGATTGCAGAGCACAGGCCACAGACGTAGCCACGAACACCAAAATATATCTATAAAATATATATATATATATTGCTGTGGTTGTACACATATATATATATATATATATATATATATATATATATATATATATATATATATATATATATATATATATATATATATATATATTAGAACATACATATGTGCATACAACTATAATATATATATATGCTGTGAAACTATCAGTCCCGTCACGTCCTGATAAACCTGCTACCAGTGCAGCATTCTGGGACTTACAGTTCCGCAAACAGTAGATAGATATATATATATAGATAGATATATATATATATATATATATACACATACATACATACACACATACACACACACACATACACACATACACAACTTCCAAATATTTACACTTGATGTAGCAAATCAAAAGGAAATCAAAAAGTAACAGACAAGATGACATTTGCATCCAGCACTAGGGGGGGGCATCCAGCACTAGGGGGGGCTAGGGCATCCAGCACTAGGGGGGGGGGGGGCTAGGGCATCCAGCACTAGGGGGGGGGGGGCTAGGGCATCTAGCACTAGGGGGGGGGGGGCTAGGGCATCCAGCACTAGGGGGGGGGGCTAGGGCATCCAGCACTGGGGGGGGGGGGGCTAGGGCATCCAGCACTAGGGGGGGGGGGCTAGGGCATCCAGCACTAGGGGGGGGGGGGCTAGGGCATCCAGCACTAGGGGGGGGGGGGCTAGGGCATCCAGCACTAGGGGGGGGGGGCTAGGGCATCCAGCACTAGGGGGGGGGGGGCTAGGGCATCCAGCACTAGGGGGGGGGGGCTAGGGCATCCAGCACTAGGGGGGGGGGGGGCTAGGGCATCCAGCACTAGGGGGGGGGGGCTAGGGCATCCAGCACTAGGGGGGGGGGGCTAGGGCATCCAGCACTAGGGGGGGGGGGGGGCTAGGGCATCCAGCACTAGGGGGGGGGGGGGGCTAGGGCATCCAGCACTAGGGGGGGGGGGGGCTAGGGCATCCAGCACTAGGGGGGGGGGGGGCTAGGGCATCCAGCACTAGGGGGGGGGGGGGGGCTAGGGCATCCAGCACTAGGGGGGGGGGGGGGCTAGGGCATCCAGCACTAGGGGGGGGGGGGGGGCTAGGGCATCCAGCACTAGGGGGGGGGGGGCTAGGGCATCCAGCACTAGGGGGGGGGGGGCTAGGGCATCCAGCACTAGGGGGGGGGGGGCTAGGGCATCCAGCACTAGGGGGGGGGGGGGCTAGGGCATCCAGCACTAGGGGGGGGGGAGCTAGGGCATCCAGCACTAGGGGGGGGGGGGGGCTAGGGCATCCAGCACTAGGGGGCAGTGATTGCTCCAGGCCTCTGGGTGCAATAGTGCAGGGCTGTATTTGTGCAGGGGCAGCTCGGACCCTGATAATAACAGGGCTCTCTATGTGCAGAGGGAGGACTGTGGGGGGAAATGGGGTTTTCCACCAAGTAGAGAGAAATAAGTTGTCCATCTTTGCAGCTGGCAGAGACCCCTTAGATCGCAGTGATCCCCCCAGCCCCCTCCCAGCGCCCTGCACGGCCAGTACCTGCCGGGAGTGGGACTTGGGCTCCGGCTGCTTGAAGAAGGAGTCCGGTAACTTCCTCATCCTCATGGGCAGGGTTTGGGGCACGTTGGCGGTTTTGGGGTTCATGACCGCATTAAAGAGCGCCTCCAGGTCGGTCTCCGAGTCCCCCCGGACATGCACGATCTGGTGTCCGGCAGGAGGCGGCTGCGGGGCGGACGAGGAGTTCTGCTGCTGCTGGGCTCCGGTATCCATGACTGCGGCGGGGGTGAGTGGGGTCGTGGTGCTACGGTGGTGGTCGGGGGCTCACACTCCGCTCATCTCCCGGGCCCCGCTCCGTCCGCTCTGCTCCAACTACCAGAAAACTTTCCTCACATCCCGCTGGGACCGCAAAACTTTTTCCCTGGACACGTGATCAACCATAGACCACGCCCACCTTAGGGATAAGTCCCAGGCGAAGGGCGGAGACTCTGCCATTAACCACGCCCCTCACTCTCCTGTGGGAGCAGCAGAGCCGACAAGTGTCGGGAAGTGTCGGTGACCGGGAAGGGGCGGCCGGCATCTCCGCGGCGAGGGGGCAGCACACCTATGCCGTACACCGCTATTTATTAACCCCTTTCTTTCTTTCTTTCTTCTAAGAGCCATAACTTTTTTATTTTTTCCAACAACTTTGTCATATAAAGGCATATTTTGTTCTTGACGACTTGTGGTTTTCAATCCAAGTGCGCTGAAAAAGTTTAAAAAATGCAAATCCATCATTGTTTTTGGGGTTTTCTTTTTACAGAATACATTGAGCAGAAAAAAATGTCCCAGTAACACAATTCTCCAGGTCAGTATGAGTCCAAAGATGCCAAACTTGTGATTTAATATATATCATCATTTTTATTTATTTTTTATGTACATTTATAGTTTGTTATATATATATATATATATATATATATATATATATATATGTATATATATAAAACATTTTTTAATGTTAGTTATAAAATGGTGAAATTTTTTTTTTCCGAGACCAATAATTTTTTTCCCATTTTTTTTTTCTGTGGATGGATACATATACACATATATACAATGTTTTGTTGCTTTTTGCATTTTTTTTCTGCAGGTTGATTGGGGAAAAAAAATAAAAAATTCTGATATTTTGGATTCTTTTTTTTTCTTTTCAGCATTCAATGTGTAGGATAATTAATTTTATATTTTTATTAGAGATGAGCGGATCATTTCAAATTTGGATTTTTTTTTTCCCCCCAAAAAAATTGATTTGTGTTGAATAAATTTGCTGCAAATGGTCATGCTAAGAAGCCTCTAATTGACATAAAAAAATAACACTCTGACGTCTCCCACTGTTTTGAGCTCTTTATTGCAAACATAGTCTTATTAATGTCCAAGTGACCTCAAACTTTCTGGCTAGAGGAAAATGGATGGTAACGATAGGTATCAACAGTCTATTTCAACATACACAGCAGTATCAGTCTAAAAAATATCCCTTTTGAGGGCAGCCTCTTGCTGTTTATACACAGGTGGTGCAAATTGAAGAAGCCATTGCATTTTCACATGGTTAGATGCAACAATTATGTTACTGTGACATTTTTTTCTGCTCAATGTATTCTGTAAAAAGAAAACCCCAAAAACAATGATGGATTTGCATTTTTTTAAACTTTTTCAGCGCACTTGGATTGAAAACCACAACTCGTCAAGAACAAAATATGCCTTTACAACACAACATCTGCAAAGAGTTTGTATGTTCTCCCCGTGTTTGTGTGGGTTTCCTCCGGGTTCTCCGGTTTCCTCCCACACTCCAAAGACATACTGATAGGGAATCTAGATTGTGAGCCCCGATGGGGACAGCGACAATAATGTATGTAAAGCGCTGCGAAATATGTTAGCGCTATATAAAACTAAAGATTATTATTAAAGATTATTATTTCTCACAAGCAGTCCAAAAATTATCCTTTTAATTATGAAGCCAAAACAGGTGTACTGTTTTGAAAGTGAAAAACTAATGGCTTCTCAACTAGAAGAGATAACATGTTCCATTTTTTTGTGATCTGTAATGGATTTGCTATTCACAAAATTATTAAAGTTCCTCTCTGATGTATTTTTTATTTCAGCACTGGAGTGGTATCATTTATATCTGTTCCTTGTGTGAAGTAAAATACCAGTCGCCATTTTGTACGGGTTTACTGGTTCCGATCCATCTCCGCCATTATCAGACTGCAGCTATGTCCGACCAGAAGTCACTGCAAAAGGTCAAAGGTCACCAACTCTCAATGTACGTGTATGAGAGCATCGTTTTGAGCCTCAGGCTGTGTGCCCACGATGCGTTTTTGGTGCGTATTTGCAGCGCGTAAATGCACCAGAAACGCATTGCATACCTTATCCCATGACTTCCTATGACATTCTGCAAATTCTGTGCACATGGTCCGTATTTTTTCTGCACAGATTTTACTTGCAAAAAAAATACGGACATAATTCTTGTGCGTTTCTGCATGCGTATTTGCCTATACAATGCATTGGAAAAACGCATGGCAAATACGCGTCAAAAACGCATGCGTTTTTCTGCCAAGGAGATGCAGAAATGCTCAGGAAAATTTCTGCTTCATTTCTGCATTGTGGGCACTAAGCCTTAGGCTATGTGCCCACGTTGCAGAAATGAAGCAGAAAATTTCTGCTTCATTTCTGCATGTCCTTTCCCGGAAAAACGCTTGCGGAATTTGGCAAGCGTTTTTTGCGCGTTTTAGAAGCGTTTGGGACATGGGGAATTGCCTTGTGTTTTTTATTGCATTGACAAGGCAATTCCGCATGCGTAACGCAAAATTAATGGACATGCTGCGGATTTTTGAGCGCATCAAAAACGCTGCGGAAAATTCCGCAGCATGGGCATTGAAATTGCGGATTCTCATTGGAGACCATGGGGGACGGATTAACAAGCGTTTCACAAGCGTTTACACTGTGGAAATTCCGCAGCATATACGCTTGCAAAACGCTACGTGGGCACATACCCTTAAGCTTACATTGAGAAATTATTTCCAGTCCGCCCAGCAAATACTTGGGCGATACAGCTAGTCACAACTCTGGTCACGTGGGCTAAAGCAGCCCCAGGAACAGCAATAGACAATGACCGGTAAGTATTTTACTGCAAGAAGGGAACATACATTATTGATACCACTCCAGGGGGATGAAAGAAAAAAATACTCCAGAATGGGACCCGGTGTCAGTGCCCGCACCGGGCCCCCCTCCACCCGTCAGCGCCCGCACAGAATGATGGGGGTGGAAGCGTCTGAAGACTGCAGGCGAGATGATGTCATTACAGCTTGCCCACTGTTCAGACATGTGCGGCGCTTCACACCACACGCTCAGCAGACCGGAGCATCGGGTGGAAAGAGGAGAGGTGAGTATTGTATTTATTTTTTGAATTTTTTTTAAAGCGACTGGTGTCCAAAATGGCGTATGGAGGACCACGGTGGGGTGCATTATATTGCATGGAGGACCATGGGGGGTGCATTATATTGTATGGAGGACCATAGAGGGTACATTATATTGTATGGAGGACCATAGAGGGTGCATTATATTGTATGGAGGACCATAGAGGGTGCATTATATTGTATGGAGGACCATAGAGGGTGCATTATATTGTATGGAGGACCAGAGAGGGTGCATTACATTGTATGGAGGACCAGAGAGGGTGCATTACATTGTATGGAGGACCAGAGAGGGTGCATTACACTGTATGGAGGACCAGAGAGGGTGCATTACACTGTATGGAGGACCAGAGAGGGTGCATTACACTGTATGGAGGACCGGAGAGGGTGCATTACACTGTATGGAGGACCAGAGAGGGTGCATTATATTGTATGGAGGACCAGAGAGGGTGCATTATGTTGTGTGGAGGACCATGTGGGCTGCAGCATTATATTGTATGGCGGACCATGGGGAGTGCATTATACTATATGGAGGATTATGGCGGTGCATTATACTATGTGGAAGGTTATGTGGAGGCTCCTTATACCCATGATTTCTATGTATGTCCCTGCTGATCAGACTGTATGAAGCCCACTGCCACATCACAGTGAACCCCTCAATGGGTCCCTACCTTATGCCTTTCAAGGTGCACCACCGTGCGCTAACCACCACCGCATCTACAGTACAGATGAACTTATGATTTTTGTATCTGCGGTCCATGTCTTCTCTACAGTTCTAGCATACTGCATGGTTCCCTCTTTTTTTACTTGAACCAGCACCCCTCCCATTTGGAACAGCCAATTTTAATTAGCAGGAGACTTGTGAAAAGTGAGTTTTTTGCTCCTTTCACTAGGTGTTGGTGCTGTATGGCGGCGATTGTTGCTGTGGTTTTGTGCCTGTGGGACAGTGTGTCCTGGAGTGAGGCACCAGGTCACCCACCCTGCTGATATACTGATGCTGCGGCGGTGGTTGGTGCACAGCATTGCACCTTTAAGCTAGGGACCCACTGAGAAGTTCACAGGGGCGTAACGACCGTGGTTGCAGAGGTCGCAACCGGGCCCATGCTGGTGGGGGGCCGTGAAACGCCTGCAGAAATTTCACCTGGATGTGCGTCCCCGGTCGCACATCCAGTTGAAAGTGTATAGCGGCGCGCAGACCCATAAGGTCCATGGGCGGCAATACACGCTGTCTGCCAATAAGAGGTCAACAGCAGACGTCGGCGTGCATGTGACTGGGGGCGCGTGGAAGTGATGTCATGCGCTCCTCTTGCTTGCACGCTGAAGTCAGCTGCCGGCTTCAGAAGAGGACGGTGCATGGCGGGGGAGCGGAGGGAAGGTGAGTAGAATTGTTTTTTATTCTATGCATTAAAGAACAGTGGCAAAATGGGGGACATATTACCAGGATGGTGCCCAGGAGAAGAGGCATATACCAGGATATGGGACATATTTCCAGGACGGGGAATATATATATATATATATATATATATATATATATATATATATACTAGCTATTGAACCCGTTCTACTCCCGGGTGGTGAGCATTTTTATTGGTATATGGTCTCCCATCCTGGCATTTGTGCTGCCCCCATCCTGGCATTTGTGCTGCCCAATCCTGTTTCCCCATCCTGTTATGTGCTGCCCCCATCCTATCCTGGTATGCATGGCTCCCCTCATCCCCATCCTGGTATGCATGGCTCCCCTCATCCCCATCCTGGTATGCATGGCTCCCCTCATCCCCATCCTGGTATGCATGGCACCCCTCACCCTCAATCCTGGTATACATGGCACCCCTCATCCCCAATCCTGGTATGCATGGCACCCCTCATCCCCATCCTGGTATGCATGGCACCCCTCATCCCCAATCCTGGTATGCATGGCACCCCTCACCCTCAATCCTGGTATACATGGCACTCCTCATCCCCCATCCTGGTATGCATGGCACCCCTCATCCCCAATCCTGGTATGCATGGCTCCCCCTCATCCCCAATCCTGGTATGCATGGCACCCCTCATCCCCAATCCTGGTATGCATGGCACCCCTCATCCCCAATCCTGGTATGCATGGCACCCCTCATTCCCAATCCTGATATGCATGGCACCCCTCATTCCCAATCCTGGTATGCATGGCACCCCTCATTCCCAATCCTGGTATGCATGGCACCCCTCATCCCCAATCCTGATATGCATGGCACCCCTCATTCCCAATCCTGGTATGCATGGCACCCCTCATCCCCAATCCTGATATGCATGGCACCCCTCATTCCCAATCCTGATATGCATGGTACCCACTCATCCCTATCCTGGTATGTATGGCACTCCTCATCCCTTTCATGCTGCACACATACAAAAAAAATAAACACTTATACTCACCTTAATTCCCTGTGCTCCAGCGCTGCGTCCCATTCTGCCGGAGGCCGGGGGAGGAGTGTGGCGCCGGAGTACGTGCGTGCCCATACCGCGCTGTCCAGCGCCATTTTGCTGAAGACACACTGCAAATGTGTCTTCAGTAAAATGGCGCCAGATAGCGCTATTCGCATGCACCGATTCCAACGCCTCGGTCCTGCCCCGGTCTCCGGCGAGAAGAGAGGCGCCGCGGCAACACTCCTCCCGGTCAGGTAAGTATGTAAGATGTTGCCAAAAAAACTATCAGAAGCTTCCAAACACATGACATCATCATATGGGCAGTCCAGAATTGTTTAAAGGCATAGTAATCTTAGTGTATGTAAACTTTTGAATTTGCAGTAAGTAATAAAAATGCCTTAAACAATTCTCTCTCTCTCATTATTCTGGCATTTGGCAAATATTAAAAATGATGGTAATCCTAATTGACCTAAAATGGGAAAGGTTTATTCTGATTTCATGTCAGATATTGAGAAAAACATGAATATGTGTCTTTTTATATAGTGTATGGAAACTTCTGGTCTCAACTGTATATATCAGGATGAGAATGGCCCAGTCCAAGTCTTAGTAGGCACCTGTTCACACCTATTTCTTGAAGTGGAAGTGCCGTCATTTTCTTTGTTACTAGATTTAGCATTGACTGAGCACTCCACCCCCACCCCCATGCCGCAGGTGGTTTTAATTGCATCAGGATCTTACTTTCCCACACATAAGCAGATGGATGTCCCTTAGAGAGGTATTCACATTGTTAGGTCCTGACATCGAGAAACGCCTTACCGCGGCTGTCAGGTACACATGAATTGGCCAATTTATGCGCTAACATTTCTCATTTATTTCTATTTTCTACAGCAGTAATGCTATTCATATTTCATACTTCATATTTACATACTCAGCGTTACAGAGTGCTACTTTGTTTGTTCATTGTACATGGAGGTAGCTCCTCTTAGTAAGCACCTGTTCACACCTATTTCTTGTAGTGGAAGTGCTGTCATTTTCTTTGTTACAAGTCTTGTACCGGGGCCCATCGAACTCTAGTTACTCCTCTGGAGGTTCGCTGTGACGTCGTGACTGACATTGGCATATAAATGGTAAAAAGTGCAGTGATCAGAGCTAGCTCTCGTCCATGCTGTTGGCAGCAGGAGTCTGTTCACACCAGCATCACACATACAGTGGGGAAAATAAGTATTTGATACACTGCCGATTTTGCAAGTTTTCCCACCTACAAAGAATGGAGAGGTCTTTAATTTTTATCATAGGTACACTTCACCTGTGAGAGACAGAATCAATGAATAAAAAACAGAAAATCGCATTGTAAGAATTTTATATAATTAATTTGCATTTTAGTGCATGAAATAAGTTTTTGATACAATAGAAAAACAGAACTTAATATTTGGAAAATAAATCTTTGTTTGCAATTACAGAGATCAGATGTTTCCTGTAGTTCTTGATCGAGTTTGCACACACTGCAGCAGGGATTTTGGCCCATTACTCAGGGGCGGAACTACCGCCCGTGCAGCCTGTTCATTGAACGGGGGCCCCGAGGGAGAGGGGGCCCCTCCAGCCTCCAGCAGGGCCGCCATTAGGGCATGACTGTCCTGACTCCAGTATGGGGCCCGGCCGGTAGGGGCCCCCTCGGAGCCCCGTTGGGGACCCCCCTCTTGTGCGTCTCTCTCCTCATGGGGCCCCCGGCCCCATGCTAAGCGCCGGGTCCGGGACATCTCAGCGCTGCGCTCCTGCGGCAGCGCCTTCATGATTCCCCTGACTTCCGGTCATGTGACGGCGCCCTCACATGGCCGGAAGTCAGGAGAACCTGGTGTCAGCGATTTGGACGAGCGCCAGGATTCTGCAGGGATCGCATGGGGGTAAGTATAACAAGTTTTATTTTTTTTTTAAATACAATTAACTTGGAGTGGGGGGAATGGGAGATGAGAGATGCACATGTGGGGGGGGGGAGATGAGAGATGCACATGGGGGGGATGAGAGATGCACATGGGGGGGATGAGAGATGCACATGGGGGGGAGATGAGAGATGCACATGTGGGGGGGAGATGAGAGATGCACATGTGGGGGGGTGGGGAGATGAGAGATGCACATGTGGGGGGGGAGATGAGAGATGCACATATGGGGGGGAGATGAGAGATGCACATGTGGGGGGGGAGATGAGAGATGCACATGTGGGGGGGTGATAAGAGATGCACAAGTGGGGGGGATGAGAGAGGTGCGCATGTGGTGGAGGGGGATGAGAGAGGTGCACATGTGGAGGAGGGGGATGAGAGATGCACATGGGGGGGATGAGAGATGCACATGGGGGGGATGAGAGATGCACATGGGGGGATGAGAGATGCACATGGGGGGGAGATGAGAGATGCACATGTGGGGGAGGAGATGAGAGATGCACATGTGGGAGGGGAGATGAGAGATGCACATGTGGGGGGGGGAGATGAGAGATGCACATGTGGGGGGGGGAGATGAGAGATGCACATGTGGGGGGGGAGATGAGAGATGCACATGTGGGGGGGGGATGAGAGATGCACATGTGGGGGGGAGATGAGAGATGCACATGTGGGGGGGGAGATGAGAGATGCACATGTGGGGGGGAGATGAGAGATGCACATGTGGGGGGGAGATGAGAGATGCACATGTGGGGGGGGGAGATGAGAGATGCACATGTGGGGGGGGAGATGAGAGATGCACATGTGGGGGGGGGTGAGAGATGCACATGTGGGGGGGAGATGAGAGATGCACATGTGGGGTGGGAGATGAGAGATGCACATGTGGGGGGGTGGGGAGATGAGAGATGCACATGTGGGGGGGAGATGAGAGATGCACATATGGGGGGGGAGATGAGAGATGCACATGTGGGGGGGGGAGATGAGAGATGCACATGTGGGGGGGAGATAAGAGATGCACAAGTGGGGGGGATGAGAGAGGTGCGCATGTGGTGGAGGGGGATGAGAGAGGTGCACATGTGGGGGAGGGGGATGAGAGATGTGCACATGGGGGGATGAGAGAGGTGCACATGGGGGGGGTGGTGAGAGATGCACATGTGGGGGGGGAGATGAGAGATACACGTGTGGGGGGGAGATGAGAGATGCACATGTGGGGGGGGGGTGAGAGATGCACATGTGGGGGGGAGATGAGAGATGCACATGTGGGGGGGGAGATGAGAGATGCACATGGGGGGGAGATGAGAGATGCACATGTGGGGGTAGATGAGAGATGCACATGTGGGGGGGGAGATGAGAGATGCACATGTGGGGGGGGAGATGAGAGATGCACATGTGGGGGGGAGATGAGAGATGCACATGGGGGGGGGTTTGAGAGCTGCACATGGGGGGGTTTGAGAGCTTGCCATGGGGGGTTTGAGAGTTGCACATGGGGGGGTGAGTGCTGCACATGGGGGGGATAAGAGCTGCACATGGGGGAATTGGGAGTAGGGGGATAATGAGCTGCACATAATGAATGTGGGGTGGGGGAGAGTAAATGATAAATGATGATGGGGTGGGGAGAGCACAGACATGATATAATGAATTGGGGCAGGGGGTTGCATGTAAATAATGAATGCGGGGAGCAGGAAGTATAGAGTAGGGGGTGTTGCGGATGCAGGAGTGTAACTGGTAACAAATTGGCGGAAAGAGTAGAGGTTCTAATTAAATTATATATTAAGTGCCTATTTACAGTTAATGGGGGCACCGTGGTGGATTACAATTTATATTTGGAATGGTAGGTGGCATAATAACTAACCATATATTGATGGTGGATGCACGTCTGTATTCAGCTGCGTAATGTAGAAGTTGGAGAATGTGCTCTAGATAACTGTGTTATTTTATGCAGAGACGAGTCCTGGCTGGAAGACGTGATGGCGGTCTGTGCTGGATGAAGGAGAAAAGCGTAGCTGAAGGACTTCACCTAGAGACGTCACCAGTGAGTCAGTGTATTACATGTACACTTACACTATATACTATGTACTGGGCTCCTGTGTATAATGTCACTGGTGATCACTGTATTACCTGTACACTATATACAGAGCTCCTGAGTATAATGTCACTGGTGATCACTGTATTACCTGTACACTATATACAGAGCTCCTGTGTATAATGTCACTGGTGATCACTAGATTACCTGGACACTTACATTATACATACCATGTATAGAGCTCCCGTGTATAATGACACTTATGGTAATATTAGTAATGTGGTGGTAATATTAGTAATGTGGTGGTAATATGTGGTCTGGTCATGGTGTGGCAGTTTTTCTCCCTTCTGTGTGGTATTATTCGGTCACTATGTTGTGGTAATATGTGGCCTGGTCATGATGTGGCGGTATTCCCTGTATGTGGTATTATTGATCATTTAAAAAAAAAATGTATATGACACATTCCCTTAAAGAAAACTAAATAAAAATATATCTAAAAAGAGTATTGGATATTTTAAGAAAATTTTAATAGGTTAGAGTAGGGCCCGGCCAGAAGAGTCTACCTTATCGTGGTGGCGGCTTTAAAAATCTTTTGGCCAAAACAAAAGCTGCTGGCTATGTATGTGGCGCCGTCACATGGCCGAACGTCAGGAGAACCTGGTGGCAGCGACATGGACGAGCGCCAGGATTCTGCAGGGATCGCATGGGGGTAAGTATAACAAGTTTTATTTTTTTAAAATACAATTAATTAACTAGGAGTGGGGGGAATCAGAGATGCACGGGGAGGATGAGAGATGCACAGGGGGATGAGAGATGCACGGGGGGGTGAGATGCACATGGGGGGGATGAGAGATGCCCATGGGGGGGATGAGAGATGCACATGGGGGGGATGAGAGATGCACATGGGGGGATGAGAGATGCACATGGGGGGGATGAGAGATGCACATGGGGGGATGAGAGATGCACATGGGCGGATGAGAGATGCACATGGGGGGATGAGAGATGCACATGGGGGGATGAGAGATGCACATGGGGGCATGAGAGATGCACGGGGGGGCATGAGAGATGCACGGGGGGGGCATGAGAGATGCACATGGGGGGGATGAGAGCTGCACATGGGGGGGTGAGAGATGCACATGGGGGGATTATGTTTACATAACTTTGTTGCCTTATGAAGGGAGGGGGGGGCCCCCAAAAATTTCTTGCACAGGGGCCCACTACAGTCTGTGTCCGCCCCTGCCATTACTCCATACAGATCTTCTCCAGATCTTTCAGGTTTCGAGGCTGTCAGTAAGCAACATTGAGTTTCAGCTCCCTCCAAAGATTTTCTATTGGTTTCAGGTCTGGAGACTGGCAAGACCACTCCAGAACCTTAAAATGCTTCTTACGGAGCCACTCCTTTGTTGATCTGGCTGTGTGTTTCGTGTCATTGTCATGCTGAAAGACCCAGCCACGACCCATCTTCAATGCTCTTACTGATGGAAGGAGGTTGTTGGCCAAAATCTTGCAATACATGACCCCATCCATCCTCCCTTCAATGCGATGCGTTGTCCTGTCCCCTTTGCAGAAAAGCACCCCCAAAGTATGATGTTTCCCCCACCATGCTTCACAGTTGGGACAGTGTTCTTGGAGTTGTAATCATCCTTCTTCCTCCAAACACGACAAGTGGAGTTGATACAAAAAGTTCTATTTTGGTCTCATCTGAACACATGACCTTCTCCAAAGCCTCCTCTGGATCATCTAGATGGTCATTGGTGAATGTCAAACTGGCTTGGACATGTGCTGCCGTGAGCAGGGGGACCTTGCGTGCCCTGCAGGATTTAAATCCATGACGACGTAGTGTGTTACTAACGGTAATGTTTGAGACTGTGATCCCAGCTCTCTTCAGGTCATTGACCAGGTCCTCCTGTGTAGTTCTGGGCTGATACCTGACCTTTCTCAGAATCATCCTTATCCCACGAGGCGAGATCTTACTAGATGTTTTCAACTGTTTCATCAATTGCAACTTTTTTTAAAAAACTGTCACAATTGTTTTGCGCTAATGTACCCAAGTCCTTCTAGAGTGATTGCACGCACACCTGAAATATTGCACAAATTTTGCAACATTTTAACGGAACATGCCACTTTTTGCTCTAAAAAAGTGAAAGATAATAATAGAGCTTTTTTTTTTATTTTTGCTTAAAATTTCAGAACTGAGTGCCCCATTTTGAAGAATTACCGTAGGCAGCAAAAAGGCAACGAATACCAGAAGATAGAAAAAGTGACTGCAAATAATGAATTGGGCCGATGTTTTAGGGTATGCTCACATTTGTGTATATAAAGTAGCTGAGATTCTACATACAGTCATTTTCTATGTCATTTCAAGCTAGTTTTCTAACAAAACAATCTTCTATGCAGATATAGATAGATGTCAGTGATATATGTAATCAGTGCTTTGCGTGTGTAGTTTTCTGTACTTTTTTTTTTAGCTAATAAAAGAAAAAAATTACGTGGGATCCCCCTTATTTTCAATAACCACCTAAGGGAAAGCATACAGCTGGTGGGGGCAGGTTTTAATAGTCTGGGAAGGGGCCAATATCTATGCATCTTCCCAGCCTGTTAATATCAGCTCACAGCTGTATGCTACTTTACTGGTTATTAAAAAAGGGTGACACCCCCAAAAAAAATAACGTGGGGTCCCTACTTTTAATAAGGGCTGGGGGCTGATATTAATAGGCTGAAAGGGGGTCATGGATATTGGCCCCTTCCCAGCCTAATATCAGTCCTAAGCCACCCCAGAAATGGCGCATCCATTACATGCTCCAATTCTTGCGCTTAGCCACGGTGTCACGGGTGTGTCAGGTGTAATAGACAGTCGCTCTGGATCTGGCTGTAGAAAGTCACTGCGTGTCACGCAAGGTGTGTGAAAGATTTTGTGCAACACAAAGGGAAGAGGGAAAGGGAGCCCAGACTCTAGGGAAACGGGGGGGGGGGAGTGGAGACCTCCCAGGTTGATCTAGCGTCACCCTGTCTCCCTTAACATCCCTGTATTGGCTCTTCACCAATCGCTGCACGTGTACCTCGCGCTGTCTTTCCCTGGCATTTGGCTCAGGCTAGGGAAGGGAGGAGATGAACTCTAGTCGTTCTCCACTAAACACAACAAGGAAGGACAAACCGGAGGAAATTGCTTAGCTTTAGACGACTCCAGACAAATGTGCACACGTCCTCAAGCTCCAGAGAGGACAAAGTACTGCTCTTGCTAAAGCCTTCACCAGTAGTAATGAATATCGCCGGCACATTCCTCTAGAACACACCAGGTACTTATACACCCAGGCCAGGGAGTTAATTAGCCAGAGGAAGGTAGCCGCTGGGTCCTAGAGACAGCCTCTAAGAAGATGTCTGTAATGCCAAACGTAGAGATCTCCTGCAACCAACTGCTGCGCGACTGTCTGTCACTTCTGAGACACCCATGACACTGCGCTTGGCATTGCAGACACCTTCTTAATCCTTATTCCTTATTCCTTCCTTCTTCGGGTGCGACTGAGGGCTGGTGTTATTAGTCTGGGAAGGGGCCAATATCCATGGCGCCTCCCAGCCTATTAATATCAGCCCACAGCTGTCTGCTTAGCCTTTGCTGGTTATTAAAAATGATCCCATGTCATTTTTTGGGGTGGTCCCCCTTTTTTAATAATCAGTAAAGGCTAAGCAGACAACTATGAGCTGATATTAATAAGCTGGGAAGATCCATGTATATTGGCCCCTTCCAGAATAAAAACACCAGCTCACAGCTGTCTGATTTCCGTCAGCTGGTTATTAAAAATAAGGGGGACACCAAACCATTTTTTTTAATATTTATTAGTTAAATACATATATATTAAGCTACACACGCACTGCACTGATTATCTCATTGACATCTCTCTATCTATTCTGATTGTTCACGCTGTGAATTTACTGTGCTTGACTGATGAAATCTTGAATTTCCTATGAGATGTGTGTATAAAAGTCTGACTGCACACGCATGGTCCGATTATTTTTATTTTTTTATCTCGCACCCATTGCCTTGCATTGGTGAGTCTCGGCTGTTTTACGCAGCCATACGCAGAATGCTGCGTAAATATAAGTGCAATATATATATTTAGCGCCCCGAGGGTTCGGCCGCTACAGGGGTATTGCACCTCTGCCAGAGGTGTGGTATTTCCCTCCCAGGTAAGGATGGAGTGTGGACCAGGGCTCGTTTAGCTGCATGCATCAAACACACCCCATTTCCGGGGGACAGCTCAACGGTGCTCCCATTAGACAGTAATGCAGGCACGACAGACCATGTCCCTGGCTGGAGGGGGGAGGAAAACCAAGTGATGTAGGAGCAGGAGGGGACGGTTTCTGGGCATAGATAGGAGCCCATTGGTTGCAAGTCACCTGGGCTCATACACTAGAGGGAGGTATAAAAGGTGGGCACCATCTTAGTTCTGAGAGTAGAAGAAGTGAGTTCAGTTCAGAGAGAGAAGGAGTTCAGCCAGAGAGGGCTGACAGGGAGCTGTGGCTCAGTCTGGGCCCAGCTCCACGAGGCAGGCCTGGAGTGGAGGCCAGAACCAGCAGAGAGGACAGATACAGAAAGGAACAGAAAGGAAAGGAAGAAAGGAACAGAACACCAAGAGAGGCCCAGAGACAAGAAGGCAGAAGGAACCCCTAAGGACCCAGGAGATTGCGGGTGATGGGTTGGCAGAACAGGGTACCGGATCCCAAGTTGGTGGAGGTGACTAATCCTCAGCCAAGGACCGGCGATCGTGATCATATCTTGGTGCGACCCCTCGCTACACCTACTAGAAAGGCACACCACATAGGGTCAGGGAGGTGAGCACGAAGCCCTCCCAAGAGAAGGCCCGCGGGAGCTGGACATACGTAGTGTCACTGGTGGGGCACGGCCAGAGAACGGAATAGAAGGGAGTGCTGTGTCACACTCTGGAATTGCCTGGGAGTTGACCGAGCCCCGCATCTGGTGGACGCAGCACGGCTCGGGCAGTCATTGCCGGCGGAATGACTAAGAATATAAAGAACTGTGAGTAAAGAATTTGAACTGCAACCCCACGTCTCTGTGCTTCATCGCCGCGCCAGCACTACTAGTGCTGGGACGCTCGCATCATCACTCCCACCATCAACTACACTGCCCTGGGGCTGCACTCTTCCCGTGGGGAGTCACACTACCTTAGCTGCATACACCATCAGCCCCAGCGGTCTGCCCTTGCAGCGGCGGTTCGCACTGACCGCAATCCATGGGTGGCGTAGTCGGACAATTAACCTAGAACCCCCACAAAATACCGCCATTGGCCTGACCACCCTGAGCCACGGGACCGGGTCACCGCCACGGAGACTACAACCCCCCAGAGACCTGGTTCCGGGTAACCCACTACACGTGTACGCTAGGCCCAGGGGGCGAGTCATATATAGTGCAATATATTAAGAGGATAAAAACTTTGTTTTAGTTATGGGGGCAGCGCAGGTTCAGTCATCGCTCTGAGAATACAGAGCGACCGCGGTAACTGCGCCACCTGCCCTGACTCACAGTTGAGCAGAGAGAGTGGCCATCAGAGCCGGTGGTGCAGTTAGAGCGGCCGCTCTGTATTCTCAGAGCGATAACTGAATCCACACCGCCCCCATAACTGAAATCGAATGCTGGCGGGGAGAATAAAGTTAATTTTCTCTCTGCTGCACATGGCTGCGTGCAGGCACTGGGCAGCATAATATCGCTGTTAACTTGCAGATTACCCGCATATCTGCAGATAACTAGTGTTATTTCTGGTGACAGGTTCTCTTTAAACTTCGCTGACAGAGATTGGCAACAGCATGTAAATGGTTAACAGTAGCAATTGGAGCTGCTGTTAGACACAGGTGCTAGGTATGTAGCACAGCCAGAATCAGATACATTCGAAAAGACCTCGGCTCCTGAGCCTTCTCCACATATGCACCTACTGATAGGTCCATATGCTGTAATGCAGCGGTGTTCACACAGTGTGGTAAAGAGGTAGTGACCCAGGTTAGTCCAACTTAAAAGTCTTTATTTTGGCAACTCGCAACAAAAAGGCAAACTTTATCCTCCGGATCGCAGCCAGATCGTCCGTCATAGTCTGTAACACTCCTTTGCCGTGGGCGACTTCACCACCGTATCTCTAGTGAGTGCGTCAGTGGCCCGTTTCTCTTGCTCTGGCCTGTGTTCAGCCTCACTCAGACCTGTACTGCAGATAGCTCCTGCTCTTAAGCTTTCAAACCAACAGATTGACACACCCAAAGCTCAACTCAAAGTTTAGATGTGAATTGTGGACATGAGCTACTCGCACAACCCGGAGTAGAGGGAGAGACCCGCCCCACTACCATCCTGCAGATCTCTCCAAAAATAAAAGCCCATGCCAGGTTCTCTTAAATCTGACTTGGGCAAATAGCTTGACCAAGTCCACACTTTTATTTTGCACTGCAACCATAGCTATGGCTGTAATTACAATGCTCTCCAGCGGGATCAATATACCTCTATGCGCATCCTGGGGGACAAATACCAGCCCTCACACAATGCATTAAGGGGTTGAAGAGGCTTCATTTGGATTGAGCTGAGTTAAAGTGCTAGAACCACTGGGCAAGAGAATAGCAGGCAGGAGCTCTGACCTTTTAAAATTTCAGGATTGATGGGGAACCAATTGGAATATCCTGGCATATCTTAGAGGTAAGCCATAACGTGGGAATTTTAGGGGCTTTTCTGAACCCCTTAAATCGTTAAAATCGCAAAATGCTTGAATAAAGTACTGTTGCAACTTTGCAATTTTCATCTTATTAAGTATCATCTCCATTCTCAAAAACTGATTATTTTTATTTTTCAGTGCACAGCTTGTTACCCAAGTTACTGACCACCGCTGCATTCTATCAGCAGCGGCCAGCAGCTACTCTCCTAGTGCTTGCAAGTTGTTTGCTCTACAGCTTGTAAGCACTGCTGAGAAGCTGGTCAAATCATTCGATCCATCCATTTTCAGTGCCTCCTGTGCTCCTCCGGTGCTGTCAAGGTAAAGCTGTCGCTGTAAGCACCCCAGGAGGAACAGCGGTGCAGCCACGAAGCTGATCTGGACTGTCAATCGTCAGGAGTCTACCGCTCCACTGACAAGCAGGAGGCAAAGGAGTGGTGCTCTCCTGTAAAAGAAGCTTTGATGACCCCTTTAATAGTCTGTTAGGTGCAAATTACTTTCACTTTTCCCAACGCATCCATCAGATAGAAGTCCAAAAAGGAGGAAAAAAGGTAATATTATTATCTCCTCTATTACCATTCCAAAGGAGTTACCATCGGAGGGGATAGCACAATCTCTATGCTGCATTAATTGGCGCTTTTTATTATAGGGGTGCAATTTTATCAGGGACGCGTCTTCCTAGGAACGCTCCTTTTAATCGTGCAGTGTCAACAGGCTGCCAATCATCCAACGAATGCTGGAAATGCTGGTTCGTTGAATGGAATGACCTTTCAGCTTGCTTAAAAGTCATCGTTCTCGGCAGCACATCGTCAAGTGCTGCCAAGAATAATGACAGCCTATGCATATGGAATGATCTATTAGGCCACAGCCCCACTATCAGTATTCGGTCAGTATTTTTTCTCAGGAGTGGGAGCCAAAACCAGGAGTGGGTGATAAATGCAGAATTGGTGACTTGTTTCTATTATACCTTTTCTCTGATTGTTCCTCACCTGGTTTTGGCTCCCACTCATGAGAAAAAATACTGACCGAATACAGACCAAATACTGATAGTGAGGCCGTGGCCTTACTGATTTTTCTGTGTTCAAGTGGTGTCTACCTGTTTAAACAGGGCAAAAACAGCTGATCAGCAAAAACAAGTGCAAGCACACCTGTTAGTAAGCGTGTAATATGTAGGTGCACATTCACACTGTGGTCATTAACAGACAAATATAACTAGAATGAAAACAATGCACAGAACCCTACAGAAAGTAATAGTAACACGTAACCAAAAAAAAGTTACTTGGTTAATATTTTTTTAGATCAAGAAAGTGTAAAAGCTATCCCACCGCGACAAGGTGTACCCAATCAGGATGGTCCCTACTCTAGTAACTCACTATGTGCCACCTGTTGGTATAAGTGTAATATGTAGGTGCACATTCACACTGTGGCCATTAACAGACAGATATAAACTAAAATAAAAACATGAATAGACCAGCTCTTCCCCTGTCTATAAGTAGAGTCACTAGAGTTATGGACCATCCTGAAGGGTACACCTTGTCGTGGTGGGATGACTTTGACACTTTTTGATCAAAAAAAGTTAATTAAGTACGTTGTGTTTTTTACATGTATTACTATTTACTGTAAGGTTTTTATGCATTGCTTTTTTTCTAGGTTATATAGTTGATCAGCGGTGGTTTTTAGAATGCATTTACTATAGTGTAAACCCAGTTTTTGGCTGAAAACTAATGGACGTAGAGGCAGTTGGGAGATTATGCTCAGTAGTAACTGATAGGTCTGACCAGTTTGTCCTACTTTTTATAGTAAAGTCAGTTTACGTATCAATACTTGTTCAGCCTCTTCGCTTGTGGTCACTGATAATATTTGATCAGTTTCTTGTTCCTTTATGATGTGTTAACTACATACATACAGTTCTTTACTTGTACCCTGGTTTGTATGTAAGCAAATGACAAACACACCTAAATCATGAGGATTGCTCAATCTTTTAAAAGACTATGAGACTAGTTCATCATTTGTGATTTTTTTTTTTTTTTTTAAATCACTTTTTTTTTTGTTTTGTGGTATTTACTGATGTTTTTTTGCACCAAATTCACCATGAATTTTGCTAAAAAAAGGTTGTTTTTTTCTTTAACCTGTATTGTGACATTTTACCTGAAAAAGGCACATAATTTGCACTAAAAGAACTCCGCGTGGGAAGAGGAGGGCGCATAAGTGCATTTGCAAAAAAAATTTAGCGACTTTTTAAAATAAAGCCGCATTTGATAGATCAGCCAAAAACATCTGGAAAGCCTAAATTCTGCTCACAGTGGCGACCATTTAAAAAACAGCAACAGCCAATTGCATTATGAAAAGAAAAATAAAGCGCAAATGAAAAACAGGAAAAAAAAAACTAAACAAAAAGGCGCAAATGCAATAATAAAGAATCGGGCCCAGTATGTTTAGCCAAACCACATTTTCTTCACTTGAAATATGTTGTCCAGTGAAATGCGGGTACAAGCTGTTACTGCTGGCACTCCAGAGAGGAGTATGTCGTCCTTTTGGTGCCCGATACCCAAAGTATCTTTATTATTTACGGGTTCAGTGATCCAGGACACCAACATGTGACAGTGATGGAATATTTAGGTCTTTTGATTGACCACTCCAAAGATGTCATCTACAGATTGACACCAGACCTCCTCCCATGTCACCGGAAAACAGACTTCCATATGGAGAAATTTTACTGAAGGAGGCATTCTTGCCAATTTGGGTCCCCTAAATCACCAAGAGAAGTAATTTAGAGATTATAGCAAGGGACAACCAACCACTTGGCCACCTGAAGCCATATACTACACCACAGACTAGATTAAGTAGATTTGGAGTGTGGTACTTCTAGGTCACAAGAATATATTCTCTAGATGTAAATTAAGTTACCTTTTCTCAAAAAATTATTGTCCAATTTAGAATTGGGCACTACATTATGAGAAATGAAGTATTGCATGGTGCCCACTGAAATCAACGACATGTCCATGTAATGCGTAAGAGAGCCAGGACCACCGGAGTTCGAGAAGCTCTTTGTATCAACTCCAGCAACAAGCGGGTCCAGAATACTCTCTATTAATAATGAATGTCAACTCAACCAACAACCATTTTCCCTAAAATCACAGTGTCAACTGATGCCCTAGTGTTGGGTCTTATAGGACAGTAGTAGATCCATTATTAAAGGGGATAAGTAATGGTTCTTTAGCCTACAGATGATCTGTTGCCCCCTCTTTTATCAATGTGCTTTTTTGGCCATTCGGCAATACCAAGAGGGTTGTAGCAGCAACTCCCTGTGATTTTCATTCTTTTAGGGTTGTAGAGGATTCTAAATCTTGTCTACTACACCTGTCCACCTTGTGTTTGGTATTGCCACTCAGCGTCATTGAAGTGAATGGGGATAAATTGCAATACGCGAGACAACCTGCAGACCGGTGTGGGACTGAGTTTGAAAGACAAAAGCGATGTTTTAGTAACCTTTAAATCAGACTTTTAGTGCTTCTGTCCCACAGAGTTGCTGGAGTTATACACATTAGATGGCGGTTGGCCGAACGATGCTTCAGCCGATCATTTGGCCGACAGCCATTTTGGTCATCTCTTCCATACAAAAGAGCGCTTGTTGGGCTGAGTGCTCCTGTGTTCTCTATGATCAAGCTGTTGACAGATATCTCTTCTCTCCGGGAGAACAAAGAAATCGACAGTCCGAAACCCTACATGCCCAATCGTCCTCTTCCCTGGCAATGAGTTGGCTGGCACCCCCATACACATTAGACCATTGGCCGATCAGCAAGTGCGGCCGACATTAGACAGTATGTATGTGGGAATTTAGAAAGTCAATATTGGGTGCGGTGCCCTGTACCCACTCGGCTCACTTTGATAAGGCATACCTGATCTTGCCCTGGTATGAGGATGTTGTAGCAGCACTTCACTAGGCAGACGCAGTCCTCTGTGCTTGCTGTATAGTTTATTGTCCAATTAAAAAAGCATTTCATAAAATATTGGTTAATTATAGGAATGAGCTCAGAGCCTACATCTTCCGGTTAAATTCATGGTTCTGAAACTTGGCTGGAAAACTTGTGTTATCTACCTTGAAACTTGAGATAATCACTTCAGCATAAGTTCTGTTCTGCATAGATGCATCATGTATTGGCAGAGTGGGCATTTCCATAACCTTTCTATGCATGAACTGAAGTGAACAATGGGTCATTTGTCATGTCTGGTTTTGTAGAACATCTTTCGTGAGTCATTGTTTCCACTTACATAGGATCCAGATCACAATTACATAGCAACAAAAAATATTTGCACTTCAGAGTATATTCATTGAGTGGTCACTTTGTTAGAGACACCCATTTAGTAACGAATTACGTGGTGGATCCTCTTTGCTCTTCTGTACGACAACAGTTCATCTTGGCACAGATTCCACTTGGGGTTGAAATTGTTCTACTGGAATATTGGCCCATGTGGACAGGATAGCTTCTCACAGTTTTAGCAAAGTCGATAGAGGAACTGACGTGCTGTGAACAGCCCATTTTACCTTGTCCAAAAAAATGCTGTATCGGAATATGATCTAGGCACTGTAAAGACGAGGCATGCAAAGAAAACTCACCATGATGTTACTTGAACCAATCCATAAAAATAAGACCTTTGTGATATGATGCATTAACCTTCTGCCACAGAGTAAACCGCATCTATGAAGGGATAAACTTGGTCATCCACAATGGTTAGATACGTCCTACTGTCCAGATCCATCCAAAGGTTTAGGAGGAACCTGGTTGTCCCAAAAAAAAAAATTCCTCGCTCCATCTCCATTAGTCTGAATTTTTGACACCTGATAGAAAGGGGTCATCGATTCATGCTGCTTGTGCCAAATTGTAACTATTCAGTCAGCACGGTGCAACAAAAATCTGGAGTCATATGACCAGGTCATGTTTCTACACTGCTAGGTGATACGATTTTTTCGCTCTTTTGTCCACTGGAGTCTTGCCCTTCTGCTTCCCTTAGACAGCATCTGTCCACTGTTCTAGCTCGTCCATGGTGAGGAACATTGGATTGTAGGTTTGGACACATTAGTTGGACACCAGCATTGTATTCAACTTTTACTTATTCTATTTATTTTCTTCATTTATATAGTGCCATCATATTCCACATCGTTCTACAGGCATCATCTTTGTCACCATTGGGACTCACAATCTACATTCCCTATCAGTATGTCTTCGGAGAACCTGGAGAAAACCCACACAAATATGGTAGATGTTGTATTCGGTGGGATTTGAACCCAGGACCCCAGTGCTGCTCAACTGAAATTTTTTGACTGTGCGCCGCCTGCTCATCAGAAAGATTTTTTTATATCTTACTCTAACCCATTTCATTGATCCACAGGATCAATTTCCATCTTCTTTCACTGGACTTATTTCCCTTCATTACCTCATTTTCTGTATACTCTCGACAGCATTGAACAAGAAAACCCCACTAAACTGTTCGTTTTAGAAATCCTGGCTCTCGGTTAGTCTAGCACTGTTGACCATGCTTTGCTCCATTTTTCCTTTATAATATGGATTCACACATAGCGCTCATTCAGACATCCGATTTTCACGTACGAGGGCTATCTGTGTTTTTCACGGATAGCACTTGTACCTGTCACAGTTTATGGGACCGTTCACATGGCTGTGATTATTCATGGACCGAGAGGTCTGCGGAAAATCGTGGAGACATATCCAATTTTGATCCGAGGGTCGGATCAAAATCAGCAATGCAAAGTCAATTGGTCCGTGAAAAAATCGGAAGGTACTCGGATGACATCCAAGTGTGGTCCGTTTTTCACGGACAGTTAAAATGGAGAAAATGGAGAAACTTTATTTTTTTTATTTCTCCACATGCGAGAAAAATGGATGACACTCAGACCACACTCTGATCAAAGTTTGATCAGAATAATCGCTCCGTTTTTCTTTTACATGGAAAAACCGGACGTGTGAACGAGACCTTAACCCCCCCCCCCCCCCCCGGGGCCATTTTCCATTTTTTTGTTGTTGTTTTTATCTCCCCTTCTTTAAGAGCCATAACTTTTTTTATTTTTCCGTCCCCCTTGCTGTATGAGATCTTGTTTCTTTACAGGTTGTACTTTTAAATGACACCATCCATTTTACCATATAGTTCACTAGAAAATGGAAAATAAATTGCAAGTGTGTTGAAATTGCAAAAAAAAAGTGCGCAGATACCAAACATGTCTATTTTTTTTAAAAGTGGAGAAAAAAGTGGAAATTTGTAAGAAAAACGTTTTTAGACTTTTGTCGCCATTTTCCAAGAGTTGTAACTTTTTTTAATTTTACGAGATTATGGGGCTGGGTGAGGGCTTAATTTTTGCACCCTAAGCAGACATTTTTACTGATATAATTTTGGGGTAGATACGATGTTTTGATCGCTTCTTATTGCATTTTATTGCAATGTTGCGGCGGTCAAAAAACCCCTGTAATTTTGGCGATTTAATTTTATATAACATTATGCTGTTTACAATCGGATTAATTTATTTTATATTTTGATAGATCGGACTTTTACGAATGCAACAATACCAAATATGCGTGTTTTTTATTTTTTATAATAATTTTCTTTTTAATGGGGTAAAAAGGGGGGTGATTTGAACTTGTGTTTTTATTTTTTTCATATTTTTGAAACTTTTTGTTCACTCATTAAATAGTCCCCTAAAGGAACTTGAAGCTGCAATCATCCGATTGCTTGTGGTATACATAGCAGTGCATCCAGTGTCAAACTGAAGAACATTGGGCCCAAAAGAGGATTTGATTCTGAGGGCCCACTTTACTCCTCCACCCCCATAGCAGCTGCAAGGTTTGCACTATGAACTCTCCTGAAGGAAAAGCCAGGGCCCACTGGAGGATTCTCCGGTTTTCTGGCGGGCCAGTCCAACCCTGAGTGCATCAGTCCATCATATGCGGGGAAAGGCAGGAACACGACTTTTGACGTACAAGTACATCAAACGTTGTGAAGGGCTTAACATGCCCCTTCGCAATACTATCGTGCGGAGCTGCGACGACAGCCGGGGGCCTGCTGACGGCCTCCGTGCCAATCATGTGATTTCTCGTGTGATATCCAACTAATGCCAGAATGTCACAGGAGACATTGATTTTTATTATGTACAGCAATTCTGCTATTGCTATGTATAGTGTAAGTGATCAAAGACATCACAGGTTCAAGTCATCCAAGAGGACTAAAAAATAAAATGAAAAGTAAAATAAAAAAGTTTTTCAAGAATATAAAAAACCACAAAAATTGAAATCGCCCCCTTTTCCCCAGTTGAAAATAAAGAAATGTAAAAATTAAAAAAATAAATAAATTTGGTAGCACTGTATCTGTAAAAGACCGATCTATCAAAATATAAAATTAATTAACCCAATCGGTAAATGCTGTAATTAGAAAAAAAACTCAAAATACCAGAATTGTGTTTTTTGTCACCACAACACCACAAAAAAATGCAATAAGAGCAATGAAAACATAGTGAGTTCTCCAAAATGGTATCAATAAAACCACAGGCTTGCAACACAAAAAAACAAGCCCTCGCACAACTCCATTGATAGCAAAATAAAAAAAGTTATGGTCTTAGAAAATGGTGGCACAAACCACTTTTTTTTTTTTTTACAAAGATCAGATATTTTTAAGCCACTAACTTAGTAAAAAAAAAAACCTGAACATGTTTGGTCTCACCATAATTGTACTGACTGGGAAAATCTGTCACGGGTGTGTCAGGTGTGACAGACAGTCACTCTGGATCCGACTGTAGAATGTCAATGCGCTTGGCATTGCAGACGCCTTCTTGATCCTCTCTTCTCTATAATATAGCTATATCCTTCTTCCTTTAGGACCCAGCAGTGAACTCCACCTTCTACTGCTGCGACCTCCACCCTTGCTTGGTAGTTAAAAACTCTCAGTTTCTCCAGAGAGTCGCCAGTGATAGTTCTATGTACCTCTGTGCAGGCTTGGAGTACTGGCAGTCAGCTAGTCTCGTCTTTGGTGCCCTTGGAGGACAGTTGGTGTTATATCTCTGGTGTCTGCTCAAGCTAAGTGTATCCCCTTTGTTTGTTTACCTTGTTGTCTTCAGTTCATAGTGGGGCCTGACCAGTGCTCACCCCGTCCCTTCCCTATTCAGGTCCAAGCTTTAGGGACATTCAGGGTTTAGGTTCCTGCTCGGCGATTGGTGCAGAACCTATATAGGGATGATAGGGTCCCTTCCCTGTTGTTGTACACTTATTCCTTGCCTCACCTTGCATGACAAAATCATGTTGTCGGGTCACTTTTTTCTGCATAACTGACGCCCCAAAAATAGAACCCAAAAAACAATGGCAGAATTGTGTTTTATTTTTACCATTTTACCGCACTTAGACTCTCTTTGCCATTTTGTCTTACTCTGTATGGCAAAAAAAATATCTTTGGGAACCTTAAAGTGTTATTACTAGAGATAAGGAAAAAGATATGCGAGACCCTGATCCAGCATCCACGTCGGTAGTCTGTGGTTGCCCACCTGAGCTCTGTGAATCTCTTTCTACCTGCCGGTATCCCCAGCCCCTCTTTGATTTGCTGGTTGGCGCCATGCCGGTGTTCCACAATGATGATATCATGCCATTCTGATTCATCAAAAGAAGAGCCAGTGATGCCGGCAGGAAGGAGGAGGCTCGTAGAGCTCAGATTAACAACCACTAACTACTGACGTGGCTGCTGGACCAGGTAATACCAACATTAAGAATTATAACATATCGAAGGGATGGGCGATAACATACTAATATGCAAATAATAAGGGGGTCAGATTGCTGGGACCTCCACCGATCCTGAGAAAGGACGCGCGTCACTACTGCCATTGTCTATGAGACTGCTGGAGACGGCCAGGTACAACACTCTGCTGTCTCTGTCAATAGAGCAGCCATTCACTATAGACAGAAGCCATTAGCAATTAATTTCTAATGATGCAGTGAGCAACATTTAAGAAGCAGCTTTTCAGCAAATGCTGGTTGGACGCATAGTATGGCGAGCTCTATGTATGCCCCAGCCTAATACAGGCCTTATTGGATAACCAGCTACCAGACACCAATGGGCACTGCTTTTCTTGGGCTAAAATCCAGGGCAGTGAAAAATCCAATTTATCTAATGTTCCTTTTTCAGCCCAACTATTCCCATAAAAAAGACAATTTATTGTTCTAATGCATGTAAAAAAAAAAAAACAAACAAAAATAAAACGATAGATAAAAGAAGAAATAAAGCAGCACCAACTATGTATTAAAAAAAAGCAGATGGGTGCAAAGTTTCCCAGGCATATGCCCAACCTGAATAATAAATACAAAAATGGAAGCTTCACTCCAAAAATAGTGCAAATTATAGAACTTTAATGGCCCAAGTGGTGAGGTTTTGGTTCAAAGTATTTACGGTACCTTTCTCAAGCAGTTTAAGAATGGATCACACTATGAACCAAAACATCCCCATATGGACCATTAAAGTCCTATAATTTGCACTGTTTTTGGAGTGAAACTTCCATTTTTGTATCTAGATATGTATGTGTATATATATATATATATATATATATATATATATATATATATAATTATATATGTTTTCATATATATGAAAAATGAAGGCAGCACACCAATTGAAAAAGTGAAAAAAACTTGTGCTTTTAATAGCCTATATAGATAAATAGATATACGCATATACTGTAGATAAATAGAAGATCAAAGTTCTCCATGCAATTATTATTAAAGGTAACTGGTCATTTCCCCAAAGGCTATTATGAGATTTATCTGCAGGGTAGTAGTGTTATAATGTTGTCCGGTCACCTTACTGAAAGTGCGGCTACTGGGAGAAAATTAACATTATTTCTCCTGGGAGCCGCCGGCTTTCAGTCATGGAGGCGTGCCAGCATGACTACAGTCACCGCTCACAGCACTACTCTCTGTACTGAGAGTGGCAGTAGTAAGCACACCTCAGCACTTTGACAGATCGCTTTGCAAAGATGCGCTGCAGAGCGAGCTGTCAATCAAAGTGCCGGGGTGTGCTTACCGCTGCCGCTCACTGTGTACTGAGCAGTGACAGTAGCTGCGCCTGCTCGTCTCTATGACTGAAAGCCGGCAGCACCGAGTAAGAACAATGTTGATTTTCTCCCTGTACCCACTCTTTCAGTAAGGCGGTCGGGCGGCGTTGTAACGCTATTACCCTGCAGACTAACCTTATATCTGCAGGTAAATAGTGTTTGGGGAAATGTCAGGTTCCCTTTAAAGCTCTGAGCGGGAACGGAGATCCTGTTATGTCTATTCTGTCGTAGCTGAGATTTGTGGGTTTCTGTATCAAGATGAAAGTGTGAACTTGAAGAAAGTTTTCCCATGATTAGTATAACTAGTGCTAAGATGATAATCTCTCTAGAGAGCAAAGAGAGAATGCGGTTTGCCAAGATATATTGCCGTGAGTCATTCAATAAACATAAAACATTTGGATCGGGTCCACAACAAACAGAAACACTTTTACTTTCATACTATTCTCATACTTCAGGAAATGTAGAAGACCTGATGACTTTTTAAGGCTTGGTTTATTAAGCAATCTATTGATATCTCTGTGATTAATATTGATTAAAGGTCTAGATCAGGACAAGTACGATCCCTGGTGGTATAGGGTTTAGTCCATAGTGAAAAGAGGTTAGTAGATTTAGAGCCTATGGGTTAACAAGAAATATCTTTGGAGAATAAGAGATTACGACATCTATGATCTATGGAATATTGAATATTATCCCAGATGGATGAGATGTTATTAATAAAGCTATAGTCTGTGGATTAATAAATAAAATCAGTGAATAAGAGGTTAAGAAATGTCTAGCTTAATAATAAATAATACCCCTAGTTAATTACTCTGTGGTCTCGGGCTTCTATAAAAAATAGTAGGTAGATGGGAGATTGTTATGTTCTGCTACCAAAGCTAAGGAAAGAGAGGAGATCTGTCCCTACTATAAGACTCAGCTGAATCCCTACGATGTAACAGGGAACCTGATCCTGCGATCAGACCTGCTAAAGTCCTAATCTAGTCTGTACGGAGACCTATAGATGTGAGGAGGGAATCCCTACAAGTACTAAGGACTGGGAGGAATATGGGACACCTCCTAACAGAAATAGTAGCAGACAGACGAACAAACAAAATAGATAGAACATAGAGGTCCGTAGACCAAGCAAACTAACAGAGTTAGATACAGAGCACAGGCTAGCTAGAAAGTAGAAATACAATGAAGTCCAGCAAAGCCAGAAGGGCGGAGCAGGATTAAATAGGCCAACAAGGTCATGTGACCAGCAAAGGAAAAAAAACCTAACAGCAAGGTTCTAACAGTACCCCCCCTTCTAAGAGGATCCTCCGGATCCCCTAGGACCAGGCTTATCAGGAAATCTCCTGTGAAACGCTCTGATAAGTCTGGACGCGGAAACATCATCTGACCTCACCCAAGAGTTATCCTCGGGTCCGAAACCTTTCCAGGCCACAAGATACTGCAAACTACCTCTATACCGTCTAGAGTCAAGGATGCGAGAAATTTCATATTCCCCGTCCTCCACCACCGGAGGAACAGAGGCAGAGGCGTCACCATCCGACACAACAGCTTTTTTTAACAGAGAGACATGAAAGACCGGATTAATTCTCCAGGAGGTAGGAACCTCCAACCTAACAGCAGATTGGTTGACAACCTGAAGCACCTTAAAGGGCCCTACAAACTTGGGACCCAATTTCTTAGAAGGAATCCTCAACCGCAGATTCCTAGAGGACAACCAAACCATGTCACCAACAGCGAACAAAACCTCCTGTCGTTTCCTATCAAAGTAGTCTTTAGATTTTCTGTTGGCCTCCTGAAGATTACCACGCACATCCGTCCAAACTCTTTCCAAATCACCGGAAAAATTCTCCTCCTCAGGCACGGCAGATCCCAACTTGGAGAACGACCCAAACGACGGATGTCTCCCAGAACAACAAAAAAAAGGCGAACAACCAGCAGAAGAAGATGTATGATTGTTCAGAGCAAATTCGGCAAGTGGCAGAAACTCAGACCACCCCTCTTGATTGTCTGCCACAAAACAACGCAAGAACTGCTCAACATCCTGGTTTTTCCTTTCTGTCTGGCCATTAGATTCAGGATGATATCCGGACGAAAACGACAAATGAATTCCCAACCTGTCACAAAAGGCACGCCAAAAACGAGCCACGAACTGAGGACCCCTATCAGAAACAATGTCAGTAGGAACGCCATGAAGTCTGACAATTTCCTTGACAAAGGCCTTAGCGAGAGTTTTAGCGCAGGGCAGTTTGACGAAGGGAACCAAGTGACACATCTTGCTAAAACGGTCCACGACCACCCAGATGACAGTAAAACCCTCAGAGGAGGGAAGGTCAGTTATAAAGTCCATAGCCAAATGTGTCCAAAGAGCACTGGGGACCTCCAAAGGACAAAGCAACCCCGCAGCAGGAGTATGTGAGGACTTAGATCTAGCACATATAGTACATTGGCGGACCCACTTAATGACTTCCTTCTGCCATCCAGGCCACCAAAAACTGCGACCCACCAGTCTCTTGGTCTCAGAGATTCCGGGATGACCTGCCAACCGAGATTCGTGACACTCAACAAACAAATCTCTCCTAAAGGTCCCAGGCACAAACAACCTCCCATGAGGAGTGTTAGATGGGGCATTCTCCTGTGCTTTAAGAATCTCATCTTCCAAAACGGAGTCTAAAGCAGCTATCACAACACCTTCTTGTAAAATGTTTTCCTCTTTCTCAGCACCGACTATGGGAGAAAAACTGCGAGACAAGGCATCCGCCTTAACATTCTTAGTACCAGGGATGTAAGTAACGGAGAAATTAAACCGCGAGAAAAACAGTGCCCACCTAGCCTGACGGGCATTCAGGCGCTTGGCAGCATCAAGATATATCAGATTTTTATGATCCGTAAGAACCTGAACGGGAAATTCCGCACCTTCCAAGAAGTGGCGCCAGTGTTCAAATGCGAGTTTAATAGCCAATAATTCCCGATTACCAATATCGTAATTCAGTTCAGTCTCCGAAATTTTTTTTGAAAAAAAGGCACAGGGATGTAATCCATCCCCGTTATCCTGAGACAATACTGCGCCAACCCCCACAGAGGAAGCATCAACCTCAACCAAAAACAGCCTAGTAACATCAGGCTGCATAAGGATGGGAGCAGAGGTGAACCTCTCCTTGAGATACACAAAAGCTTCAATAGCCTCAGAAGACCACTGAACCGCATTAGCACCTTTCCTGGTGAGATCAGTCAGAGGTTTGACAATACTAGAAAAATTTTTTATGAATTTTCTGTAGTAATTGGCGAAACCTAAAAACCTCTGTATCGATTTCAAACCAATAGGCCTAGGCCATTCCTGCACAGCCTGAACCTTAACCGGATCCATCTCAAAACCTTTGCTGGAGATAATGTAGCCCAAAAAACTAATTCTCTGTACAGCGAACTCACATTTCTCCAGCTTAGCAAAAAGCGAATTGTCCATTAATAACTGTAATACCTCACGCACGCTCCGCCAATGAGACTCCAGATCTGGCGAATAAATCAAAATGTCATCCAAATACACAACCACATTTTTACCGATCAAAGGTCTAAGGATGTCATTAATCAGATTCTGAAAAAATGCAGGAGCATTAGTAAGACCAAAAGGCATAACCAGATTCTCAAAATGACCCACAGGAGTGTTAAAAGCAGTCTTCCATTCATCACCCTCCTTCATGCGCAACAGATTGTATGCCCCCTTAAGGTCAATTTTAGAGAACCACTTGGCCCCCAATAACTGGTTAAACAGATCAGGAATCAATGGCAGTGGGTAAGGATTGCGTACCGTAATTTTGTTAATCTCACGAAAATCCAGACAAGGACGTAAACCGCCGTCCTTTTTTTTTACAAAAAAAAATCCAACCGCCACAGGAGACTTAGAGGGCCTAATGTGACCGGCGGCCAAACTTCTCTGTATGTATTCCTCCAAAGCCTTCCTCTCAGGAATGGTAAGGTTAAATAAACGACTTTTAGGAAGAGTCGCTCCAGGGACAAATTCAATAGAACAATCATAGTCTCTATGGGGAGGCAAAACCTGCGATTCCTTCTCAGAAAAAACTCTCCAAAAATCCTGAATAGGAACAGGCAATTCTCCCCTATCCAAAGCTGCAATACGCCCGTTACAACACTTGTCATAACATTTATGGCTCCAGGATTTAATTTCACTGGTAGACCAATCCAGTACAGGATTGTGAAATTTTAACCAGGGCAAACCCAATATTACTGGAGAAGGCAAGTTATTCAACACTACCAAATCCAATTTCTCATGGTGAACACCATTAATAGTGAGAGGAAATTCACTGACCTTGAGAGTAATATTCTTCAAAGGGGAGCCATCCACAGAAACCACAGCAATGGGGGATGATAAAGGTTCAGGTTTTAAATTGAGTTTTTCCACGAATCCCCCATCAATTACATTCAGTGTAGACCCGCAATCAACAAACACCCGAAATTCCATTAATTTTTCCTGAGCAATCGTGGAAGCAGCTAAAAATATACCCTTGGAATTTAAACAGGCAATACGGGCGTGACTGACCATTTTTTTTTCTTTCTTCATACGAAGCTCACAGCCTTTAATCAAATGACCAGATTTTCCGCAATAGAAACACAAGCCTTCTGAAAAACTACGGTCTTTTTCTTGAGAGCGAGGTGCCACCGATCCAATCTCCATCGGTTCACCACTGTTAGTACACACATTATCATAACCAGAAACTGACATAGTAGAGGATTTGCTCTCATTAACCCTAGCACGCAGTCTTCTATCCACCCGTATAGCTAATTGCATAGCCTGTTGCAAATCCTCAGGTGTAGGATAAGCAATTAGCAGGTCTTTAACCCTTTCACTGAGCCCAGCAAGAAATAGACTTTTCAGAGCAGAATCGTTCCACCCTGTTTGAGTGGACCAACGACGAAAATGAGTACAATATTTTTCGACATTACCTGATCCTTGTTTTAAACGTCTCAACTCAGTCTCAGCTGATGCCACACGGTCAGGATCATCATATAATAGTCCTAAAGCAGAAAAAAAACTATCCACTGATCTGAAGCATGTATCACTAGGTTGCAAAGAAAAGGCCCACTCCTGAGGCTCTTTGCGCAAAAGTGACATTATGAACCCTACGCGCTGGGATTCATCCCCAGAGGACTTGGGTCTCAAACGAAAATACAATAAGCAAGCATTTTTAAATGAAAAAAATTCTCGATGTTCACCAAAAAATAAATCCGGCAAACATACCTTAGGCTCCAAGAAATATGCTCCAGGACAGTTACTCACGTGCTGACGGAGCTCGGCCACTTCCAGAGAGAGTCCCTGCAGGTGTTTAGCCAAATCCTGAACCGACACCATGATGGAACAAAAAAAAAAAAAAAAATCTTTCCTTAGAGAATTTGCAGGCTGGACTTACTGTTATGTTCTGCTACCAAAGCTAAGGAAAGAGAGGAGATCTGTCCCTACTATAAGACTCAGCTGAATCCCTACGATGTAACAGGGAACCTGATCCTGCGATCAGACCTGCTAAAGTCCTAATCTAGTCTGTACGGAGACCTATAGATGTGAGGAGGGAATCCCTACAAGTACTAAGGACTGGGAGGAATATGGGACACCTCCTAACAGAAATAGTAGCAGACAGACGAACAAACAAAATAGATAGAACATAGAGGTCCGTAGACCAAGCAAACTAACAGAGTTAGATACAGAGCACAGGCTAGCTAGAAAGTAGAAATACAATGAAGTCCAGCAAAGCCAGAAGGGCGGAGCAGGATTAAATAGGCCAACAAGGTCATGTGACCAGCAAAGGAAAAAAAACCTAACAGCAAGGTTCTAAGAGAGATAAGTCTAGGTTTTTTCGAATTATAAATAAAACTCTTAGAGGATAAGAGGTTAAAAAACTTGGATTTTAAAAATAACATCCCTGGTGGACGTGTGGTTAATATATGTATTTTTTTATTTGTTAAAAAAATTAAATCCTTGGAGGATAAGTGATTAATTAATCTATTGCCTATGGATTTTATAAATAATATCCTCGGTGCACAAGAGGTTGATATATTTAGATATTTTTTCTTGGTTAATAAATAAGACTGTGGGAGGAATAAGTGGTTAACTAATCTAAGGGGGAGGGTGGAGGATTTGTTATTAAGGTAGAGGTGTAGCTAGGGGTTCAGCGCCATGGGGGGGGGGGTCGAAACACATCAGAATGGGCCCCTAAACCAGGGAAGCGAATACTGGTATTTACAATGATGGAAGTACCTTATATTGGGCAGATGGCAATTCTGTTACTAAACAAAAATCACTATACAAAGGCCAGGACTAATATTACCATCAGGCAATGAACATATGATGGCAGATAGCAGTTTTGGAAACTGTATAAGTACAGTACAGTTTATAGACGTTTGAATATACTGTATAGTGATCTCCTTTCACTTCTCCATCTGGCCCAGACCGTCGTGACGACTTCTTTCAGCCGTGATTCATCTGCAACGTTTACAATGAAGACATGTTTCACTTCACACCGTCCACAACCTAATGCCCCATCCTCCTGATACCCCTAATGCTGACTCTGTAGCTGCTTCTGTTGTTTTCTGCACTACGCTATATACTGTACTGAAGATATATTGTTGGCATTGTGCCATTCGTGCCCTTTTCAAGGCTGTAATTCCCATGTGCCACCATGTAAAGTAATAACATCACACATGTACCCTTATAAAGTAGTAAAGCCGTGAATGTCCTTATATATTAATCTTATTCCCTAAGGGTCGCCCCTAAATTAATGGCTATTAAGTGTCCCTTTGACAATAAGTAATGCCCCATGAGTGTTCTTACAAGGTTATAATCCCCCACGGTGCCTGTGTAAAACTAATACTGCTGAAAAAGAAAAAATTACAATCTATACCCCCTCCAAGTTCCCCAACCAAGTCTTCTTCTCTAAGCAGACGGAGCGCCTGAATGCTTATGTCCTCATTGACCCATGGGCTACAAGGAGGAGAGCGATAGAGCAGGAAACCCATGGCTCGCTGCTCCACTACAAGATTTAACATCGTTCTGCTAACACCAAAACAGTTGAAATTGGCGCCTGTACGGAGATGCGGGTGGGTGGTCGATCCCCCAGTAGCTAATACTACTGCATTACAGGATAATTTAGTTTGATTTTTTTTTACTTGCCTTATCCTTTCCTTGACCATGTATTAAAGTGTCACACAATATATGGTAAATATGGAACATTTTTCATCTTGTCGGGCATTTTGAAAAAGTGACGAGAAAAAGCCGACCACAGAAAACGCTTGACGTATTTGGCAAAAACACATACTGTAAAATATAACATTGAAGGACCAGCTAAGGGTGGAGGTCAAACACCATACATGAAAAAAATATTCCAAAAATGTCTAAAGACATAATCTTCCAGGAAGGTGGAATCGAACAACCCAAAGAAGTGACCATGGTCTATCCTTCAACTTCTGCTTCCTATGGAATGTGGATCCAGGAAGAAATAAGGAATCAAGTGGTAGTTAAACCAAAATGACCTCATATCTACTTCTGATAAAGGGACTCCACTATTAGAGAACTTTGTCTTAAAGGGAACCTGCCATCTGATTCATACTGGCCGAACTAGGGGCAGCATGAATGAGACACGGCTGCACTACAGCAGCCAGGTTTACCGACACCGCTACTCTGATCTCTCCGCCTTGTCTCCTGGCAGCCATCTATATTTTGCTGAATGTAGGCCAGTTAATATTTAGTAATATATTATTTATTATATTTTATCTCAAAATAATAATAATTAAGAGGCAATAAATCCATGATTTATCAGTTAAATAATATGCACGTTGGATGAGAGGTTACTAGACCTTTGGTTTATTTGTTAATAAATTATTTGACTGGAGGAAAAGAGGTTAATAAATCGACTGGGGGAGTTTAATATACTGACTAGCCCAAGATAATGGGCAGGACCTTCGCTTGCCCCACAAGCCCTTCCCAAATCTCAGCCTCAATAGATATTGAAAATGTATGGACAACTTAATGTGTATTGAGATCTTATTGATTTAAGGAGACATGTCGACATAGCACGGAGAAGCAGCACTCTGGCTTTCTTTTGGGTGATTTTTGGGGAAGATGTCTAGAATAATAAAGTTCTCAAAGGAACATCTCATCACTGTACAAATTTGCATCAGAAATCACTCCCGAGTATCTCAAACGAGGACCACCGAGTTCCGACCAGGCTATGGGACATCTCAGAAGACTTTTGGACATCTCAGAAGACTTTGGAGAAGTATTGGAGTGAATGCTGAGATCCTTTACAGGAGATTAGACTGCTCCACAAACATCATGATGATTTAATGGGCTATATACTGTGTGAGAGGAGGTAAAGAACCTGGGAAAGTTAAACGGATTGCTGTCTCCTATATTCTTTCCCAGCAATCCTCAAATCTGAGGCTGTTGTCTGGTCCTGAAGGCCTGGAGAAGGAAATAGGATAAGATGATTGCTAGATAAACATTGCAAACTGTGATCTTCTCAAAGCTGTGTCAACACCACAATAAAGACACACACCTTATAATTTATTTACCCTGGGGTAGAGTTTCTGGGAATTCACCCAGGAGTTTACAAGATCCTACAAAGACCAAGGATCTTTGTTTCTTGCAATTGTACAACTTAGTTCCCAAGAAAACTCCTCCTCTAAAAAAATGCAGCCAGCCCTGTCCCTCATAACCAAGCTGATTGTGACTCCCGGAACACTGCATGATATTGCCAGCCTGAATTTAGTGTTAAGGTCCCCATACACATTAGACTATTGTCGGCAGAACCCACCGATATTCACAGGTACAGACAACAGTCTAATGTGTATGGGGGCATCGGCAGACTGATGGTCTGGACTGATGTCCGATCTTGAACTGCCGCTTGCATTGTTCTCCCGGACATCAGCCGCTGGTGCCAGCTTTCGGTTTTCTCATATAGAACACGGGAACCCTTGGCCAAGTGAGCGCTCCTGCATATGGGTGAGATGGCCATCTAATGTGTGTGGCCGGCTTTAGGCTTCATCCATAATATGTTGATGTGACTATTTAAGTAAGAGCTGGATAATGACTGGGGTAATGGAAGGCTAAGGTAGAGATGGATATATACTTTAGATTGTTAGCTGAATCTGCCAATTACTGAGAGAGTTATGTACAACTTATGTGTACTAGATATTTGGCCAAGGTACTGGAAATGGCCAGATACATGTTCTGCCAAACTGAGCGTTTATGTGTCTGAACAGCTGGAGGCCGAACGCTTGTTCACTATAGAATATCTTTGGTTACCTTAAATGGTCATTACTAGAGGTAAGGAAAAGATATGCAGGACCCTAGTCCAGCAAACATGTCGATAGTCTGTGGTGGTCTCTTTTCCAGAAACATAGGAGATAACCAGCTACCAGACACCAATGGGCACTGCTTTTCTTGGAGTCAAATCCAGGGCAGCGAAAAATCCAAATTGCATAATGTATCCTTTTTCAGGCTGCCCATTACCATAAAAATGACAATTTATTGTTCTAATGCATCCAAAATAAAAATAAAATAAAATAGAATGACTGTAGACAGGTAGATGGACAATAAATAATAATATCGGTCAGTCTATAGGAATGCCGGTGATATCAATCCTCCGGAATCTCTGACAGACCCATTGACAATGAATGAAGCAGTGGTGTACATGCGCAGCCGCTGCTCCATTCTAATGAGGCATTTCAGAGCCCTGTTTTTGGAAATTATAATGGTTCTAGCAGTCAGACCCCAACATTTAGAAAGTTATCACCTATCCTGTAAATGTTTGCTAACTTGCAAGGGGAATTAGAGGAATTTCTCCAGCTCACCTGCAGAGGTAGATTCGATAAGCCATAGGACTGGATGAGTAGCTCGGACCAGAGGTGTTGGTGCAGTGATATACAGCATAGTTGCATAAACTGGTATGTGGATTTGCAGATCAGCACCCAAAGCAGTATTGTACTGGTATGCTAGATGGCAAGGGGAACAGTTTAGCAGGAATTGATGAATGGCATGTGGAACTGGATGAGCAGATAGCCATCTTGATGTAGCAGAGCTGAGTGTGCCAACAAGTGCCTTGGAACAGTAGAAGCATGTAAGCAGTCTGCCAATTTTATACAGCAAAGCCGAGTGTGTGGTCAGGCAACTTGATACAACAGAGCTTATTGTGCAGACAGGCGCTGTGGAACAGTAGAGCTGATTATGCTGTAAAGGAATAGAGAAATCAAGCAACGTGGCAGCATCGTGGGTGACCAACTACCTGATTACTCAAACGGCATACCAATGCCTAAGCAATCCTAAAAATGTCCAGGAGATTGACATCAAAGGTGCATGCTGGGTTATCATGGTAACCCAATGTACACTGCAGCAGAGAGAGCCGGCCACCTTGGAGAGCTCAGCTCAATGCTAGTGAGTAACAGGCTGCTTCTCATCAGAGTAAGAGACAAGGGTCATAGAGGAAACTACTGCAAATTTTAATGGGGTTTTCCTCTACTCAAACAACCCCTTCTCAATCCATATGTTCCCCAGTAAAATAATAGCACCTGTACTCTGGTGCTGTTCCAGTGATGTCAGCACTGGCTCTCCCAGGTCTTGCGTGACATTGTTATGTCAAATGACCCCTGCAAGCCAATCAGCGGATGCTTCACTCTCTTTTCCGTAGGACAAATCAGACATCCGGAGGAAGTCAGAGTTTTGGCTGCTTTCTCCCATCCTTCAGATGTTAATTACATCTGTAGGAGGGAAGAATGAAGCCACTGCTGATTGGCCGCAAGGATTGCGTGACATAACAATGTCATGCAAGCCCTGGGATAGCCAGTACCGATAGCACTGGAATAGCAACAGCACTGGAGGGATTGAGAAGGGGTTGTCCGAGTAGTGGACAACCGCTTTATGGATCAACCAACCAAACTGTAATATTTATAGGCAATATTTACAGTTCACAAGTCATTTATTAGCACCTGAGATCTATTGTGCTAATAGAGCTTCTAGCAGAGCCACACAAAATGGCATAAATGTTTGATTGGTAGGGGTCCCATTTGGCATTGTTATTTGTTTCTGTGCCTCTCCTATCCTGAGATATGGCCTTCCCTGTTTATAAATCTAGCCAAGTGGGCTGGGTCCTCAACTAACCTCCATGAGGACCTCGCCAACTTGACTAAAAAGGCTAAATTTACAAATGGGGAAGAGGAGGCCATATCTCAGGGACAACGATGAGAACAAACAAAGGAAAAATTACACCAGATTCAGGGGAACAGCAGCATTTATACCTGGTAAAAAATTACATATTCACGACAAGTGACAGGTCCTCCTTAATGTAAACTCTGACTACATGTAGTGTCCAACAGCAAGGGTCCTTGAGGCATGAGAGTCACTGAGTTGGGACCCCCAATGATCAAGCATTTATGCTATATCCTGTAAATTTACCATAAATGTCTATGGGGGAAAAACTGACACCACCCAAAGGAAAAACTACATTCACGTTCAGTAAATATCTAGATTATATTTTTCTACTTTTATTTAATGTCATTTGGTTATAATGAATTTTGATAGGCAGTAATAAAAGTTTTTTTTAATGGCTTATATCTGTGTTTCAGCCCGTGAAACGTTCCAGATATATCACCATTTACACAATTATTTTTTTTTACATTTTACTTTGATTTTTAGAGCACATTATAAAATGACATGGGCCCTGTATTGTTGGTGGCCCCTTCTCAATAGGTGAGATAACACAGGTGACAGAAACACACTTTGTGATGTCACTGCAACTTTTTCCTGATAGAAACACCCTTCTGATGTCACACCAGTTTACCAGACTGCCTTAGGTAAGCTGGTGTGACATCACAAGGGTGCTCCTGTCTGGAATATGCTGCTGTGATATCACAAGTAGAATGAATCAGGTAAACCGCTGTTGTGACATCATAATTGTGTATTACGCAAGTTGCTTATTGTGACGCCACAGTAGTGTTTCAGTCGGGAAAGCTACTGTGACATCACTATGTTTTTGTCGAACAGGTTGTGACATCACAAATGGCTGTCACATAATATAGACATGTTGTGTGTATGTGTGTGTTTTTATATATATACAGTACAGACCAAAAGTTTGGACACACCTTCTCATTTAAAGATTTTTCTGTATTTTCATGACTATGAAAATTGTACATTCAGACTGAAGGCATCAAAACTATGAATTAACACATGTGGAATTATATACTTAACAAAAAAGTGTGAAACAACTGAAAATATGTCTTATATTCTAGGTTCTTCAAAGTAGCCACCTTTTGCTTTGATGACTGCTTTGCACACTCTTTGCATTCTCTTGATGAGCTTCAAGAGGTAATCACCGGAAATGATCTTCCATCAATCTTGAAGGAGTTCCCAGAGATGCTTAGCACTTGTTGGCCCTTTTGCCTTCACTCTGCGGTCCAGCACACCCCAAACCATCTCGATTGGGTTCAGGTCTGGTGACTGTGGAGGCCAGGTCATCTGGCGTAGCACCCCATCACACTCCTTCTTGGTCAAATAGCCCTTACACAGCCTGGAGGTGTGTTTGGGATCATTGTCCTGTTGAAAAATAAATGATGGTCCAACTAAATGCAAACCGGATGGAATAGCATGCCGCTGCAAGATGCTGTGGTAGCCATGCTGGTTCAGTATGCCTTCAATTTTGAATAAATCCCCAACAGTGTCACCAGAAAAGCACCCCCACACCATCACACCTCCTCCTCCATGCTTCACAGTGGGAACCAGGCATGTAGAGTCCATCCATTCACCTTTTCTGAGTCGCACAAAGACACGGTGGTTGGAACCAAAGATCTCAAATTTGGACTCATCAGACCAAAGCACAGATTTCCACTGGTCTAATGTCCATTCCTTGTGTTCTTTAGCCCAAACAAGTCTCTTCTGCTTGTTGCCTGTCCTTAGCAGTGGTTTCCTAACAGCTATTTTACCATGAAGGCCTGCTGCACAAAGTCTCCTCTTAACAGTTGTTGTAGAGATGTGTCTGCTGCTAGAACTCTGTGTGGCATTGACCTGGTCTCTAATCTGAGCTGCTGTTAACCTGCGATTTCTGAGGCTGGTGACTCGGATAAACTTATCCTCAGAAGCAGAGGTGACTCTTGGTCTTCCTTTCCTAGGGCGGTACTCATGTGAGCCAGTTTCTTTGTAGCGCTTGATGGTTTTTGCAAGTGCACTTGGGGACACTTTCAAAGTTTTCCCAACTTTTCGGACTGACTGACCTTAATTTCTTAAAGCTTTTTTCTTGCCATAATACAAATTCTAACAGTCTATTCAGTAGGACTATCAGCTGTGTATCCACCTGACTTCTGCACAGCACAACTGATGGTCCCAACCCCATTTATAAAGCAAGAAATCCCACTTATTAAACCTGACAAGGGCACACCTGTGAAGTGAAAACCATTTCCGGTGACTACCTCTTGAAGCTCATCAAGAGAATGTCAAGAGTGTGGAAAGCTGTAATCAAAGCAAAAGGTGGCTACTTTGAAGAACCCAGAATATAAGACATATTTTCAGTTATTTCACACTTTTTTGTTAAGTATATAATTCCACATGTGTTAATTCATAGTTTTGATGCCTTCAGTGTGAATGTACAATTTTCATAGGCATGATAATACAGAAAAATCTTTAAATGGGAAGGTGTGTCCAAACTTTTTGTCTGTGCTGTATATATCTATATATATAATCGTCTTATCCCGTCTGTCTGTCTTTCTATCTGTCTGTCCAGGAAATCCCGCGTCGCTCATTGGTCCGGCCGCGGCCAATCAGCGACGCGGGAGTTGAGGAAAAGATGGCGGCCTTTAGCGGCTCATCTGCAGGACGGAGGTCAGCGGCGATGCAGCAGGGAGATGACCGGCGCGAGGCGCTCATCTCCCGGCCTCTAACAGCAGAAGGACCCCGACCGGCGGCGCCGCTGACCTCCATGCGGCTAGGGTGTCAAGGGAGGATCGGGGAGCGGCGCTGCCGGTCGGGATACTTCTGCTGCGAGCAGCCGCTCATCTCCCGGCTTCTCGCAGTGGAAGTAGCCGCACAGGCAGCGCCGCTCCCCGGTCCTCACCAATACGATTCCGCTGCCCGGTCCTCACCAATACGATTCGCGACCAATCAGCGAGATTGGCGCCAAATTTAAAGAACGCTCTGCTGATTGGTCGCGGCCGCCGGCCGACCGCGACCAATCAGCGAGATTGGCGCCAAATTTAAACACCGCTCTGCTGATTGGTCGAGGCCGCCGGCCGACCGCGACCAATCAGCGAGATTGGCGCCAAATTTAAACACCGCTCTGCTGATTGGTCGAGGCCGCCGGCCGCGAGCGATCAGCGATTTTGGCGCAAAATTTAAACACCGCTCTGCTGATTGGTCGAGGCCACCGGCCGACCGTGACCAATCAGCGAGATAGGCGCCAAATTTAAACACCGCTCTGCTGATTGGTCGAGGCCACCGGCCGACCGTGACCAATCAGCGAGATAGGCGCCAAATTTAAACACCGCTCTGCTGATTGGTCGCGGCCGCCGGCCGCGACTAATCAGGATTATTGGCGCCAAATTTAAGCACCGCTTAGCTGATTGGTCGCGGTCGCTGGCCGCGACCAATCATCATTATGGGCGCCAAATTTAAACACTGCTTTGCTGATTGGTCACGGTCGCCGGCCGCGACCAATCAGCATTATTGACGCCAAATTTAAATACCGCTTTGCTGATTGGTCGCAGTCGCCGGCCGCGACCAAGCAGCATTATTGGCGCCAAATTTAAACACCGCTCTGCTGATTGGTCACGGTCGCCGGCCGCTTTTGGACCGTGTTCTGACCATTCCTTTGTCTTGTCCTTTTGCTTTGATCCGCTATCTCCTGGTATTTTGACCCCGGACCATGATTTGACTTACGCCTTTGTCTTTCTACTTGGTTTTCTACGTGTTCTCTTAGTACTGACCCTAGAACGTCTGACTTCTCTGTCTCACGGTCTGTCCATGAGTAGTGACTAGCGTCACAGGAACTATTTCAAATCCCATTCCCAATTCAAGAAGCTTTAATAGGGTTCAGATTCTTTAGTGAGAAATTTCCTTAAGAACTATGGCCCCGATTCATAAAGCAGAATTCATTCCAGTCTTCCAGCACAAAACTGCTTCTAGTTCCACAAAAATTTTTCAACTTTTGGAGTTTTTATGCCAGTTTATGCCAGATCAGACATATTTTTAAAAAGTGGTTGAAGCTTAGCAGGGAGTCAGGGTTGCCAACCATCTAGAAATTCCAGGACGGTCTGTAAAAATAGGCACTTTTTTGGGTTTTTCCATAAAAAAAAAAAAATTTGAAGGCGTCCGTGATTTTTTTTGAGGCTGAAGTAACTTATGCAGATTATTTTGGCTGGAGATCCACACAGGCGCCTCGACGCGCGTTTCTCCTTCCGGCTTCGTCGAGGCGCCTGTGTGGATCTCCAGCCCTCTCCCCACAATGCGGATATGTCCCCAGGTACAGCACGTATTTAATATATTATACTATGCCGTGTTACACCCGCTTGGCGTTTATTGCCAAGCTTACTTTGATCTTTATCTATATTTAAAGTTTTGCTGTTCTGGAGGCTGCTATGCATGCCTATCAGTGTGTGGGGGCGAATTTCTGCCTATTTTGATTGAGGGCAGGGAATCCTCTGTGTTTCTATGAGTTTCCATTACTCATTATTGTTGTCAATATTTTAGCAACATATTTTCTCTCACCATATGTGGATTTCTCTATATGTATTAATATTTTGCTCTAATAAAATTATCTTGATATTTAAACCGATCCCGCGGTTTTTTCTTTTGACAAAGAGTCCTTTGGTTTTCTCTCTTTCTGAGACTCACTTGAACCCATAGTTAAAACTTTGATACTGTTATAATATTCTATTTTTTCTGGGCTCAATTGTTGTTATTATTATATACCACAGATCAGAGGTCTTTGTCTTCCCTTCCTTTTTGGTTAAGTATATATAATCGGGTCAGATTCCACTTTTAGTGGAGTCGTTATAGGTTTTACATTTTACTTGCTGTCTGCACTTTTTGTTAGTTTTTAGATAGTGGGAGAATTTTGTGGTTTATATTTATCCATCAGTGAAATCTGACCAAAGACAAAGAAAATAAATAATCGTTCCAGTGAGCAAATTATACCACCCCCGAAAGTGAAAAGATGTACTGCCAAACTGGAACTTACAGCTATAAGGAAATACGGAAAAACACGAAAGGTCTCTATGGGGGCCAAGCACCCCCCCCCCTCATTTGCTAACCTGGTAATGTCGTATTGGGAATCCAATTATTTATATTCCGTCACCAAGCCCTTTGTGGAAACCATACATTGGTACGGCAGATATATAGACGATCAACTTATGATATGGAAAGGAGGAATATCAGAAATTCCGGTATTTATGGAGTATATAAATGAAAATACGTATAATTTGTTATTTTCCTTCTTAGATTTACAATTAGAAGGGGTTAACCATTGTATATCCACTTCAACCTTTTGTAAACCAACGCCTGGAAACGCTATTTTACATGCGGCCAGCGGTCATCCATCCCACACGATTAAAGCCATACCGGTTGGAGAATATACAAGGATAAAATGCAACTGCAGTGATCCCATAAAATTAAATAAAGGAATTTCAAATGTAGGAATAAATTAATAAATAGAGGTTATCGATCATGGGCTCTGGATAGAGCCTCCAATATAGTTAATAACAAAAGTAGATCTGATATAATGGCCAAAAAAAAACAACCCACTAACACAACTTCTGTTAATAATCAAGTGGTACTTTCGTTGCACTTTAGTCCACAATTTTATGACATAAAAAATATAATTTTAAAATTCTTACCTATCTTGCAAGATGACGCGATTCTATCTGAAATTCTTACTCCAGGTATCCGAGTAGTTGCTAAAAGAGCTCAAACTTTGGGCAATATTTTATCCCCTAACATACAAAATCCAACACAAAAACGATATACTTGGCTAAATTGCAAAGGTTATTATAAGTGTGGACACAATCGCTGTAATTTGTGCCAATTTGTATCAGTAACAAAAATTTTTATCAATTCAGACAAATCTCAAACGTATCATATTAATCAATACATTAATTGTAATGGTGATCATGTTGTGTATATTATCAGATGTATTATTTGTGACAAATCATATGTGGGATGTACCATACGCAAAGTAAAGAAACGAATATCAGAGCATATCTCAGATATATATAACATGTCAGATACTAATCGTAACATCTCTTATGCCTCCAGACATTTCAAAAAAATCACAATAGGAGGACCTCTTCGTTGCAAGTTACCGGCATTGAAAAAATAACTCCAAGTCCAAGGGGTGGAGATACAAGAAAACGCCTCCAAAACAGAGAGTTGTTTTGGATGCTGAATTTGGACACATGTCAGCCTGCTGGTTTAAACATGCGACGAGAATTAATGTTCCATTATTGATGTTGCATTTTATTTGTTCATATGCATGTCATTTTATTAATTTATATGCACTATTTGTAAAGTTTTGCTTTTGATTGGTGGGAACAACATATGACCGTATTTTCAGGTTTTATTGGTGCGTTTTCTGTATAAAGTTGTTTGAATTCATTGTGTATGTAGCTTTGACAAAGAACGCAGGTTTGCGTTTGAAACGCGTTGCTTTACTTTTTTCCACATGGATTTCCATTTTATCCAATAAAGAATTTTGTACATCTAGAAGCTGGAAGCTTTACTGTTTTTCCATATTGTTACAAGTGGTACTTTTGAGTTCCGTGCTTCAGGACGCCAAGGAGTGAGGGTGAGGTGGTTTCTTTTTTCTTTGTTGCACTATGAGGAAATACAACTCTAATTGCAAAAATGACTATAAGAAATGATTTGGAAATCTCTTTTTTTTTGCTGCTTTTTTAATGCAAATTAAAAGCTGCTTTTTACAGTAGCAGCAAAAGCTATGAAATTTCAGAAATCTCATGCACAGACGTTTTTGAAATCTACAGCATATCAATTCTTTCAGCGTTTTTGCAGCCATAGAAAGCAATGAGAAAGTGAAAAAAAACACTGCAAAAAGTGCAACAAATGTTTTTGCTGCATTTTTGATGACTAAAATTAACTTTATTAAACATGTACACAAAGAACACATGTAATACACACCTAAAATACATGCAAAAGCTGCAGCAAAAACTTTTACAGTTATAAGAATATAGTCTTATAGTCATATTTTATTCACTATAGAACATAAAACAGAGATCAGAAGGTGAGCGTTGGACATTTTTCTATTTCATGAAAAAAAAAAAACTAATTTAGAAATTGATGGCAGCAACAATATCTCAAAAAAATGTGTACCTGGATCTTGTCTACCATCGTGCAGCATCCCCTCTTCGGTTCACAACAGTCTGTAAACGTCGGGGAAGTGAGGAGACAATTGCTGGAGATTTGGGAGAGGAACGTTGTCCTGTTCTTGTCTGATTCTTGCTGCTCCACAGTTTGGGGTCTTTGCCAGATTTTTCGTTTCATGATGCACCAAATGTATTCTATTTGTGAAAGGTCCAGACTGATGGTGGTCATTCATCACCCGAACCCTTCTTCTGAGAAGCCATGCTGTTGTGATGGATGCAGTATGTGGTTTACCATTGTCTTGACGAAATATAAAAGGTCTTCTCTGAGATAGACATTGTCTGGATGGAGCAGATGTTGTTCTAACACTTCTATATAATTTCTCAGCATTGATGACGTCTTCCATGTGTAATCTGCCCATGCCATAGGCACTAATGCAGCCCCAACCATCAGAGATGGAGGAACTGTGCGCTGATAACAAGCTGGATGGTCCCTCTCCTCAATAACAAGCTGGATGGTCCTTCTTCTCAATAACAACCTGTATGGTTCCTCTCCTCGATAACAAGTTGGGTGGTCTCTCTCCTCAATAGCAAGCTGAATGGTCCCTCTCTTCTGGAATGCGCAGGACACAGCATTCATGCTTTCCATAAAGTCTTTCACATTTTGATTTATCTGACCACAGAACAGTTTCCATTTTGCCTGAGTCCATTAAACAATGGTGTAAAAAAGTGTTTGCCCCCTTCCTGATTTCTTATTCTTTTGCATGCTTGTCACACTTAAATGTTTGAGATCACAAAACAAAATTTAAATATTAGACAAAGATAACATGAGTAATCACAAAAGACGTAGTTACTTACCGGTAACGAGATTTCTCAGAGCCCATGACGGCACCATGGAGAGAGAGGGGATCCGCCCTTCAAGGACAGGAAACCTACAGATAAAAAGGGCGGCACCTCTCTCCCAAATCAGTTGTTTACAGAGAGGACCCCCAGGTTAGTAACACAAATTTTAAAATTTTTAAGGAGCTTACCAGACACACACTGTGACTAAACATAGGTAAGAAATAAATGCCCACACCCATGCGTGAAGGGAGGGAATGTACGGGTGCCATCATGGGCTCTGAGAAATCCTGTTACCGGTAAGTAAGTACGTCTTTCTCCTTCCCCCATGACGGCACCACGGAGAGAATTGCAGAGAAGTGTCGTTTATGGAGGGACCACCGCTTCCAGAACCCTTCTACCAAAGGAAAGGTCCGAAGAAGAGGTTAGATCCAGCTGGTAGTGCTTAAAGAATGTAGAAGGGGAAGACCAGGTTGCAGCTCTACATATCTGTCCAATTGAAGCACCAGCTTTCTCCGCCCAGGAGGCTGCCACGGCCCTAGTCGAATGAGCCTTTAAATCCTCCGGGGCGGTCTCCCCGCTTAATGAGTATGCCAGGGAGATGGGTCCCTTATCCACCTTGCCAGTGTGCCCTTGGAAGTTTTCTGTCCCTTCCAAGTTCCCTGGAAGCACACAAAGAGAGTCCTGTCCTTCCTATACTCCCGTGTGGATAAGTACTGGATAATGCACCTTCTGACGTCTAAGGTGTGTAGGTCTTCTTCCCCCCTGTTTTTTAGGATTTGAGCAAAAGGAAGGGAGGGTGACCTCCTGCTATCTGTGGAAGTGTGATCCCACCTTAGAAAGGTATGCTGGGTCAGTCCTAAGTGTCACCCTGTCCTCTAGAATTTGCATAAAGGGGGGCCCTGCTGATAAGGCTTGTATGTCGCTAACTCTACGTGCCGATGTGAGGGCTACTAGGAGAGACGTCTTAAGAGATAGGACTTTTAGAGATGCATTTGCTAAAGGTTCAAAGGGATGTTTGGTTAGGGCTGAAGGACCTAAATTTAAGTCCCAAGGAAGAGTATTCTGGGAGGGGATGGGCCTAGCCCTGTGTGATGCCTTGATGAACCTAGAAATCCACCTATTTCTGGCCAGGTCGCAGTTGTATAGGGCTCCTAGTGCCGCAACCTGAACCTTTAGAGTGCTTGTTGTTATGATCTGCTACAAGCACTAAGGAAAGAAAGGAGATCTGTCCCTACAATAGAACTAAGCTAGATCCCTACGATGTAACGGGGAACCTGATCCTGTGAACAGACCCGCTAAAGTCCTCGGCTAGTCTGTACGAAGACCTATAGATGCAAGGGAGGGATCCCTACAAGAAATAGGGACTGGGATAAAGTTGAACACCTCCTAGCAGAAATTGTAGCAGTAAAAGACAAACACACAACATAGAACATAAAGGTCCGAAGACCTAGCTAAACTGACTGAGAAAGGTAACTAAGCACCAGGCTAACTTAAGAGTAGAAATTACAATGAAGTCCAGCAAGGCCAGGAGGGCGGAGCAGGATTAAATAGGCAAAAAAGGTCATGTGACCAGCAAGATAGAAAAAAACTAACAGGAGAGTTCTAACAGTACCCCCTCTTCTATGAGGATCCTCCGGATCCCCTAGGCCCAGGCTTATCAGGAAACCTCTTGTGAAACGCTCTGACAAGTCTGGAAGCAGAAACATCATCCGCCCTCACCCATGAGTTATCCTCGGGTCCGAAACCCTTCCAAGCGACGAGATACTGCAAACTCCCTCTATACCGTCTAGAATTTAAACACTCAATCATTAAAGTATGACGATTTTTAAGATTGCTTTAAATGTATCATGATTGGCAGCACATCATCCTATATAAAAACAATTGATGTGCTGCCGATAACCTGACACTTTGTGTGCATTAAACTAATTCTGGCCATTCTGTCTAAACAGGCCAGTAAACGACCATTAATTGGCTTTCATTTAGGCGATTGGCTACAAGCGGTTTTACTGCCGTAGTCGACTCAATTAAATGGTCCATAAGAGAAACTAAAATAGTAAGATATGAAAAACCCACTTTTGACAATCTCATTTGTTAGAAAATCATCCTACAAAAAGCAGAGGAGTCCTGCTGCTGGGATCCTTAATGATATGCAGAGATAAGTGAACTCGAACAGTAATGTTCGGGGTTCGTACCGGGGCACAAAGTATCCAGTGCTGAACTCCAAACACGGACTTCTACTGTTTTAGTTTTCAGAGTTCCGGGAAGAGAGAGAGGGCCCCCTAGCCCTTACTATGATCTTTTTACAGCACTAAAGTTGAAGTCCCCATTGACCTCTATGGGGTTCGGGCCCAAGCTTGGTAGCGTTCTGATACCCGAAAAGAAATTTGGACTAAAGTTCAGTCGGTTCCGAACATCCACGGGTCCGCTCATCCCTACTATTAAGATGTGATCTTCGGTGGCATCCTATAAGAAACTCTGAAACGTTCAGATACAATATTGGTCCCACCACCCTATCATGGCCATATTTTAATGTTATTTACTAATTGTCTATTAGGAGGGAATGGTCGCGCTTCTGTCTGCCATCTTGATTTTAGAAGTTTATTTCTGCAACCAGTAACTTTGAATTCTATGGTTTTACATATCAGGCATATACAGCAAAAAATGGAAGAATTAAAATATAACTTTTAATGGGATAATTAAAATTTAAAATAGTATCTAGATACACACAAACAAACATAAATAGGGATATTATTCACCCAGTGGGGTGGACTAGTTCAGAAAATATAACAGGAGATATATGTTCCTTCATTTACTACAATAATGTTTACTCCTTAATAGTAGAGAGAGACTATCATATGCAAACAGTGGAAATTCATAAGTAGAAAGAAAAGGAACAATCTCACCGGTCCTGCAGCACGGAATTCTCCACAGAATAGCACAGGGTTAATCCAGCGGTCATCCACCTCTGACCCTATAATGCCCTGTTCTCATATGCTGTCCCTAGGACCCCAAAGCTCCCGCCCTGACAAGGGCAGTCCACAGCTGACCCTAAAGATCTGATCAGCCCTACATAGACCCTACAGAAGTTTCCCAACGCGTTTCCTCACCATCAAGTGATTCATCAGGGGAGTAACAAAAAAATTATTATCAATGGTCTAGGGTATGGTAACCCTCCATGCAGGTATATAGAAAAGGCAGTGGCAAAATGGCCACAGGTTGATTACCTTAAGTATGTTCAGGTACAATTAATCCAAATAATTCCCATGTGTGTACCTTGAGACACATCTGGTCTCATTGGATAACACCGTAAATAGCAGCGAACTTTAGCCAATTAAAGCTCGTATATGCAAATGCCCCCTGCAGGAGCTAAACCCACCCACACATACATGCCCCAACAATCCACAAACGCCCCATAAAGGGCAGACAGCGATCCCCTACCCCCCAAGGCAGGATCCCCCCGAGGAGACACATCTAAGACCCCCACAAAGAAAAATCCATTATAAGACCCCCTGAAAACGAGACAATCTAACACTTCCCATGCAGTATGCTCCATTCCCACGCCGTGGAACGCTGTTTGCGCTCCACCGATGTCACTTCCGGTCATGTGATCCACACCGCGGCGTCACTTCCAGTTTCTTGGAACGCAAGCCTGCGCTCCACCGCCGTCATTTCCGGTTTCGTGGAACGCAAGTCTGCGCTCCACCGCCCCATAGCCATCTCACAGACCCAAAATCAGTGGTCTCAGCAAGCATAGCACAATGGCCGACCACAAAGAGCATCCCCACTATGTCATAAAGCCTGCACAATGCCCCTAAAGAGGGAATGTGCAAATGACAAAAAAAGGGGGGGGGGGAAACGCCTCGTATACATAAGATCTATAAGACACACCCCCTATATATATATATATACCTCATAAGCTTAAAGCCACACAACCTCCAGTGGGAGGATAAAAATGCAAAGAGTGAGGATATGTACAGGGGTTTATAAACGATCTTAGATAGCATGGGATAAGAGGGCATAATCAGTACATAAGAAACGAATAAGTGGTGAAAAGGGGGGTGAAGATGGAGAGGAGGGGGGGAGGGGAAAAGGAAGAAGGAAACAGGAGGGGGACAAAAAAAGCTCAACTCACAGGGAGAATATATAAGTAGATTTGCATATAGGGATTCAGAGCCATATCCCTGTTCACTCTATCTCATACACATATGAAAGAGAAAAGGTGTATTTATACATTGATGTCCAAGCAGGTTCAAAAGAAGGTTATGTAATATCTAGTTCCAAAGAGTAAAAGAAAGTCCAAGGCTAAGGAAGCCAGCAGTATCGGAAGAAAAATACAAGAGTTTACTCATCTATAAAGCAGTTGAATGTAAGTTGTTCATTCAGCCCCATAGGGGCCATAGTTTTAAGTCGGAAAATCCACCTTGTTTCCTTCTGTAGGATTACACGATCCCAGTTACCTCCCCTATGGGGTTTAGGGACCTTTTCTATCCCCATGAACAAAATGGCCTTCTTGTCCCCTCCATGAAACTCATTAACGTGTCTCGCAATGGGTGTTTCCCTATGATGTTCAATGTCCCCCAGATGCTCGCCTATCCTCCGTCTCAATTCACGTTTTGTTTTACCAACGTACTCAAGGCCGCATTTACAGGTACCTTTATAAACCACCCCTTGTGTACGGCAGTTAATAAAGTCCAGCACCCGAAATTCCCTGTCAATGTTATTGCCTCGGAATGTTTTACCACACTGTATCGATGAGCAGACCACACATTTTCCACATTTATAGCATCCCTTAGTCAAAGAGCCAAGCCAATTATCCTGTCTAGGTGCAGAGTAGTGACTATGTACCAAACGGTCCCGGAGAGAGCGGCCTTTTTTATATGTAACATGGGGGAACCAAGATAGGCCAATACTTGTTAAGGATCTCCTTCGCCTCCCTAGCTCCGTTTCTAAAGGTTGTAATAAACCTAACCACTTCTCCATCATCACCCTTAGGTTTAGAAGTCAACAGGCTGGACCTTCTTCTGGACCTACTCTTGAGGTATGCTTGATGTACCACATCTCTAGGGTAACCCCTTTCATGGAATCTATTGTGGAGGTCGGCAGCCTGCTCCTCAAAAGCAAGATTGGTGGTACAATTTCTGCGAACTCGCAGATATTGGCCTGTAGGGATACCTCTCTTCAGGGGAACAGGATGATGACTTTCCCATCGAAGCAACGAGTTGGTCGCTGTAGGTTTTCGAAACGTACTCGTTTCCACAAGACCACCTCTACCCTTGCGAATCAAAACGTCAAGAAAAGGAAGACAAGTAGAGTCTGCTTCACACGTAAATCTCAGGCCAATCGGATTTTTATTAAGCACCTCAACGAAGAGCTGAAATTCCTGAACGGAGCCCCTATATATGACAAATACGTCATCTAAATACCGTGCCCACATTTCAATCCTCTCTACGCCTGAGCAGACTCCCTCCCCAAAGACCATTGTTTCCTCCCACCAGCCCAGGAGCAGATTAGCATAGGTAGGCGCACAAGGGCTACCCATCGCAGTGCCCCTGAGCTGGAGGAAGTACTTATGGTCAAAAGTAAAGAAATTTTTAGTCAAACAAAATTCAAGCGCTTTCAGCAGAAACCCATTATGGGCCCGACACTGCATACTCCTTGTGGATAGGTAGTACTGTACTGCCTTCAGACCCATATCATGTGGTATGGAGGAATACAGTGCCTCTACATCCACACTTGCCAAAATGACCTCGGGTCCCAGTGTCACCCCATCCAACTTACGAAGCAAGTCTGCTGTATCTCTGGTGTAAGATGGTAATGCAAGAACAAAAGGGCGTAGCACCTGATCGAGGTATATGCCTAGGTTCTGACAAAGACCACCCATCCCCGATACTATTGGCCTACCTCTAAGGGGATTAATTCCTTTGTGTATTTTAGGTAGGCAATAGAATGTCGCCATCACCGGATGTTGAGGCAGCATAAAATCAAATTCATTTTTGTCAATCAGTTTATCTCTCAGGCCTTTTTTCAATAACTCTGTTAATTCACCCAGAAAGGCCGACATTGGGTTTTCAGAAAGGATCGCATACCCCTGCCTGTCCTTTAACAAATCCAAACACATCCTACAGTATTTTTCGACGTCCATGACCACCACATTACCCCCTTTATCTGAAGGTTTGATAACAATGTGGTGGTCCTGTTCAAGATGTCTAATAGCCATTATTTCATCTCTACTACAGTTATACTTATAGAATGTGTTTGTTCTATCAAGTGCCAACAGTTCTCTAGTAACCATATTCACAAACGTGTCAATTGAAGACACGTCTCTCTGTACAGGTGGCATCCTAGTACTCTTCTTCTTAAGGGTAGAGAAAGGTCCCAGTCCCCTAGAATTAGGTTCGGGGATTTCTAGGTTACTGAGGAGGCGCACATCAGGCAAGATATCAAGAGGAATATCAAACTCCTCACACGATTTTTGATCCTGTCTTGCGAAGAATTTTCGCCACCTCAATTTCCTCGCAAAGAGATGCAGGTCCTTTATGTATTCAAAGTTATCAAAATCAGAGGTGGGCACAAATGAGAGACCCTTATTAAGTACTGCTAATTCCACGGATCTCAATGTTCTCGATGAGAGATTTATAACTCTTGTATCAGATTCAGAGGTTAGGGTCTTCCCTGATTGATCCGATTCCTCAGGGGGTATGTTGAATCTAAAAAATGAGTATTTTGTACTACATATTGTTGTCTCCCCCTGCCCGGACCACGAGCACGTCCCCCAACCCTCTGTCGCCCCCTACCTGATTTACTCCTACTATCAGTATCTGAGAATTCAGTATCAGTAGAGGAGATATCTGTCTCTCGTTCAACCGATACAGGTTTATTATTCAGAAAAAGGTAGGCCTTATTTTCTTTAAAGTCCTGTGAATCTCTCAGAAATTGTTTGTGTTTCCTTTCTTTAATATGATACTGGAACCTTTCAATATCAGCTTGAAGTTTAGCCTCCCTTGTCCCAAAGTCAGTCTCCTGTGAGAATTTTTTGGTGAGTTCTATTTGCTCCCTCAATTTATCATCGAGAGTCAGTAAGGTTTGTTTCTCCTCCTCTAACAATAATGTCATAAGACGTAGGGAGCTAGCAGTCACCTCCCGTTCCCATCTAGAGATAAACCCTGTATTTCTGTGTCTATTGCCCGGATTAAGAGTGATTCTAAGTCCCCTTGGTACAATCCCTGCCTTGATATAGTTATTCAAACTCTGTACTTCCCACCAGGAGGATATTTTATCCTTATAGGCCCTAGTCAGCTCTCTGAATGCAGCCTTATACGTGGGTGTATATTTCTTTTGAGTAAACACTTGTTCTGAAAAGACCTCCTTAGCCTCCACTAGCCACTGTTCTGTGTCAAAATTCATGGAGAGAAAACCTGCCATACCAATATCAGATTCTATACAATAAACAGCAAATACATACAAATCTCAAAAAAAGGCCATCTGGCCACAAAAAATCCGCCAACAAGAATCGGACATATACAGCAAAAAATGGCAGAATTAAAATATAACTTTTAATGGGATAATTAAAATCTAAAATAGTATCTAGATACACACAAACAAACATAAATAGGGATATTATTCACCCAGTGGGGTGGACTAGTTCAGAAAATATAACAGGAGATATATGTTCCTTAATTTACTACAATAATGTTTACTCCTTAATAGTAGAGAGAGACTATCATATGCAAACAGTGGAAATTCATAAGTAGAAAGAAAAGGAACAATCTCACCGGTCCTGCAGCACGAATTTCTCCACAGAATAGCACAGGGTTAATCCAGCGGTCATCCACCTCTGACCCTATAATGCCCTGTTCACATATGCTGTCCCTAGGACCACTGGGTGAATAATATCCCTATTTATGTTTGTTTGTGTGTATCTAGATACTATTTTAGATTTTAATTATCCCATTAAAAGTTATATTTTAATTCTGCCATTTTTTGCTGTATATGTCCGATTCTTGTTGGCGGATTTTTTGTGGCCAGATGGCCTTTTTTTGAGATTTGTATGTATTTGCTGTTTATTGTATAGAATCTGATATTGGTATGGCAGGTTTTCTCTCCATGAATTTTGACACAGAACAGTGGCTAGTGGAGGCTAAGGAGGTCTTTTCAGAACAAGTGTTTACTCAAAAGAAATATACACCCACGTATAAGGCTGCATTCAGAGAGCTGACTAGGGCCTATAAGGATAAAATATCCTCCTGGTGGGAAGTACAGAGTTTGGATAACTATATCAAGGCAGGGATTGTACCAAGGGGACTTAGAATCACTCTTAATCTGGGCAATAGACACAGAAATACAGGGTTTATCTCTAGATGGGAACGGGAGGTGACTGCTAGCTCCCTACGTCTTATGACATTATTGTTGGAGGAGGAGAAACAAACCTTACTGACTCTCGATGATAAATTGAGGGAGCAAATAGAACTCACCAAAAAATTCTCACAGGAGACTGACTTTGGGACAAGGGAGGCTAAACTTCAAGCTGATATTGAAAGGTTCCAGTATCATATTAAAGAAAGGAAACACAAACAATTTCTGAGAGATTCACAGGACTTTAAAGAAAATAAGGCCTACCTTTTTCTGAATAATAAACCTGTATCGGTTGAACGAGAGACAGATATCTCCTCTACTGATACTGAATTCTCAGATACTGATAGTAGGAGTAAATCAGGTAGGGGGCGACAGAGGGTTGGGGGACGTGCTCGTGGTCCGGGCAGGGGGAGACAACAATATGTAGTACAAAATACTCATTTTTTAGATTCAACATACCCCCTGAGGAATCGGATCAATCAGGGAAGACCCTAACCTATGAATCTGATACAAGAGTTATAAATCTCTCATCGAGAACATTGAGATCCGTGGAATTAGCAGTACTTAATAAGGGTCTCTCATTTGTGCCCACCTCTGATTTTGATAACTTTGAATATATAAAGGACCTGCATCTCTTTGCGAGGAAATTGAGGTGGCGAAAATTCTTCGCAAGACAAGATCAAAAATCGTGTGAGGAGTTTGATATTCCTCTTGATATCTTGCCTGATGTGCGCCTCCTCAGTAACCTAGAAATCCCCGAACCTAATTCTAGGGGACTGGGACCTTTCTCTACCCTTAAGAAGAAGAGTACTAGGATGCCACCTGTACAGAGAGACGTGTCTTCAATTGACACGTTTGTGAATATGGTTACTAGAGAACTGTTGGCACTTGATAGAACAAACACATTCTATAAGTATAACTGTAGTAGAGATGAAATAATGGCTATTAGACATCTTGAACAGGACCACCACATTGTTATCAAACCTTCAGATAAAGGGGGTAATGTGGTGGTCATGGACGTCGAAAAATACTGTAGGATGTGTTTGGATGTGTTAAAGGACAGGCAGGGGTATGCGATCCTATCTGAAAAACCAATGTCGGCCTTTCTGGGTGAATTAACAGAGTTATTGAAAAAAGGCCTGAGAGATAAACTGATTGAGAAAAATGAATTTGATTTTATGCTGCCTCAACATCCGGTGATGGCGACATTCTATTGCCTACCTAAAATACACAAAGGAATTAATCCCCTTAGAGGTAGGCCAATAGTATCGGGGGTGGGTGGTCTTTGTCAGAACCTAGGCATATACCTCGATCAGGTGCTACGCCCTTTTGTTCTTGCATTACCATCTTACACCAGAGATACAGCAGACTTGCTTCGTAAGTTGGATGGGGTGACACTGGGACCCGAGGTCATTTTGGCAAGTGTGGATGTAGAGGCACTGTATTCCTCCATACCACATGATATGGGTCTGAAGGCAGTACAGTACTACCTATCCACAAGGAGTATGCAGTGTCGGGCCCATAATGGGTTTCTGCTGAAAGCGCTTGAATTTTGTTTGACTAAAAATTTCTTTACTTTTGACCATAAGTACTTCCTCCAGCTCAGGGGCACTGCGATGGGTAGCCCTTGTGCGCCTACCTACGCTAATCTGCTCCTGGGCTGGTGGGAGGAAACAATGGTCTTTGGGGAGGGAGTCTGCTCAGGCGTAGAGAGGATTGAAATGTGGGCACGGTATTTAGATGACGTATTTGTCATATATAGGGGCTCCGTTCAGGAATTTCAGCTCTTCGTTGAGGGGCTTAATAAAAATCCGATTGGCCTGAGATTTACGTGTGAAGCAGACTCTACTTGTCTTCCTTTTCTTGACGTTTTGATTCGCAAGGGTAGAGGTGGTCTTGTGGAAACGAGTACGTTTCGAAAACCTACAGCGACCAACTCGTTGCTTCGATGGGAAAGTCATCATCCTGTTCCCCTGAAGAGAGGTATCCCTACAGGCCAATATCTGCGAGTTCGCAGAAATTGTACCACCAATCTTGCTTTTGAGGAGCAGGCTGCCGACCTCCACAATAGATTCCATGAAAGGGGTTACCCTAGAGATGTGGTACATCAAGCATACCTCAAGAGTAGGTCCAGAAGAAGGTCCAGCCTGTTGACTTCTAAACCTAAGGGTGATGATGGAGAAGTGGTTAGGTTTATTACAACCTTTAGAAACGGAGCTAGGGAGGCGAAGGAGATCCTTAACAAGTATTGGCCTATCTTGGTTCCCCCATGTTACATATAAAAAAGGCCGCTCTCTCCGGGACCGTTTGGTACATAGTCACTACTCTGCACCTAGACAGGATAATTGGCTTGGCTCTTTGACTAAGGGATGCTATAAATGTGGAAAATGTGTGGTCTGCTCATCGATACAGTGTGGTAAAACATTCCGAGGCAATAACATTGACAGGGAATTTCGGGTGCTGGACTTTATTAACTGCCGTACACAAGGGGTGGTTTATAAAGGTACCTGTAAATGCGGCCTTGAGTACGTTGGTAAAACAAAACGTGAATTGAGACGGAGGATAGGCGAGCATCTGGGGGACATTGAACATCATAGGGAAACACCCATTGCGAGACACGTTAATGAGTTTCATGGAGGGGACAAGAAGGTCATTTTGTTCATGGGGATAGAAAAGGTCCCTAAACCCCATAGGGGAGGTAACTGGGATCGTGTAATCCTACAGAAGGAAACAAGGTGGATTTTCCGACTTAAAACTATGGCCCCTATGGGGCTGAATGAACAACTTACATTCAACTGCTTTATAGATGAGTAAACTCTTGTATTTTTCTTCCGATACTGCTGGCTTCCTTAGCCTTGGACTTTCTTTTACTCTTTGGAACTAGATATTACATAACCTTCTTTTGAACCTGCTTGGACATTAATGTATAAATACACCTTTTCTCTTTCATATGTGTATGAGATAGAGTGAACAGGGATATGGCTCTGAATCCCTATATGCAAATCTACTTATATATTCTCCCTGTGAGTTGAGGTTTTTTTGTCCCCCTCCTGTTCCCTTCTTCCTTTTCCCCTCCCCCCCTCCTCTCCATCTTCACCCCCCTTTTCACCACTTATTCGTTTCTAATGTACTGATTATGCCCTCTTATCCCATGCTATCTAAGATCGTTTATAAACCCCTGTACATATCCTCACTCTTTGCATTTTTATCCTCCCACTGGAGGTTGTGTGGCTTTAAGCTTATGAGGTATATATATATATATAGGGGGTGTGTCTTATAGATCTTATGTATACGAGGCGTTTCCCCCCCCCCTTTTTGTCATTTGCACATTCCCTCTTTAGGGGCATTGTGCAGGCTTTATGACATAGTGGGGATGCTCTTTGTGGTCGGCCATTGTGCTATGTTTGCTGAGACCACTGATTTTGGGTCTGTGAGATGGCTATGGGGCGGTGGAGCGCAGGCTTGCGTTCCACGAAACCGGAAATGACGGCGGTGGAGCGCAGGCTTGCGTTCCAAGAAACTGGAAGTGACGCCGCGGTGTGGATCACATGACCGGAAGTGACATCGGTGGAGCGCAAACAGCGTTCCACGGCGTGGGAATGGAGCATACTGCATGGGAAGTGTTAGATTGTCTCGTTTTCAGGGGGTCTTATAATGGATTTTTCTTTGTGGGGGTCTTAGATGTGTCTCCTCGGGGGGATCCTGTCTTGGGGGGTAGGGGATCGCTGTCTGCCCTTTATGGGGCGTTTGTGGATCGCTGGGGCATGTATGTGTGGGTGGGTTTAGCTCCTGCAGGGGGCATTTGCATATACGAGCTTTAATTGGCTAAAGTTCGCTGCTATTTATGGTGTTATCCAATGAGACCAGATGTGTCTCAAGGTACACACATGGGAATTATTTGGATTAATTGTACCTGAACATACTTAAGGTAATCAACCTGTGGCCATTTTGCCACTGCCTTTTCTATATACCTGCATGGAGGGTTACCATACCCTAGACCATTGATAATAATTTTTTTGTTACTCCCCTGATGAATCACTTGATGGTGAGGAAACGCGTTGGAAACTTCTGTAGGGTCTATGTAGGGCTGATCAGATCTTTAGGGTCAGCTGTGGACTGCCCTTGTCAGGGCGGGAGCTTTGGGGTCCTAGGGACAGCATATGAGAACAGGGCATTATAGGGTCAGAGGTGGATGACCGCTGGATTAACCCTGTGCTATTCTGTGGAGAATTCCGTGCTGCAGGACCGGTGAGATTGTTCCTTTTCTTTCTACTTATGAATTTCCACTGTTTGCATATGATAGTCTCTCTCTACTATTAAGGAGTAAACATTATTGTAGTAAATTAAGGAACATATATCTCCTGTTGTATTTTCTGAACTAGTCCACCCCACTGGGTGAATAATATCCCTATTTATGTTTGTTTGTGTGTATCTAGATACTATTTTAGATTTTAATTATCCCATTAAAAGTTATATTTTAATTCTTCCATTTTTTGCTGTATATGTCCGATTCTTTTTGGCGGATTTTTTGTGGCCAGATGGCCTTTTTTTGAGATTTGTATGTATTTGCTGTTTATTGTTTTACATATCAGGGCATAAAAAAAAATTCTCATCCTTAGAAGGTCTTAAAGTTCTTTAAATACAACCTCAGATGCACCTGGCTGCTACTAACCCTCCTAATTCCTATGGAAGCCGTAAGGGTGTACTTAATTTTTCACACACTTTCTGCATTTTGACCTACATGTTGGTAAAAAAAAACTAATGACAGGGAGGAATTCGGCATGTGTCGTTGTTCATCTGAGGTTATAGTTACCTAATTTTAAGACTTTCTAAGGATCAGATGTTTTTTTTTATTATGTCCTGATACGTGAGGCATGCAATTTAAACAGGGTGTACTTAGTTTTTCTCATTTAGGAGTAGAAGGATCACATATAGGAATTTAGTCCTCTATCTACCAATACTACAAGCAATTTCTGACTATTTTTTTAACCCTTCAGACTGGCTCATTTTGGGCCTTTAGGACAATTTCTTATTTTTATTATCAGGCTCTCAAATACTTTTTCAGCCTAAAACTACTTCAGGAAGTTCTCCTTTTTGGGGGCGATTTTGGAAGAATTTTTTTTTAAAACCGAAGAGTTTAGAAAGAGGTTTTTTTTCAATAAACACTTTTTTTTTTGCAGCCGTTTGATTGGACAATACCTAGCTTAAAGGGTTTTCCTGCTTTAAAGAAGTGATGCGCACTGTCTTTATTTCTACAAGTTGACTTTGAAAACCTCTTCATGAAAAAATGAGATTAAAAAATAAAAATCGTCATATGAACAGCAAAGTGGATTTTGCACAGAAATTACAAAAGGTTGTAATTCACTAATTACTTTCACTAATTGCTGCCTCATTAGTGAATGGATCTGTCGGGGTTTCATCTGAATCACGTATTTCGGAGATTTAGATGGAAACCCCGTAAGTGCCCAAAGTGTTTACACCAGATGGCTGCAGGAGCAAATAACATATCCTGGTATGCATGGCACCCTATCCCTCAATCTGGTATGCATGGCACCCCTCATCCCTATCCTGGTATGTATGATACTCTCTCATCCCCCAATCCTGGTATGTATGGCACCCCTGTTCCCTATCCTTGTATGCATGGTACCCACTCATCCCTATCCTGGTATGCATGGCACCCCATCCCTATCCTGGTATGCATGGTACCTCCTCATCCCTATACTGGTATGCATGGCACTCCTCATCCCCCAATCTTGGTATGCATGGTCTCCTCATCCCCCAATCCTGGTATGTATGGTACCCCTCATCCCCTGATCCTGGTATGCATGGTCCCCTCATCCCCAATCCTGGTATGTATGGTCCCCTCATACCCAATCCTAGTATGTATGGCACCCCTCTTCCCTATTACGCTGGACACATACAAAAAAATAAGCACATACTCACCTTTATTCCCTGTGCTCCAGCGCTGCTGTGTCCTGTTCTGCTGGAGGCTGGAGGAGGAGTGTGGCGCTGGAGTACGCACGTGCCCATACCACGCTTCCTGGCGCCATTTTGCTGAAGACACACTGCAAATGAGTCTTCAGTAAAACGGCGCCGGATAGCGCTATGCGCCGATTCCGATGCTTCACTCATGCTCCGGTCTTCGGCCAGAAGAGAGGCGCCGCGGCAACGCTCCTCCCGGTCAGGTAAATATGTAAGTATGGCGCCGGTGATCGCAGTATGTGTTCAGTGTCTACGTATACCGCGATCTCCGGCGCCATACACTCCTCTTACCTGTAACGGCTCCATGCGTGCTTCTGTCTGGAGCCAGACTGCACAGGCGTATCGCGCTTGTCTATAAAGGTTTCAGACAGAAGGACGCTTGTACGATTATATTATAGATTATACTTGAAGTTGTTTCATCGCTTTTAACACGTTGGAATAAAGTTTACCTTTTAATCTGGATTATGGCTGAAGAACATGACTTTGTTGTACCATACTGGCAGACATGGTTTACTCCGTGCTGAGACTCCCACTTTAGCCCCTTCAAGGGTGAGCTGTTTTTTTTTAATATATTCCTATGGGTGAATATTGTGCCCGGAAAACACTTGTAAGGAAACCGACAATTTAATTTTTGCGATTTCTTATTTTCCTACCCTCCTTTGAAGAGCAATAACTATTTATTTTTCCTCTTGCAGCCGGGGAACAGGGTTTTTCATAAAACAAGAAAACTCCTTTAAGGGTACTGTCAAGTTTTATTTTTATATTTTCCTTTCCCTTTCTTCGATCAGCCATAACTTTATATTTTTCCTTCGATGCAGCTGTATGAGGGCTTGTTTTTTGCAGGACAAGTTGTAGTTTTGAATGACACTTAATTTTACTATACAATGTACTGGAAAATGGGAAAAAAAATTAAAGTGAGATAAAGAAACGAAACTTCAATTTTACGCCATTCATTGTGTGTTAAAAGTGCCTTGGTAATATGATTCCTCAGGTGAGTTCGATTATGGCAATATCCAACTTGTGTGTGTATGTATTGTGGTAAAGCGACTTGCTTGGCTGTATGCGGAGGTAGACAAGTAACACTGTCTCTTTAAACTTTCAATTGGTTTATTAAGCGGCATAAACCAATGCAAAGTTCCTGAAAAATAAACGTAGCCCATCTGCCACAATGGCAAAACAAACTAAGGAAATGTCCAGCAAAGTCCTTGCAGCGACCAGGGTCCGGCCACTCAGGATCAGCAAACAACCCACCCCGTTCAGGTTAGCACAAAACAATACAAGCTGCTCTCTCTGGAGCTGGCCTCCAGATACTGACCAACACCTGAGTGTCAGGGCTGGCCATTTAAATCCCAGACACTCCCCTGATTGGAGGGATGGTGGATAATGCCCCTCCCTGCACTTCGTTATCCACTGAAAAGATTCCCTTGTAAATGTGGTTCTATTAACTTTCTCTGCACCTACTGTGCAGTAGAACTCGCATGTTTTCACATCGCTGATGTTACATGCACGCCGCCTAAGTTCAGATTGGGGCAAGACCGGTTACTTGAATTCGTTGGAATCCTGGGGAAACCATTACTCAGGGCGACCATAGGCTGCAGCTTCTCTCAGGCACACGATAGATTCAGTTGCTGACCAGACACATCTGACAAGAGTCTTCATAAACGGTAGAACAGTAAAATTTAATGAGGCAATGCAAATGTCTCTTGAGCAACTGGCTCCAGTAATAACAGTACAGTCTCCTTTGCAGCACAGCAGTACAGTCTATTATCCGGGAGCACAGTACAGCACAGTTTTAATGCATACACAACCACAGGCTTTTCCTTCACAAGGAATCAATTGTACACAGCATTCTTTATCCTGCATGGAGATGGAGGGGGGGAGGGTTTGATGAGGGAGATTATCTCTGTGACACAATTCCATCCAGTCCTTATCTTCCTGCCCGATGATAAACTTCCTGAACTAACAGTGCAGGGTATCTGACCTGTGTTGAGCTTCACCCTGGACTTGAATCCTGTTCTCTTTCCTGCACTCCTGTGAGATAAAGATCACACACACCACTTCTCCCTTTGGCTCCAGCCAGACAGTAAACAACTTCCCCACAATCCCCCGGGGCTCTGCTAAAACACTTCCATTCTCCTGTGACCGTGTTAACCCCTTTGGTTGCTGGAACTATCACAGCAGCTATAAAAGAAGGAAACCGGCCAAAGAGTGCCATTTTTTGCTTGTACAGTATAGGGATAGGAGCACGGCTCGTTCCACCTAGAGACAGAAAAAAAGCATAACTTGGTTGTAGTGTACTACTGCAGCGCTGAAGTAGATTGAAAAGAGGAATGGTAGTCTCGGTCTGTGAATAATAATCCAAACATTCAAGTGATACATTGGGAGGTGCTGCAGCTGTATAGTCAATCATTGTGACTAAATTGATCTGATATATACTGCAAATAACAGCACCTTAATGACAGCCTTTTTTCATTCTTCACACTGCAAACAAGGAGGGCAGTATTAAACCCCTCGGTGCTAATTTTGCTTCTAAAACAAAACAAAATCCTAAATTCAAAGCTGTCACAGAAAGTGTGCTTCCTGCATTGTAAGACGGGCTCAAAATTAGTTCAATTCACTTGTAGGAGAATTTGCAGTGTTTTACACATATTTTACGGGCAATTAGAGGGTTTTTAGTATTTAGTATTTACAGGAAATCTATTAGAGGCAAATTGCATTTTTGGGGGAAAATTCAGTGAAGCCAACAAATTTAAACTTCATCAAAATCAAGTCATAGAGGTTTAGGCGATTGGTACCCAAATGGATGCCCCACAAAGATCACGCTACTTATTTCCCACTGTCAGAGATTGACAGAAGCATATCATTGGTTAAACAGCTCCAATTTCTGCTGTTAGAGGCAGGTGCAGACTGTATAGCTCATACAGTACATCAGGGGTGGACATACTATTGGTGCAGCTGCACAAGGGCCCAGGAGGTAAGGAGGCCCATTTCCACTTCCAAATCAGCATGCAGCTTTTGTCACAGACACATTTCTTTGGACTGCAAACGGCCCATATACAGTTCTTGAATAGTGGGCCCTCTTCTGTCTTTGTTCATCACTGCAATGTATAACTCAAGTGTTGAGCCTGCTCCATACACCTGCACTCACTCCATGACGTAGTCGTACATCATGGAACAAGAAAGAATTAAAGGGGCAAGTGAACCTATTTCCATAGACCCTACTAGTCCTCTGTTCATCATGCTCATCTCTTGGCCAATGATCTTTTTTTTTAACAAGTAGAGATTGTGGACAATGGAGAAACCCCTTAAACAATTCACATTTTAGCTACCAGTGTGCTTTGAACTAAAGTACAACATCTAAGTCCTTTCTAACTTTTTAGTAATGAGATAAGGTCTCAGCAAAAGGATTTATTCCAAACTTATGTTGGTTGTCATAGTATTTATAGCAACAAAAATGGTGCCTTGAATTCTGAAAAGCCTAAACAGTGCTGATGCGGAACAATAACACAGTCTGTGAGCTACTACGGATTGTGTCCGAGAGAACAGGAAGATAAATAAACCTCCGCAGATCCAGAAGCGGGCAGGTCCCAGCTTGTCAGCATCATCGGGGCGGCCCTGGCCTCACATTATCCTTCATTTGCAGCTCAGGTTTTAAATTGTGTTCTAGCAGGGGGTAAACATTACACAGGCTTCTTTGTATATGGAGCCATTCAGTGTTGACATTGCTTTACTTTTCCATTATCAGGGTTTTTATGATTCCATCTTCAAACAATATTTATGATAATAATCTCAGCCACCCTCTACTGACAGATGCCTTGTTGTCTTTGTCTCTATCCCCTCTAAACCTTTTCATACGCAGAGTGAGTTTTGAGAAGATTCTTAGCAAGCGTAAAGTTGTAAAAAAAGTTTTTCTCACTTTTTAAAAACTTTTAAAAGGGTCCCCAGAATGTTCCGCTCAGGGGATCCCCTATGATCAGCCAGGAGATCAGACAGCAAGTGTTCAGTTCCTGTGCAGTGACACATCTGGAGGAAATGAAGCATTACATGGCGGACAATAAAATCAATGGGCAGCCCGGGTAATGTATGGACACGACGGGTCCTCCAGGGAAAGAGAAGCACTTTCTAGCTGCTCAATATTCAATTCCATTTTATGGATGAGGAAAGGGAAAAAGGAGCATGTATAGAACCAAGGACTGGAATATAGAAGGGTGTAAAGTGTTGTGGCTTTATCCGACCATCCTTGGTGTAGGTAGACATAGAGAGGGTGGAAGGTGAATCGTTCCAGTCCGTAAGTTATATGGTTGCCACTATTGGCACACACTTAGGTAGCAGTGCATCCAAATCTTGGAGTAAACTGTGTTGTTGAAATGTCACACTTTCAATATACACCGCTGAAAAAAATTAAAGGAACACTTCCATCGCGCATCGAATCTCGATGAACAAAAGATTACAGTTAAAAATCTTTACTGATATAAATTGTGTAATTCGTTAAAGGAAGACAAGTCTGCACTCACTCTGTGACTGCAGACTTATAAATCCTCACAGCGCGCATAGTGTGTGCGGTCAGGATTGTCTGGTGTTGGCTTCGGGAACGGGTGGCCATGTGACCGCAAATATGCATTCTGCATACTTTCAGCCACATTCCGACTAGACGTGGTGTCTGAGCTCGCTCAATACTTTTGCACGTCTAGTAGGCAAGTGACCACATTTATGCAAATCATATACAGGTGCATCTCACTAAATTAGAATATCATCAAAAAGTTACATTTCAGTTTTTCAATATAAAAAGTGAAACTCATTATATAGAGTCATTACAAACAGAGTGATCTATTTCAAGTGTTTAATTCTGTTAATGTTGATGATTATGGCTTACAGCCAATGAAAACACAAGTCATTATCTCAGTAAATTAGAATACTTTATAACAACAGCTTGATAAATATTTTTAAAATCTGAAATTTTGGACTACTGAAATGTATGTTCAGTAAATGCCCTCAATACTTGGTCGGGGCTCCTTTTGCATCAATTACTGCATCAATGCGGCGTGGCATGGAGGCGATCAGCCGGTGGCACTGCTGAGGTGTTATGGAAGCCCAGGTGGCTTTGATAGCAGCCTTCAGCTCGTCTGCATTGTTGGATTCTCTATGGTCAGGTGAGTTTGCTGCCAATCAAGCACAGTGATACTGTTGTGTGTAAACCAGGTATTGGTACTTTTGTCAGTGTGGACAGGGGCCAAGTCCTGCTGGAGAATGACATTTCCATCTCCAAAAAGCTTGTCGGCAGAGGGAAGCATGAAGTGCTCTAAAATGTCCTGGTAGACGGCTGCGCTGACTTTGGTCTTGATAAAACACAGTGGACCTACACCAGCAGATGACATGGCTCCCCAAACCATCAATGATTGTGGAAACTTCACACTAGACCTCCAGCAGCTTGGATTGTGGCCTCTCCACTCTTCCTCCAGACTCTGGGACCTTGATTTCCAAATGAAAATTGGGACTCAGGGACCTTGTGGAGTGTGTCAATGACTGCCCTCTGGACATCTGTCAAGTCAGCGGTCTTCCCCATGATTGTGGAGCCTACTGAAACAGACTAAGGGACCTTTTTAAATGCTTAGGAAGCCTTTACATTATTTTAATTTACCGAGATAATGACTTTTGCATTTTCATTGGCTGTAAGCCATAAGCATCAACATTAACAGAACTAAACACTTGAAATAGATCACTCTGTTTGTAATGACTCTATATAATACATGAGTTTCACTTTTTGTATTGAAGAACTGATATAAATTAACTTTTTAATGATATTCTAATTTAGAGAGATGCACCTGTACTTGCGGTCATGCGCCCACCTGCTCCCAACACTGGAGAATGCTGATAGCACGCACTGTGAGAATTCACAAGTCTGCAGTCACATAGAGTCACAGAGTGACTGCAGACTTATACCCAAAGCCTAGATAACCCTTTTAAGAACAAAATGATGTATCATCGGAAATCAAATTCAACAACCAATGGAGGGCTAGATTCTAAATCACCTCAAAAATCAAAGTCAGAAATTCAAATTCTAGGTGGATCTAATGTGCATAAATTTCATAATAATGTGACTCAGTGGTGTGTCTGGCCTCCATGTGCCTGTATGCTCTCCTGATGACTGGGCGTGCTCCTTATGAGATAGCTGGAGGATCTTCTTCCAGATCTGGATTAGGGCATCAGCGAGCATGTAATATCCCAGAGGTTTTCGGTTGGATTCAGTTCCTGTGTACATAACGGCCAGGCAATGGCATCACTGCATTTGTCATTCAGGAACTGCCACAGGAGGAACTAAGGTCCATTGAACCAGTGTAAGGTCTGACAATAGCTCCAAGGATCTCATCCCAGTACCTAACGGCATCAAAAGACTGACTTTGTTATCCTTAAGCCACTTTGTTACCATTTTGTCAGTATGCTTCGGGTCATTGTCCATTTGGAAGATCAATTTCCGCCCAAGCTTTAACTTCTTGGCTGATGTCTTGAGATGTTGCTTCAGTATTGCCACATAATCTTCTTTTCTCATGATGCCATCTATTTTGTGAAGTGCACCAGTCCCTCCTGCAGCAAAACAACCCTACAACATGATGCTGCCACCCCCATGTTTCACAGTTGGGATGGTGTTCTTAGGCTTCCAATCTTCTCCCTTTTTCCGCCAAACGTAACGATGGTCATTATGCCCAAAAAGTTCAATTTTAGTTTCATCAGACCACAGGACATGTCTCCAAAAATTAAGGTCTATGTTCCTGTGTGCATTTGCAAACATTAATCTGGCTTTTTTATGTTTCTTTTGGAGTAATGACACAATCTTACCAGCTGGCGCCCTCATCTTCAGAAGGTCTTTTTCTTTTGTCCTTGGGTTGATATGCACATGTTGGACCAAAGCACGTTAATCTCTAGGATACAGAACCTGTCTCCTTCCTGAGCGGTATGATGGCTGGACATTCCAATCTTGTTTGTACTTGCGTATAATTGTTTGTATAGATGAACGAGGCACCTTCAGGTATCTTGAAATTGTACCCAAGGATGAGCCTGACTTGTGCAAGTCCACAATTATCTTCCTGATATGTTGGCTGATTTCTTTACTTTCCCATGATGCTACACAAAGAAGCAGTGTGTTTCAGGTGTGCATTAAAATACATCCACACGTGTGTCTCTAATTAACTCAGATGTTGCCAAAAAAACAGAAGCTTCCAAACACAAGACATCGTCATATGGGCCGTCCAGAATTGTTTAAAGGCATAGTAATCTTAGTGTATGTAAACTTTTGACTTTACAGTAAGTAATAAAAATGCCTTAAAACATTCTCTCTCATTCTGGCATTTGGCAAATATTAAAAATTATGGTAATCCTAGCTGACCTAAAAAGGGAAAGGTTTATTATGATTTCATGTCAGATATTGAGAAAAACATGCATGTTTCGTTTTATATAGTGTATGGAAACTTCTGTTTTCAACTGTACATGACTCCACAGACCATCATTGACCCCCTGCCAAACCGATCATTATCAGTTATGTTACAGGCAGCATAACGTTCTCCGACGCATTCACATCTGTAATGTGTGCACAGTGTGAACCTGCTCTTATCTGTGAAGACAAGAAGCACTAAAGTCAGACCTGACAATTCTGGTATTTTCTGTCCGGCAAATGCCAATCAAACGAATGGTGCTGATGTCACGACTCTGTTGTCAAGTATCCCAGGACCAGGGGCTCCTTCCCTGTTCCTAGTGCTAGGGACGCCCTAACTAGCCCTGTTACCTGGATTACTTCTGAAGGTGAAGATGCCGGGGCCACATACCTTGTCTGAGGTCCTGAGTACGCCCTCAGTCTGTTCCCTCCCCCCACCCAGGGACGAGGGGAGTAGTAGTGTATGGGAATACACCAACCAGACCAACAAGGTACTACAAACAGGGATAAAGGAAAATACCCATCATACAAATATATGCAGACAAACAACAGAGGATAACACTGGGAAGTGGAGGATAGGGAAAAATCAAAAGTAAGAGAAGGAGGGGATAAACACACATCCAAAACCACGCAACAGTCTTAGAATAATCCACCAAACGCCTTCTCAAACAACAAATCACCAAGCTCCTAACCATGCAGCATGAAGCTAGCTCTGGCAATGACTGCTAGCCAGGGTCCAGTATATATAGGAGAGGGGAGTGGCCATCAGTGAACAGCTGGGAGTCTGGGCTGCAAGGCAGGTAAGCTTCCAGGGGCTGTCAACTGAGTAGATTAACCCCTGCACTGCTAAAAGACTAAAAGAAACCTTCACCGTTTAATATGAAGGTGAAAGGCTTCTAATGAGTGCAGGTGTGTTACGCTCACGCCCGGACTGACTGGCGTGAGCGTGGTTAGTGGTCCCACTGGGCCACAAACCGAGGAGTGCCTGGAGGGGCGTGACATGGGGCCTCGCCAGATCCGACCATGAACACACGGCAGCTTAATCGACTCCGTGGTCTGAGGAGGGACGTGGGAGGTGGCCCAGGTGCTACTCCAGGTCAGACCCCGGTCACAGCTGTTGACCCACACCGGGGAATGCAGGAAAGGGCAGGCACGGCTGGTATGCAGACAGGCGGGTACTGGCAGGCACGGCTGGTATGCAGACAGGCGAGTACTAACAGGCACGGCTGGTATGCAGACAGGCGGGTACTGGCAGGCAAGGCTGGTATGCAGACAGGCAGAAACTGGCAGGTAGGAACGCAGGCTGGATAGGGACCAGTACAGACTGGGATACAGGAACAGAGCTGCAGGTGCGGTGGACAAGCGGAGGAGAGCAGAGTGAAACCGCAGGTGCGGAGGACCAGCAGAGCAGAGTGAAACCACAGGTGCGGAGGACAAGCAGAGCAAAGCGAAACCGCAGGTGCAGACGACAAGCAGAGCAGAGCGAAACCGCAGGTGCGGAGGACCAGCAGAGCAGAGTGAAACCACAGGTGCTGTGGACAAGCAGACCAGAGCGAAACCGCAGGAGCGGTGGACAAGCAGAGCGAAACCACAGGTGCGGTGGACAAGCAGAGCGAAACCGCAGGAGCGGTGGACAAGCAGAGCAGAGCGAAACCGCAGGTGCGGTGGACAAGCAGAGCAGAGCGAAACCGCAGGTGCGGAGGACAAGCAGAGCAGAGCGAAATCGCCAGTGCGGAGGACAAGCGAGGCAGAACAGAGCAGAGCGAAACCGCAGGTGCGGAGGAACAAGCGGAGTAGAACAGAGCAGAGCGAAACCTCAGAGCAGAAAGTGCAGGCAGACAGGACAGGGCTCTGTTCACATGGAGCAGACTGGGAAACACAGGAAGTTAGTTAGAACACAGGAGGTACATACGGAGGCAGGGAAAAGGGACAAGCAGAACCAGATACACACAAGGTACTTACAATGAAGTAGTGAGTGGACACAAAACTCACAAACAGAAGTACAGAGACAACAAGTTGGAGTTAGGTGCAGGTTCAGACACTGCAGGAAAAGGAAAGGTACGAACATAGAGACAAACAGGTAATGGGCTAGGACACAGTTCAGACAGGAACTGAACCCGGAACAAGATACAGGAACGAGCCTGGGAACTCAGCCCCCAGGGTGGCGGAAACAGACTAGAAGTCACAGATACAGGTAACGGGCCTGGGTATACAGCCCCCAGGGTGGCGGAACAGACTAGAAGTCACAGATACAGGTAACATGCCTGGGTATACAGCCCCAAGGGCGGCGGAACAGACTAGAAGTCACAGATACAGGTAACAGGCCTGGGTATACAGCCCCCAGGGTGGCGGAAACAGACAAGATACAGGCAGGATCTGGCAACTCAGTTGCACAGAACACACTGAAAGATAGTGTTGCTCAGGCCCCTCCTACTGGGTGGAGGGGGTTTAAGTATCCAGTGACTCACAGCAATAGGCTTGGGACGAATTAGGAGTGCGCACACTGTAACTTTAAGAATCAGGCAGTAACCGCGCCGCCGCCCTAAGCAATCAGACAAGAGACATGCACACAGCAAGTACTGGAGCAAAGTGTGCAGCCTGGACTGATAGGTAAGTTGGCGGTCTTGTATGGTGGGAGATGGTAAGCCATGCCAGCACGCCGCCAGGGATGTTACAAGGTGTAGAAGGAATCAGGCGCTGCGGTCTTCTGGCTCCTCTTTGTCGCGGTAAACCCGTGACAGCTGATCTGTGAGCACAGATCCCACTACAGGAGGAGAATCTGGTGGCCATTTTGTAGGGCTCTGGTAGTGCTCCTCCTGTTACTTCCCACACAAAGCAGATACTGGTCCTACTGCCCAGTTGATACCTTTCTATGGCCATTGTCCAGTTCTTCTAATGTAATGGCCCATGGTTTGGTATCTGCTCCATGTTCTTGGGACTGTGCTGATATATTCTTGCAATGGCACGTATAGATGTGTCATCCTGAAAGAGCTGGACTACCTGTGCTATCTGGATAAATGACAGGTACTGCCTGATGTTAACAGTAGGGACAAGTACGCGAGGAAAATTAGAAAACAATAATTTAGGAAGGATAAGAAGATACTAATTGTTTGTGGTCACCATATGCAAAACTATTTTCTTTTTGGAGGTCGTTTGCGGTTATATCTCCAGAGCACTCATTTTAGTTAACATTTCCATAATGAGCTTTTGTTGAGTTTTTGATGTTGTAGAATTTCTGCACCAATTATTTAAATTCAGTTACTTGCGTTTTTTGATTGCGGTTTTGTGTGCGTTTTTTAACAAGCGTTTTTGTCTATGTTTGGTGTGCCATGCTTGAAATAAAGCAGCTTTGTTTTGGATACTTCCTGGTTTTTACTTTGACAAAACTAACATACTTAGGTGCAGATTACATGCGGTTTTTATCTGCGGAATTTCCATTCCTAATGCAAGTCTATGGGGAAATTACGCTACGATAAAAAGAAGCACATGGGCAAGGGCTTTTCTATAAATCCAATCCACTTTGCTAGAACTGTAGGACGCTGCGTTTTTCAGGCAGCGTAAAAAACGCACCAAAACCTCATTGTGGGAACATAGCCTAAAGCTCCCTGCTTACCGTCGGTGAACAGAAATATTCTTGTTTGCACTTAAAGAGAACCTGTCAGCAGGATTTATCACTATAAAGTAAAAGATTGGCCATAACGGTACTATTCCACTGATTAAATTGATACCTTTGTAGAAGGAATCCGATCAGTGGTTCTTTATGTAATCATGGCTATGTTTTTTTCGGATAACATCTTCTGTGCTTTGGGGCGGGCATGAAGGGGTTGGATTTTCTTTGGTTCTGGTTCCTCTTCTTCAATAAAATTGCACCGAGATCTCAAAATTGAGCCAAGATCTTGATCTGCACATGCGCCTAATCCAGTGCCATTTTACTGAAGACCCGAAAACCAGATGTGGAATCACACGCAGCGTACGCGCTGTCCACACAATGATGGCGGCGGCGGTGTGAAATTTCAAAACGGAGGCACGTCACTGAATAATCAGTAACCTGTAAGAGACACAGGACACAGGCTGCGAGGCCGAAGCGGGAAGAAGACCCAACCCACCAAAGGCCCAGCCCGATGCACAAAAGACATCAGAAGAAAACTTAAAACCATGATTAAAAAAGAACCACTTTTTGGATTCCTTCAACAAAAGTATAAATTTAATCAGTGTGATAGCGCCATTAGGGCCATACCTTTACTTTATAGTGATAAATCCTGCTGAATTGTTCCCTTTAAGTAGGAAAGACATGAAGTCTAATATACTTCTCACAGCAGATGGGAGAGTTAGCTAAAATGTGTCTAGCAAACCATCTGTGAGCAAAACAGTCTGGACCTTCTGTAGATACATTGCACGTACACTGAAACATTGTATCAAATCAGGACAAGGATTACATTTTGCCTAGAAGGGTACATTGTATCAAACATTATGAACTATTCGGCTCTGTTCACATCAATGTTGTGACTTCTGTTTATACTGGAAGAAACAACATTGCCGGGTGGACACCTGCAGATCCTGATATAACCCAATGACTTATATTGGGGTCCATCGGATTCCGTCTGTGTTCTCTACGAATTGTCATTTTCCCTTTCAAAAATGACAGAGGTAACGAACACCGCCTCCGATGTAGATTGGACAAAGTCTTAGATTTGCAAAAAGACTGTTAGTAATCTTTGCCAATATCCTAAATTTGCACCTCTGTTTGATGTCCGGTTAGCCAGAAAATCCCTATTCTTATCATTTCCAAAAATAACTCATAGGTGTGTAGAGTTTCACAGCTGCTACATGAGACATGAACTATATATAAACTGTATCTGCCTCCTAATTATACGGCGAGGCTAGAAAAAATAAGCAATTGCAGGAGTCCTCTTCGCCTTGCCCATATCCTAATTGTCTTAATTGCCTGTCTTCATTGGGACAGTTCCAACATTATCTGCAGATCTTCGCTCCCCGCAGGCAGGTTACCTGGTGTGTGAGTAGCCAGTCCATTCTCTGCTTTGGCCACCCATGGAGGCAATCGAATAGAGATACTTTCTAAAGAAAAGCCGGATGATTTAGTCATTCTGGAGAATAGACAATTGCCTAAAGGTGAAGGGATTGGTGCTAAGGAGCTTTGTCAGGGCACAATAGAGAGAGTTAAGGAGCCCATGAACATTAACGATGGTGGATCCCATAATTGTCTTCACTGAAGATCTAATATTTATAGAGGAGTCTACTTTGAGGAAAATGAATTGGCTTTGTTAACTTTTTTTTATCCAGTTCACATTTTTTTTTTGTAGTTGGCATTACTTTTCATACCCACCTCTACAAGGGCTTGTTCACATGTTGCGTTTTTGCTGCGGGCAATAGAAACAAAATGCATCGTTTTACAGAACCAGCAAAGTGAATGAGATTTCTGAAACCTCATTTTTCTTTCAAATCTTCGGCGTCAATTCATTTAGTGTTCTTTTCACCCATTCAAATGAAGGGGGAAAAAAGGAAAGTTTAAAGGTGGGAAAAAAGGCACGTTTCGTACGCATAGTTTTTTTTTCCTGCCAACACTGTTTTTTTGCAGAAAATCAGCAGCAAATAACTAAACGTGTGCACATACCCTAAAGGTGTGTTCCTACTTTGCTGGTACAGTAAAACACAACGTTTTTTAAATGCTGCAAAAACACATGTGAGCAGAAGGTGTATATATATATATATATATATATATATATATATATATATATATATATATATATATATATATATATTTATATATGACCATGGAAAGATCAAGGGTGATTCATTTTTGGTCACCTTCCATCATTTTTGGGGTTTTAAATAATATTCACAGCTGCGTTTTGGTACCCATCATAAAAATGCAACGTCCTGGCATCCTGTGTAAGGTAACATTGGGCTAGGCTCAGAAGTAACAAGACGTTTCCTGCCCAGCTTCTTCTCTAGTGCTCTCCATGAAAATGTAAAGGTCTTGATGTTGCTTTGTGCCTGGGGGTCCTCAGTTTGAATCCTCCCATTTGTATGTTTTCGTGCTTTCTCTGGGTCCTCCAGTTTCCTACCACACTCCAAAAATGACAAGTGTGCGTTTCTAAAATGAGGAGATCCCCCTTTTGAGGACGGCGCTTTGGTATATGTCGGCGCTATTTAAGCAATTGAAAATAAATTAGAAATAGACTAATGTTCTTCTCAAAAGGAAAATCGTAACCTATCAGTTGAGTAACCGGGACGCCTGGATGAATATTTGATTACATTATAACTAGCAGCCCGAGTTCCGAAACAAGTTTCGGAAACTAGAAAAGTGTCAGTGTTCCCCCAACTCCAGTCCTCAAGGCCCACCAACAGGTCATGTTTTCAGGATTTCCTTACTATTACACAGGTGATGGAATTATTGCAATACTAAGGAAATCCTGAAAACAGGACCTGTTGGTGGCTCTTGAGGACCGGAGATGGGGAACCCTCCTCTACATAATAAACACTAACTCAAATTACCCATGTCTATTGACTTTCAGCCTTTTTACACGATAAACAACAAAGTTGTCATAATTAATAATGCCACATATAATTGGCCATGACCAAACAAGGGCTCAGGCAAATAAATGCCGCCTCGTTCAAGTGTTTGTCCTTGAGACTTATTGTCATTGCGAAAGCCAGTTTTACTGGAAATTGTCGTCTCTTCAATTTAGATGGTAGTCCTGTTTCTGATGGGACATAAATCAATTCTTGGTATAAATACCTTATCGCCTTCAGCTGATCCTGTTAAAATCTCTGCCTCAAGAACATTTCTATTCGATGATGTTATAACTAATCGTGTACCATTGCAGCTGATCTTTTTCTCTGACTCACCTCAACATCTCTTTATGTAGTAAGATTTTACAGAAATCTTGATTTATTTTAATGTATTGATTTTTTTTGTCTTTCAGTTTTCTTATTCTCAAGAGCTCTGAATGCTCTCAGTGAATGAACATACTCAAATTCTGAAAAAGAAAACCCGCCCCGATGATGCCCACCCGGTACATAAATCGTCACATCGTATCTGAGCGCATTCTTACAGCAGATGTGTCACGTTCCATTCACTAAACAGCAAGCAGAGATATTGAAAATGGTGACGAATTGAAAAACAAAGTCCTACTAGAAAGTTGCACCTTAAAGATGGCTGTTTACTTACAGAAACAGAGTCACCCCTCATTACAGGTGGGGTCATGGTATTGCAGTAAAAGGAGCTGAGCTGCAATACCTCCGGTCATGGGTGGTGCGGTTTCGGAAAGAAAACATCCATTATTTCCTAAACTTGTGCAAACTGATGACGTGTAATAAATCTACTTGTGTTCAAATGACCTTAAATTTCTTCTTAACATTTATTTTTAGACCCCGAAACGGTTGTCAGCCCTGCAGAGAGGAACTGCACAGCATGATCCCGGGTACTGCACAGTTTATCTCAGGCTCTGGTTATTATCCTCCTCCTGGACACCTCTGATACTAAGCAGTGATCTGAAGAACATATCAAAGCACTTTGTTGTTTTTTTGTTTTTTTTTGCCCTGAAGAAATGTCACTTGCAAGAATCTCGTAGATCAAGTTTCTGCTGTGAACTCAGGACTTGCTTTAAATACTACAATTGCGCAGATGAGAGAGCTATAAAAAAAAAAAAAAAGGAGGGAGGGATATTAGACTTAGGGGGTGCGAGGATTGGCCAAAAGTCATAATTTGTAGGTCCTGGTCCTCGATGCAAAATCTATTGCTCCCCTTGTACCATTTATAAAGGTGGAGTATTTGGCACACAGGCCTATGCGCCTCCTAACCCACCTAAAATGGCCAACTGCTCGATAGCCTCAGCCAGGGACAAGCTGATACATTAGGGTGGACTTAATTAATCCAAGCAGTTTACATATAATTACGTACAACTGGGGACTAAACTATATGGAGGAGACTGTACAGTCATGAGAAAAATTAAGTACACCTAGTCTGAATTCTACGGGGGTGATTCATCAACACTTTTTTGACAGATTTCTTGGGAAAAAACGCTTTGAAATGTTGGAATTTTTTTTCACAAAACTATGTGACTTCCGGCATTATCACGTCTTTATTGCCCAAGCACTGACAAAGTGGGCAGAGCTGGAGCAAGATGGGGCATGGTGACCCCTACTCGTCAAATTTATGACGTGCAGCGGTGTTCGCTACAAACCTTATTCCAGTAGGTGCTGGAGTAAAATTTGTGGTGAAAGACATCTTAATTACAGTGCACCTCTTAGGCCGGGGTCACACAAGGGATGATTTTCTCGTGTGAGAGAATTGGCTCGATTACGTAAAGAGATTGATTTGAGTGTCCGTTAACTGTGGAGAAGATGGAGAACTCAATTTCTCCATCTTCTCCATTGTCTGAGTGCACGGATGTCGGACTCTGATGTTATACGAGTGCAGTCCGATGTTATACACGCATCCATAGACTTGAATGTGTGCGCATGATCCGATATTGGATGCACTTGCAGCATGCTGCAAATTTTTTCTCATACCGAATCGGCAGATCTGCACTGCCCATAGTATAACATTGGGCTGAGTGCTATCCAATAAAACATCAGATAGCACTCGGCCATGTTATACGCCAGTGTGAGCGAGCCCTTAATGAATCAGGAGAGTTAGCTCCAAAACGTCCCCTCATCAAGACCGGCGAGAGAATCAAAGGTCTTGATGAATTGAGGCCTATGTATTTACCCATCAGGAGACATCTGGTGCTTGGATGGTCTTAAGATTTGGTAAAAAGAACCTCACATGAACAACAACACATGATAAATGACACAAGAGTCATTATTATTTTTTTATTTCTACCAAAAACTTGGCCAAAATGCAGAAGCAGTGTGTGATAAATTAAGTACACCCTTATTGCTTACATAGTACCGCAATTCAGCTTTTCTTGCACCTTCTCTGTCACGGTACCTTGTGGGTCAGAATGCGACGCCGTTCACTTGCATTATACCGTGACGTAGCAGCAGCATGCAGGGTACTTCGGCTGCGTGACTGGTATTGCAGCCATAGTCCCCGTATAGTCTACAGCAAAATCTTGGCGCTGAAATAGTCAAGCGAAAAGAAAGTCGTGTAAATGTTTTTAATTTTGCAATACACAGCTGATAAAGGATCGGTGACAAATGTGAAGATCTGATCATTGATCTCCAGAATAGGGGGCCTAAGTTCCCCTGGGAAAGGAGCTATCGTGCACCTGTGGGCTCAGTACTCCCAAAGAACGTGAATGGAGAAGTGGTCACGCACATGCATTACTGCTCCATTCACACAGGGCACCCAGGCCCCCAGCTCTTGTGATTAGTCGGAGTCTCATTAATCATACATTTATGACCTGTTCCAGGTTACCCTGTATCTTGCGGCTCCTCCCTATGTAAGTGAATGCTGCAGTACCAGGCACAACCAGTGTAAAGAGTGGCACTGTTTCTGGATTAGTCCAAATGTGCTGTTGCTAGTGAATCATTCTGAGTATACTGTATATCATCGGTAAGGGAATGTTCACAAGGGGCAGCGATCCTTTTCCAAACCACAGGATCATTTGCAGCAATCAGGTATGTGGATGATAGTGCAGATAGGTGTATGGATAAGCCACTGTGGATGGGACAAAAAAAGTCACTTATCACCCTTCGTGCTTCCAGTCTCTGTAGACCCTGACCTCCCGCGATGATGTCTTATCCCATGTGACCGCTGCTGTAATTGTTTTTTACCCCCCACCAAAGGGGTTTTGTTGCGGACTCTGATTACCTTATTAAACTCAATGGCGATAATTGGCTGATCTGCAATATAAATTACCATGTTGTGAATTTAAAGGGTTATTCCCATCTTGGGCCTTTCATGACGGACACAGGAATCACTCTGTCCAGACACTGCAATGTGGAGCTACACCTGCAGCACAGACACTTGCGGCTGTTCCTATAGACCCATCTCAAGGGGTCGGCACCTGGTTAGTTATTCTCGTCTCAGCCATGAGAGACTGCAAATGAAATATCTCTTTAAAGGGACTCTGTTGGGACAGAATGACTGTTCAAACCAAGTACAGGAGCACGGTGCACCCTTGGTGTAACCAAACATTTCCGTGCACCTTTTCACCTGCTTGTTTTCCACCCGTCTCCACTCGCCCTCTATGTTGATTGACAGATTTGGCATTATAAAGCCAGAGAAGGGCAGAAATAGAAAGAAAATCAAGAGGAGGGGAGGTGCATTAAAATCTTTGGCCACAGTGAGGGTGCACCAAGCACGTTTGCTTGGTTTGAACAGTCATTCCTCAAAACCTGAACGGTGGACAATTTCTGCACAGATTCCGCCCTTATGTTTTCTAAAGTGGGATGTGGTAAAATGTAATCCATTTTGGAGAAAGGAAAGAAAAAGGTTATTGCAACAATCAAAATGACACATTTTGGTGATGATGCTTTATAAAGGTAATACATAAAGGAACAATAAAACTTTTTATAATAAACGATCATATATATATATATATAAACTTAATAAAGTAACTGCGTTCCGATCTTGGTCCGGTTTATACAACTGTCTGACTGCGCCCCAACTCTGGTGATTGGTGAGGGGGACAGCAGTTGGGCCACCAGTGATCAGCAAGTAATGGCAAATCCAAAAGCCAGAATAGGCAGAATAGCCTTTTCACAAATTATGCATCACGTTAGTGCGGCTGAGTCTAATGTTGTTGGTGCCTTAAAAGATTCCATCACCAAAACAATGGTAGAGCAAAACCACGTGACGCTTCAGCGGGTCCACCATCAGATAGGCAAATGTCTGCTCATGAGGCTTCGTTGATGGATAGCATAATCCATTCTCATCCTGCAAGGAAGAAAACAGGACAAAAAAGAAAGTATAATCACTAGTGTCATCCGAGATGGTCAGAAATAACACAAACCAGACGTCACTCTCCGCTACCCATGTCCACTCTTTTCTTTGTGAATAGCTGAAGGGATTATCACTACTGTCGGGAGTTACGAGCAGACAAAAATGTTGCAAATTGCATCAAATTTATCAAAATAACATATTATACAGGACTCCCTAGTTCAGCTGACCATCATCTTCTCCCATTCCTGTATCAGCAAGCATGGCTGACAAGTCCACCTATGGCGCTGGTCATCTCCAAGGAAATCCAAACCTGGCTAAAGCCCTCCATAGACCTTTGATGGCTGTCAGCCGAACAATGGTTTGGCAGATCATTCGGCTGGAAGTTCTCTCCCGAATCTCCCATCATTTCGTAAAAGTGTGTTCTTTACGAAAGAGTCGCTGCCAGACATCTCTATGGCGGTGGCTTATATCCTCAAGAACAAAAGGATCGATAGTCCGAAATCAGACAAGTCGGATTCTTATCTGCTTGGACACCATTGGTCGAGAGAGATTCGGGGACTCCCCCCATACACATTGGACTTTCGGCCACACCTGTCGATGCCGGAGGGTTCTGCCAACGTTAGTCTAATGTGTATGGGGGCCTTGAAAGGGAATCTGTCACCATGTTTTTACTAACCCATCTGAACAAAAACTAAGATAAAATATGGGCAGCATGGTGGCTCAGTGGTTAGAACTGTACGGTGGCTCAGTGGTTAGCAGTGTTGCTTTGCAGCTCTGGGGTCCTGGATTCAAATCCCACCAAGGAAAACATCTGCAAGGAGTTTGTATGTTCTCCCCGTGTTTGCGTGGGTTTCCTCCCACACTCCAAAGACATACTGATAGGGAATCTAGATTGTGAGCCCCAATGGGGACAGAGATGATGATGTCTGGAAAGCACTTAGGAACAAATGGCGCTATATAAGTGAGTGAAATAAATAAATAATAGAAATAAAATGAGCATATACCCTGCTGAAAGTAAGTAAAAAGCAATAGTGCATATAAATGAATATAGGGCACTTAGTAAATACTGTTTTTAATTTAAAAAAAAAGTGTAAAAGCCATCCCACAGCGACAAGGTGTACCCAGTCAGGACGGTCCTAACCTCTAGTATTAAAACCTACCATGTGTCAAAGTGACCTCACTGTCAATAAGGGCCGAGCAGGATTGGGGCCCAACAGTGGACACCCAGCAATGGGAAGCTATATAATGTAATGCCCAACTCAAAGAAAAGGGAGGCCACGGCCTTGTGTGCACTGAGTGCAAAAACCTAAAGCAAATCCAAAAGAAATAAACTGGAGTATAAGTTGTAGGAGCATGTTCACACTGGCCCATCTGAGAGCAGCATGATGACCCCGATTCCAGCAATGTCACTTACGGAGCTGCATGCTGTCATTTTTTCTCATGTATTCAGAGTTTGCATATATCAGGGACCTTACAAAGTGCTGCTGGTTTCCTTTTTTTTTGTAGGTTCCCTTTAACTGTCAATCACAGCCAGGGTTAGGATACAAGTTCAACATGCAATGTTATTTGCTGCAGTAATGAGGACTTACATAGGCCGATACTTTGAAGACAGAAGATATGATATCTATCTGCTTGGTCTCGGGATCCTTTTGCACGCTGCAAAGAAAATAGAAAGAATAGAAAAAAAAACATTCAGCGCAACATCACAAATGCTGTAAAAATCATTCTTCTCCAGCCTTTGTAACTTCCAAGATCCCTTCAGTCTTTAGCAAGAAATGTCTCGTGTGCTTTGCTTTAATCACTAAATAAATCTAAGTAAGGCGAAAATAAATTGTGCAATGGTTTTTTAAGGCCATACTGATTTGTATGATAATTTTTAAGCTTTTCCTGGGGTGGCAATAGTGAAGACAATACATCGTTCATATATTGACAATGCAGATGGGCACTTGTGCTTTATGGCTGCTGCAATGAATGGGAGCTAATGGTCAGAATAGGTTCCATACATTAAAGCCGCCCATACACTTTAGATGGAAGCACGTTGTTCGGATGACCGTACAGGCCCATAGCCATCTCTCCAGACTCACACTGCTGAGAACTCCTTTGTGCTCTACGAGAGAGACCCTGTCAGACATCGCAGAGAACAATAGGATTGGTACTCCAAAATTGGCCATGCCAGATCACCTGTCCCCTGACATCACCTATACGGGAACAGTTGGGAGGTCCGATAGACAGTAGCCCATTGGCTAAGCTTGTTGATATCGGCGGGTTTGGCAGATGTTAAGGCCACCATACACATTACACTAGCATCAGCTGTATCTGCCGATATCGATGGGTTTAGTCGTCAGTCAAATATGTATGGGGACCTCCCGACAGTCCCTAAATAAATTATGTCGGGGGACAGGAGGATTCAGCATGTCCGATTTCAGACTGCTGATCCTTTTATTCTGTAAGAGATAAGCCGCCTCCACAGATGTCTGACAGTGGTCCTCTCGTAGAGAACACAGGAGCGCTTGATTATCTGAGCAGTCGGGTGAAAAATCGCTTGGCCAATAATATCTATAGTGCATAGGGGGTGCCTTTAGTCTTTGGTGGAGGGACTGTGTGAAGGACCCCATTCACATGAGACCAGGTAGTGGCAGGGCAGTCAAATGCTGATCTGTATGTTACTTTCTTGTCTTATCTAGGCCTTCATGAGTACAATAGAGTTTCATCAGTTCTCCTATCCTGCCGTGATGTTGATCACATCCCAGTCTACACAGTAAAGCCAAGAAATGACCTCCTGAAAGTCCTAGACTAAGATAACAACAAGGAATTGATGTTGCCACCCCCCACACCATGTTCTCCATCCTCTCTGTGTGTGACGCTGAGTCACTACTCACCGAACAAGCCATAAGACAGGGTAGTCAGGAGGTCTGAGGTCAGATACCAGGAGGGCTCTTGGTACAGAGGGGCAAGACACAGGTGTTGTTAGGTAACAGTCTGGGGTCCAATGCCAGGAGGTTATGTCAAGACAAGGGAGTAAGACAAACGAATAGTAAGAGGCCAAGTCCAGGGTCAGATACCTGAAGTCAGAAAGCGTCAAGAGCAGAAGGGATAATCCACACGAATAGTCACGGCAAATCCTAAATCCGGCAGCAAGATCAGAGCATCAGACACAGAGAAGCACGCACCAAACAAAGCTAAGCTACAGCTGACACTGGACTGCCCACAGCTAGCCAACTAAATACCTTGCAAATCATTAAGGACGGGAGTCACCTGGAGAAACGCCCACAGGCTAGGCCAGATTGAGCAGCAGGACCGTCAATCAATATGCTACCAGCGCAGTACGCCCCAGCCTCAGATTGGATGACTAGGCTGTCACTCACCATACTGACAGTTCAGCACACTCCAGATCCCATATAGTGGCTGAGCTGTCACTCACAGCGTCCCCAGGCCTCAGTAAATGATGAAACCGTGACACTATGATGGGAAATGTGGCGGACGACCGAGCTCTGCATGGGGCTGCTTCTTTAGGCGGGAATCTCAGATACCAGATTTCTAACACTAGATGTACACATTGAGTGTGCTACACCTCCCTGCTCTGGAGGACATGGCACATCCATGAATTGCAAAAATAGATTATGGTCTTTACTGGGCATTGTGCAATACTCAATTTCACCAGCGGAGGTGCAGTAAGGGAGAAAAGCACTTAAGGCCTCCAAACACGTTAGATTAGATGTTGGACTGCCAATCTTTATATTCTTGGCAAGATAAGGCATGAGCAAAAGAATTTGGCAGTGGCTCTCTAATGAACAGAGGAGCACGACAGAGAAAGCGCTTCTGTGTATGGGAGAGTCAGGCAAGATAGGTGACAGCCAAACAATCAGTCAAAAGGCATCATTGCCTTGCATGGGGCTGAGCTACAAGACCAGAGAAGGCAAATGAAAAAAGCAGCCTTGTTTCTATAAAAAAAAAAAGAAGCTAATTTTTCCCTAATTCTGGACTCCCCTTAAAAGGATATTGTCGCCTTTATGGCAAGATTTTGTTTTTTTACTTAAATGCATGTATTTTGAACTAAAATTATTTTTGTAACTGGGTTTCTTAAAAAATATATATATATTTTACATGATTTGGCTTTAACCGGCTCTTTTTTTCCCTTCTCATTGCTGTCTGCAGAAGGAGTTCACTGAGAATTGTGCACGTGCAACCACCAAATCATTAAAATGGGGAGTACAAGTCCCCTGTTCCGATGATCAGTAGTGGGACCCCCACCTATGCCTGTAGATGGGCGATAATTGAAGCCTGCTGGAATACCCCTTTGAGGATACAGCCTATTTTGGGATTTTATTTTATTTATTTTTTGGATAAAAGTTTCAAGTTCTGGCCATTTCGGTGAGATATTACCTGTTCAGGTAAAATTTTGGGTACAAGTAGAATGCTACAACTCTGCAACAGCCTAAATTTTATTTCTACTTCATGATCTACATTAATCTCATTGAAAGTGGATCTGCTTTGAAGGGTATGTATCATCAGACAATTACTTATTGTTTAAAATCTGATTTTTATGTTACATTTACTTTTTAAAAATTGTTAATTTTTAGTTTTAGTTTTCAGATCAGTATATTAAATGGAATCTGTCCCCCATCTGAGAGCAGCATCATGTAGAGGCAGAGACCCTGACTCCAGCGATGTGTCACTTACTGGGCTGCTTGCTGTGTTTTGGTAAAATCACTGTTTAATCTGTTGCAGATCTAGCAGTGCGGTCAATGCTGAGCTCTGTATAACCCCGCCCACACCACTGAATACTGAGCTCTGTATAACCCCGCCCACAACACTGAACGCTGAGCTCGGTATAACCCCACCCACAACACTGAATTCTGAGCTCTGTATAACCCCGCCCACACCACTGAATGCTGAGCTCTGTATAACCCCGCCCACACCACTGAATGCTGAGCTCTATATAACCCCGCTCCCACCACTGAATGCTGAGCTCTGTATAACCCCGCCCACACCACTGAATGCTGAGCTCTGTATAACCCCGCCCACACCACTGAATGCTGAGCTCTGTATAACCCCGCTCCCACCACTGAATGCTGAGCTCTGTATAACCCCGCCCACACCACTGAATGCTGAGCTCTGTATAACCCCACCCACACCACTGAATGCTGAGCTCTGTATAACCCCGCCCACACCACTGAACGCTGAGCTCTGTATAACCCCGCCCACAACACTGAACGCTGAGCTCTGTATAACCCCGTCGCCACCACTGAATGCTAAGCTCTGTATAACCCCGTCGCCACCACTGAATGCTGAGCTCTGTATAACCCCGCCCACACCACTGAACGCTGAGCTCTGTATAACCCCGTCGCCACCACTGAATGCTAAGCTCTGTATAACCCCGTCGCCACCACTGAACGCTGAGCTCTGTATAATCCCGCCCACACGACTGAATGCTGAGCTCTGTATAACCCCGCTCCCACCACTGAATGCTAAGCTCTGTATAACCCCGTCGCCACCACTGAATGCTGAGCTCTGTATAACCCCGCCCACAACACTGAATACTGAGCTCTGTATAACCCCGCCCACAACACTGAACGCTGAGCTCTGTATAACCCCGCCCACACCACTGAATGCTGAGCTTTGTATAACCCTGCCCACACCACTGAATGCTGAGCTCTGTATAACCCCGCCCACACCACTGAATGCTGAGCTCTGTATAACCCCGTCCACACCACTGAATGCTGAGCTCTGTATAACCCCGCCCACACCACTGAATGCTGAGCTCTGTATAACCTCGCCCACACCACTGAATGCTGAGCTCTGTATAATCCCGCCCACACGACTGAATGCTGAGCTCTGTATAACCCCGCCCACACCACTGAATGCTGAGCTCTGTATAACCCCGCCCACACCACTGAATGCTGAGCTCTGTATAACCCCGCCCACACCACTGAATGCTGAGCTCTGTATAACCCCGCCCACACCACTGAATGCTGAGCTCTGTATAACCCCGCCCACACCACTGAATGCTGAGCTCTGTATAACCCCGCCCACACCACTGAATGCTGAGCTCTGTATAACCCCGCCCCATCACTGAATGCTGAGCTCTGTATAACCCCGCCCCATCACTGAATCCTGAGCTCTGTATAACCCCGCCCACACCACTGAATACTGAGCTCCATATAACCCCACCCACACCACAGATTGGCAATTTTCTGTGTAAACAGTCCATGGGCAGAAAACAGTCAATCAGTGATGAGGCAAGGTTATACAGAGCTCATGAATATGGAGGACTACATGACAGAAAGTCTACTAGTCCTCTAGTGATAAATCTTTTCCTGAAAAAAAAACACTGATTGTTATTAAAACTACACTAAGCAGCCTAGCAAGTGACACATCGCTGGAATTCGGTCTCTGTCTTTACATTAAGTTGCTCTCAGATTAGGTGGCAAAAACCTGGTAACAGATTCCCTGTAAACAAAATTGCAATATTCACACGGGACACAAGGCATAATACTAGACTTCTACTTCCTGTTCTTCACATGCACATTATTTTTGTATGTACAAGCGTAATCTGGAGGTCTATAGGGTAAAGTCTCTCCTTGTGTAGTTTGACTAGCCTGACTTGCAAGTGTAAAGAGACTTCTAGGCCATGCAGTGCTCCCCTGGGAAATTAAATGCAAATTGTCTCTTCAAACAGGAATAGGACTAGAACTCTAGCGCCACCTATTGAAAGTAGCGGTCCTAAAAGTTAATATTGACTCTTTAACGAGCCTTCCAACATGACTTAAGATAAAAGTCAAACCAGAATCTCTATTTGCAGACACATGTTTCGGGGTGTTACCCCCTCCTCAGTGCAAAGCAAGAAATTGGATTTGGCTGTATAAGAGGCTTCTGAAAGGGATCTAAGTGGTAAAGACTCTCCTTGTAAAGAGCAACATGCTTGATATGCCAGTGTAAGGAGACTTATAAGCCATGCAATGCTCTTCTGGAAAATAAAATATGCAAATTGCCTCTTCAGAGAGGAAGAGGACTATAACAGATGAGTATTGCATGGCCTATAAGTCTGGAAGTGATAATACGGCCCCACAGAGCCTTGATCTTAACATCATCCAGTCTGTCTGGCATTATAAGAAGAGACAGGAGGATTTGGACGAGTTTACAGCCACAGAAGATCAGTGGTTAGTTCTTCAAGATGTTTGGAACAACTTCCCTGCTGATTTGCTTCAAAACTGTGTCCAAATGTATCTAGAAAAACTGATGAAGGCAAAGGGAGGTCACACCAAATCTTGATGCGATGTATTTGTTAATACACTTTGCATTTATAGGTCATTTTCTGATGAGACAGTCCCTTTACTACTGGATTTTTATATAGCCTCACAAATTTGTGAATCTACATAAAAAAAAAAAAAAATACCGACCACAGTGCAGAGTTTTTCCCTGGCCTAGTCTTTAATATTACTAACAAGCTGTTGTTACAAGAGTTTTTGAGTAAATCATCCTGACAGCACGGTTGGGTTCACGTCAGTACCACTCTGGAGATGAGGGTGCCCATATGAATATAATGAGCTGCACATGTGGAATTCTAACAGTAGACAGCAGAGACCATTCAACAACCTCGACTTGTGCACCAGTAATGAGAAAAGTCCAATAACAATCCCTAGAAAAACATTTCCCTTCAAATACTTCCCTGCCACTCAGATCACAAGAAAAGGCTTTTATGGGAAATAAAGGTTATGTGAGACCGCTGTGAGGCACAGGCGAATCTGGAAGAACAAATGGGACACCTTAGCTTCTGCTACTGAAAAAAAAAAGGAACATTGATTAAACCGCCTAAATGTTAGCTTAATGATCACAAAGGCCAATTAAGAGAATTACAGAACTCCGGGCAAGTTGCCAAAAAAGAATGTTACAACTGTTTTTCATTTAAATATTAGCTTTCGTTCTGGGACTACAGCTCCTGTGCAAAAAAAATAATGTATCTCCATGGTAACAGACTACAAACAAACCTAGTGTAGTCTGATCCTGTAACCATACTCCTTTCCAGCTCTTCATTACTAAATTATGTTTGTTAGCAAAAGTTTTGTTTGTAGCCTGTTAGAGCTTCTCAAACTATTTTTATTGAGGCCTCAACAGACACACCAAGAAAAGGCCCAGGTCCCACCTGATAAGCTAAGATATCTGGGCCTCACCATCAGCAGTGGACATCCTCTCTTACACAAATCTCAATTTTCCTCTTTTTATCTCCTGAACCCAACATAAGATTACAATGAGTGAAAAATAAGTCAGTCAATTAAGTTGCTAACATAAATATTGCTTCAGACATAGAAAGGACTGCAAAATATGATCTCTCCTATGGAATCTTCCTTATCTGCTGCGCCTCACCAACATCTGGCAGGTGCCTTACTGGTGAGGTCAGCCTCAGAGTTTGAGAAGAAAAATGATTACAACCCCTGGCAAAAATTATGGAATTGAGTGATTCCATAATTTTTTCCCTCTGCTTGGTCTGAAAAAAATTACCCTTACTGAGTACCACATTTTTTATCTTGATTTCATTTAGTGTTTCTTAAAGCCCTAAAGTTGCCATTTGAAATGACTTTAGTTTTGTGCCATGTCAGTAATCTGCTTTTTTTCAACAACATTAAACAACTGAATGAACATCCTCAGAGCCCGGTGATTCCATAATTTTTGCCAGGGGTTGTAGAAAAAATGTCATTAGGAGAGCGCCGTCTTCCAAACATAAAATCAAAGTCCTAAAAGGGGTTGTCTAGGTTCGGGATGAAATCCTCACTCATCTCACACTGTCAGGATTCTCCGGTGTTGACATCGAGAGTGGGCAGTAACGTGCCTACAAGTATGATATTTGCATACTTCCGGACATATTCCGACTAGATGTGGGCGGCCTCACTCAATACAAGTGAACTGAGTGAGGCAGAGCATGTCTAGTAGGCACGTGAAAGCATGTATGGAAATAGCAAATTTATGGTCTCGCTCTCTTCTGCTGCCTCTATGCAGTGATCAAATGGATCACTGTGCAGAGACCTGGCTGTGGGTAGAGTGACCAACAGCACTCAACTTATTTGATGGACGTGCACATTGTTATACCCTTTAAACTCCAGGTGGCGCAGTTCAATGTAAAAAAAAAAGGTCATAAAACTTCACCAGTTCTCTATTTTAGCCATGTAAGAGTATACATATACACTTCTGCACAATCAGATGCTTCCTGAACTCCTCTATCCCCAGGCAAGGAAGTTCACATCCCTGATTTTCAGAGTAGTGCTGTCAACACCGGCTAGATGGTACAAGGTGCATATTTACCATGAGGGGCTATGACAAGTCAGCACGACCCGTCCACCTGAATGGAGAAAACCCCTTTAAGACTATGACTGGGGAAGCTGACAGGTAGTGGGAGTGTCAGACCAGGAATGTTACAGAAGTCTATGGTCTATTGTTCATGTCTAGGACCTGAAACCAAAGTACTGTCAGTCAATGGGACAGCATGACTGATGACTGTTGATGGTAAATAAAGTCCCATTTCATTTTACTTTTACCACTGGCGCCTTATTTTCTCTTCTTTTCCCTGTGATCTCCAACCCAACCCTATAAGGACTCTCAAGTTTGTAGTGAAGGACCACTCCAGCGTTAAATACATGAAGGTCCAGGTGAATAGACTTTACCTGCTGAGTCATATGTAGATATAAGAAACTTGCACATCCACCAGACACCACACTTAAAGTTTTATAAAATAATCCAGTGATGTGTACAGTGCTGGCCAAAAAGTATTGGCACCCCTGCAATTCTGTCAGATAATACTCAGTTTCTTCCTGAAAATGATTGCAGTCACAAATTCTTTGGTATTATTCTCTTCATTTAATTTGCTTGCAAGGAAAAAACACAAAAGAGAATGAAGTAAAAATCAAATCATTGATCATTTTACACAAAACTCCAAAAAAGGGCCGGACAAAAGTATTGGCACCCTCAGCCTAATACTTGGTTGCACAACCTTTAGCCAAAATAACTGCGAACAACCGCTTCCGGTAACCATCAATGAGTTTCTTACAATGCTCTGCTGGAATTGTAGACCATTCTTCTTTGGCAAACTGCTCCAGGTCCCTGATATTTGAAGGGTGCCTTCTCCAAACTGCCATTTTGAGATCTCTCTACAGGTGTTCTACAGGTCTGGACTCATTGCTGGCCACCTTAGAAGTCTCCAGTGCTTTCTCTCAAACCATTTTATAGTGCTTTTGGAAGTGTGTTTTGGGTCATTGTCCTGCTGGAAGACCCATGACCTCTGAGGGAGACCCAGCTTTCTCACACTGGGCCCTACATTATGCTGCAAAATTTGTTGGTAGTCTTCAGACTTCATAATGCCACGCACACGGTCAAGCAGTCCAGTGCCTGAGGCTGCAAAGCAACCCCAAAACATCAGGGAACCTCCGCCATGTTTGACTGTAGGGACTGTGTTCTTTTCTTTGAATGCCTCTTTTTTTCCCTGTACACTCTATGTTAATGCTTTTTCCCAAAAAGCTCTACTTTTGTCTCATCTGACCAGAGAACATTCTTCCAAAACATTTTAGGCTTTCTCAGGTAAGTTTTGGCAAACTCCAGCCTGGCTTTTTTATGTCTCGGGGTAAGAAGTGGGATCTTCCTGGGTATCCTACCATACAGTCCCTTTTCATTCAGACGCTGACGGATAGTACGGGTTGACACTGTTGTACCCTCGGACTGCAGGGCAGCTTGAACTTGTTTGGATGTTAGTCGAGGTTCTTTATCCACCATCCGCACAATCTTGCGTTGAAATCTCTCTTCAATTTTTCTTTTCCGTCCACATCTAGGGAGGTTAGCCACAGTGCCATGGGCTTTAAGCTTCTTCATGACACTGCGCACGGAAGACACAGGAACATTCAGGTCTTTGGAGATGGACTTGTAGCCTTGAGATTGCTCATGCTTCCTCACAATTTGGTTTCTCAAGTCCTCAGACAGTTCTTTGGTCTTCTTTCTTTTCTCCATGCTCAATGTGGTACACACAAGGACACAGAACAGAGGTTGAGTCAACTTTAATCCATGTTAACTGGCTGCAAGTGTGATTTAGTTATTGCCAACACCTGTTAGGTGCCACAGGTAAGTTACAGGTGCTGTTAATTACACGAATTAGAGAAGCATCACGTGATTTTTCAAAGAGTGCCAATACTTTTGTCCACCCTCTTTTTTAGGTTTGGTGTGGAATTATATCCAATCTGGCTTTAGGACAATTTTTTGGGTTTTTTTTTCATTGAAGACAAATTAAATGAAGATAATAATACCAAAGAATTTGTGATTGCAACCATTTTCAGGAAGAAACTGAGTATTATCTGACAGAATTGCAGGGGTGCCAATACTTTTAGCCAGCACTGTATGTCTTGCCTAGTCCTTAATTTATCATAGAGGGGGCAGTGATGTAGGTTCAGATCTTAGGAAGACATGATATATAGACATGATGAGACTCCTAGTGCACACTGGACCTCCATGTATAATTCATATGCCTGGACAAACTCTTAGTAGACATAATTAAGATATAAGGATTTAAAGAGCTTGTAGAGAAGTAATCATAGCAACGTGGCAGTCTGTAGCCTTCATCAGGCTGCTTGGGAGTGTTAAGTGGAAAGAACCAGGGCTGTGGAGTCGGAGTCATTGTCCATTTTGGTGGAGTCGGAGTTGAAGTCTGTATAAAATGGACCGACTCGGACACCTAAAATATATAATAAATTGGGTACAGTAGTTCAATGCAGTTTGTGGGGAATATTTTCTCATAAGAATTTGGGAAAGTTATGAAATGTCCTACAAATGTCAGTCCTATTCCTGATCTAAGGGTCTAGACTTTTAGCGGAGATGAATCTGTGCTGCAGTTTATGTACATGATAAGTAGTGAAGCTCCTCCTCTATAGATAAGCTGAAAAAACAAACACACAGGGAAGGAATGCCTACACTCATCTCAGAACTGCTGGAGTGAACAGGAAAGCAGGATTAAGAACAAAAAAAGAATAGGTTCTTGCTATTATAACTGATAAGGCTTCAAACATGATAAGTACTGGGTGGGCCATTTATACGGCTACACCTAAATTTAATGGGAATGGTTGGTGATATCAACTTCCTGTTTGTGGCACATTAGTATATGGGAGGAGGAAAACTTTTCCAGATGGGTGGTGACCTGGCGGCCATTTTGAAGCCGGTCATTTTGGATCCAACTTTATTTTTGCAATGGGAAGAGGGTCATGTGACACATCAAACTTATTGAGAATTTCATAAGAAAAACAATGGTGTGCTTGGTTTTAACATAACTTTATTATTTCATGAGTTATTTACATGTTTTTCTTTGTTTACAGCCATTGACATGTCGCAGAGGTTAACACGTGAGGAGCGGATAGAAATTGTGTTGATGTCTGGTGAACGCAGTACCCGGGTCATTGCAGCAGATTTCAATGTAAGACACCCTACGAGACCAACCATCTCCCATGCTACAGTTAGCAAACTGCTTGCAAAATTTTGTGAAACAGATTCAGTGTTGGATTTGCCAAATTGTGGACACAAGAAAACTGTCACTAATGAAGAAACATCAGTGGCTGTCCTAGCTTCATTCAGCAAGAGCCCACAGCATAGCACTTGCTGCATGTCACTGGAGAGTGGCATCAGTCGAACATCCCTTTGGCGGATTTTAGCAACTCACAAATGGCACCCTTACAAAATCCAGCTGCTGCAGCATCTCAATGAGGATGACCCAGATCGGTGCACTGAATTTGCAGAATGGGCAAAACAAAAATTGGAACAGGACCCTCAGTTTACACAGAACATTATGTTCAGTGATGAGGCAAACGTTTTTGTGAATGGTGAAGTTAACAAACAAAACCACCGCTATTGGTCTGACACTAACCCACAGTGGATAGATCCCTCCAAGACTGTTGGAACATAAAAATTTAAGGTATTGTGTGGTATATGGGGTACAAAGATAGTGGGGCCATTCTTCATCAATGGAAACCTCAATGCCGCTGGATATCTGAAATTTCTACATGATGATGTGTTGCCCTCTTTATGCACTGAAGATGGCACGTTCCCTCAGTTTTTCCAATAAGATGGTCACCACCACATTATGGGTGTCAGGTCCGAGCATTCCTACATGAACAGTTTCCTGGAAAGTGGATTGGTCGTCGTGGGACAGTTGGATGGCCACCAAGGTCTCCTGATCTGACCCCCTTAGACTTTTATCTTTGGGGTCATCTGAAGTCAATTGTCCATGCTGTGAAGATACGAGATGTGCAGCATCTGAAACAACGGATACTGGAAGCCTGTGCTAGCATTTCTTCTGCGGTGTTGCTATCAGTGTGTCAAGAGTGGGAGAAGAGGGTTGCATTGACAATCCAACACAATGGGCAGCACTTTGAACACATTTTATAAGTGGTCATAAACTTGTAAATAACTCATGAAAGAATAAAGTTATGTTAAAACCAAGCACAACATTGTTTTTCTGATGAAATTCTCAATAAAAGTTTGATGTGTCACATGACCCTCTTCCCATTGAAAAAAATAAAGTTGGATTCAAAATGGCCAACTTCAAAATGGCCGCCATGGTCACCACCCATCTGGAAAAGTTTTCCCCCTCCCATATACTAATGTGCCACAAACAGGAAGTTGATATCACCAACCATTCCCATTTTATTTAGGTGTATCCATATAAATGGCCCACCCTGTACAATTAAACTGATGAATGAGAATAATGAAGTTGAACAGCAGCTAGAAGAACATTTCAGATTCAGTATGTTGGAGATGGAAGGCCACAGTCCTGTTCCCATAACGGAGGAACAAACAGATATTACTACAGAAGAACAGCAAAATGATTCTTTACAATTAGATGATCTTGTTGAAGCGGCTTCACACCTCTCTCCTATTCATCACATGCGCTGTGTTGTGCACACGCTGCAGCTGGCAATAAGAGATAGTCTGCAGGAGGGACATGCTGCAACTCTGATCAGCAAAGTGCGGAAATTGGCTATTGCTGCCAGAACCCCTAAAATTGTGGAATTACAAAATTTTTCACTTGCTCTCAAAGAAGTAGAAGAGTTCAATCGTTCATCAAAACTGACTGTGCACGAGGCAATTCCTTTACACCCTGAAATTGTTAGAGATGTTGCCCATGTGGTTACTGCTTTGCCACCAAGTTGGTGTAGAGAGGTTGTTCTCTAGCCGTAAAATAATTAGGTCAGATCTGAGGTCATGTATGAAGGAGGATCTGATGGAGGCGATACTATTTCTCAGAACAAATTCACAGACTGCACAAATGTTATTCAGTACGTTTTTGTTGAAAACTGTTTTTTTTTTTTTCACTTACTGCATAGAGTATAATAAATTGTAAATATGCAAAAGTTTTTTATTCTAAAGTTGTATTCCAATAAATATATTTTATGTTCTATCTAAATAGCTTGATTATTGTATCATAATAATGATTAAAAGTCTGATGTTACCATTTACTACAGTAAATTTATCACTTAAACATGAGCCATGTATGAGGGAGTCGGAGTCGTGGAGTCGGAGTCGTGGAAATTGAGGAGTCGGAGGTTTGGCTTACTGACTCCACAGCCCTGGAAAGAACAATATCTCATACCCTGAACCACAATGACATTTCTTAGGCAAGTGTGGCCAAACTTGTGATCCTTATTACATTGTATCAGAAGTGGCTCTTGCCTGGGATCACTGCTAATCCAGAGAACAAAGGGGTGACCATGGCCCTCCTGGCATCTCATCTGCACAGCAGTGCTCCACTTGCGGTGCAAGACGATAAGGTCGTGTTGTAGCTCCCCATATAGTCGTTAGTGATGAACTTTGCTATGCAAGGAAACTGACCGATGAGGCAGCATCACAAAGAGCTAATGTGTCGTCAGAAAATTACCTATTGTTTAAATCTAATTTATATGTTAATATACAGTGAAGGAAATAATTATTTGATCCCTTGCTGTTTCTGTAAGTTTGCCCACTGACAAAGACATGAACAGTCTATAAGTTTAAGGGTAGGTTAAATTTAACATTGAGAGATAGAATATCCACAAAAAAAAATCAAGACAATCACATTGTATAAATTAGATAAATTTATTTGCATTTTGCAGTGAAAAATAAGTATTTGATCCCTCTGGCAAACAACATTTAATACTTGGTGGCAAACCCTTGTTGGCAAGCACAGCAGTCAGATGTTTTTTGTAGTGGATGATGAGGGTTGCGCACATGTCAGGAGGAATTTTGGTCCACTCCTCTTTGCAGATCATCTCTAAATCATTCAGATTTTGAGGCTGTCGCTTGGCAACTCGGAGCTTCAACTCCCTCCATAAGTTTTCTATGGGATTAAGGTCTGGAGACTGGCTAGGCCACTCCATGACCTTAATGTGCTTATTTTTGAGCCACTCCTTTGTTGCCTTGGCTGTATGTTTTGGGTCATTGTCTTGCTCGATGACCCAGCCACGACCCATTTTTAATGCCCTGGCGGAGGGAAGGAGGTGGTCACTCAGGATTTTACGGTACATGGCTCCATCTATTCTCCCATTGATGCGGTGAAGTAGTCCTGTGCCCTTAGCAGAGAAACACCCCAAAACATAATGTTTCCACCTCCATGCTTGACAGTGGGGATGGTGTTCTTTGGGTCATAGGCAGCATTTCTCTTCCTCCAAACACAGCAAGTTGAGTTAATGTCAAAGAGCTCAATTTTTGTCTCATCTGACCACAGCACCTTCTCCCAATAACTCACAGAATCATCCAGGTGTTCATTGGCAAACTTCAGATGGGCCAGCACATGTGCCTTCTTGAGCAGGGGGACATTGTGGGCACTGCAGGATTTTAAACCTTTAAAGGTGTAATGTGTTACAAATGGTTTTCTTGGTGACTGTGGTCCCAGCTGCCTTGAGATCATTAACAAGTTCCCCCCGTGTAGTGTTAGGCTGATCTCTCACCTTCCTCATGATCAAAGATACCCCACGAGGTGAGCTTTTGCATGGTGCCCCAGATCGATGTCGATTGACAGTCATTTTGTATTTCTTCCATTTTCTTACTATTGCACCAACAGTTGTCTCCTTCTCCCCCAGTGTCTTACTTATGGTTTTGTAGGCCATCCCAGCTTTGTGCAGGTCTATGATCTTGTCCCCGACATCCTTAGAAAGATCTTTGGTCTTGCCCATGTTGTAGAGGTTAGAGTCTGACTGATTAATTGAGTCTGTGGACAGGAGTCTTTTATACAGGTGACTATGTAAGACAGCTGTCTTTAAATGCAGGTAAGGAGTTGATTAGGAGCGTCTAACTGGTCTGTAGGAGCCAGAACTCACAATGGTTTGTAGGGGATCAAATACTTATTTCTCACTGCAAAATGCAAATAAATTTATCTAATTTATACAATGTGATTTTCTTGATTTTTTGGGGGATATTCTATCTCTCAATGTTAAAATTAACCAACCCTTAAAATTATAGACTGTTCATGTCTTTGTCAGTGGGTAAACTATGTTATATACAGTGGTGACCAAGTGTTACGTATATTAAAGAAAGAGAAAGAAGGTTATGGAACAGCTGACAAACCTAGAAGTGGACGACCACGGAAAACTTTCTCCAGAGTTGATCACATTAGTAAGAAAAAGTCAGTATCTGATGTCCATAAAAAAGTTGTACAGATTTCGCATGAAATGAACGAAGAATATGGGGTCTAAGTGAGTCGCCAAACTGTGGTGTGATGGCTAAGAGCAGTAGGGTTGAATGCACGAGATCCAGTCAAGAATCCTTTCATCTCTGCAAAGAACCAGAAGGTCCGACTTGAGTTTGCCAAAGAACACAGCCATTGGAAAGAGACAGATTGGTCTAAGATGTTGTGGTCGGATGAATCCAAGTTCAATCTGTTTTGCAAGCACTATATATACTGTCCAATTGAAAAAAGTAATGATGTAAGGTACCAAACACCTACAGTGAAACATGGTGGAGGCAATGTCATGGTTTGGGGCTGCTTTTCTGCATCTGCCATTGGCCCTCTGCATAGAATTGATGGAAATATGAATGTTACCATGTACAAGGATATACTGGAGAATATAATGCTGCCACATGGTAAAACCAAAGTAAGCAGGGGATGGAAATTCCAGCAAGACAATGATCCTAAGCACACATCTAATTTAGTCAAAAACTGGTTAGCAAAGAAAAATGTTTGCCTATTGCAATGGCCAAGCCAATCACCTGATTTACACCCTATAGAGCACCTTTGGGATGAGTTAGGGTGACGAGTTGGGGCCTGTACCCATAGCAATAAAGATTAATTGTTTGCAGATTTGCAAATGGAATGGAGCAAGATCCCTCAAGGTGTCTTGAATACTCTGGTAGCTTCAATGCCCCGTCGGTGTGGTGCAGTAATTAAGCAAGCGCTACAAAATACAAAGTTATGGCATTGTAAAGAATGAATTACTCTCTATGTTGTTGTGATCAATAAATACTATATGCAAAACTTTCGTGGCAGTCAGCTTTCTTTAATTAAATGACCAGACCTATCTTCAAAAGCATTTTGGTTAAAATTAAGGTCTTGCAGGATGACAACTTCATGCACTTTCAATTCATCACCAGAGAAATGGCATCACAACAACCAGACAGAAGTCATCACACTTTAAAAAAAAAAGCAAAAACTTTTGGTCGCCACTGTATGGCTTTTTTACATTTCTGATCTTTTATCTTTTTTTTTTTTCATATTAATATCAATGTAAAAAAAACAAACAGAAAAACACATGATTCTTGCAGTTTTCACACGGGCTACTTGGCCTAATTTAAGACTCCTACTTCTTGTTGGGAACATGGACATAGATTACCTCCGATGTGATTTGCTTGTATATAAGCTTTATCTGAACATGCTTCAATCTGGGCACAGGTCGTTGTGAAGGAAGGAGGTGAGCTGTGACATCACCTATTGTGAATGGTGGATCCTGTGTTATCTACTGTATATATAGGTGTTATCAGTCATTGTACAGGAGGAGGAGGTGAGCTGTGATATCACCTATCATGAATGGTGGATCTTGTGTCATCTGTGTATAGAGGTGTAGGAGGTGAGCTGTGATGTCACCTATAGTGAATCCTGTGTTTGTGTTATGTACAATATATAGAGGTGTTATCACTCATTGTACATGAGGAGGAGGAGGTGAGCTGTGACATCACCTATTCTAAAAACGCTGGATCCTGTGTTATCTGTCATTATGGAGGGAGAGGAGGAGGTAAGCTTTGACTATCGCTGAATGTTAATGGTGGAACTTTTGTCATTTTGTACATTGCCTGTACATAGAGGCGTCACCTTCCATTGTAATCCAGTCTGTGATGACCAACATAAGAATCTGATTTAAGCATTCGGTAATTTTCTGATGACACATTCCCTCTCACTCTCTCTACAGCTCAGACAGTTGACCCCCATCAATAACCAATGACACAGCTTAGGGATCACTTACTTTAGTGGGGAGACCCTCTGTAAAGCTTTAACGGCTGGTGGACAGTCTTACAGAATGAAAGAGGAAATATTGCGTAGAAGAGGGGCAGCACAAGAGAAGTCTTTGATTGGCGGGATAGGAAGAAGGTAGTTGCCCCGGATCAAGAAAGCTGTGGTTATGAGCAGAGTGATGTGCCGGCTAGGAGTTTTACAGGATGAAAATGGAGAAATGGTAAGAGAGGATGTTGAGAAGGCCGAACTTTTTAATTCCTATTTTGCATCTGTTTTCTCTCAGAAAGAAAATGTAACATCAACTGATCTTCACTGTCCTATTAAAGGAATAGAAGAATCCAAGTTATCTGTAAACAGAGAGATTGTGAGGGAATATTTAGCTAACATAAATGAGTTCAAGTCTCCAGGTCCAGATGAATTACAGCCCAGAGTACTGAAGGAGATCGTAGAAGAAATTTTAGAACCACTCTCCATAATCTTTGAAAATTCTTGGAGAACAGTAGAAGTCCCAGAAGACTGGAGAAGAGCAAATGTTGTTCCTATCTTCAAAAAGGGGAAGAAGGTGGACCCAGGGAACTATAGGCCGGTGAGTCTGACTTCTATACCAGGAAAGATCTTTGAACAAATTATTAAACAACATGTATGTAAGTACCTGGATAAGAATGAAGTGATTAACCAGAGTCAGCATGGGTTTGTAACTAACAAGTCATGTCAGACTAACTTAATTTCCTTCTATGACAGAATCACTGACTGGGTGGATCAGGGAAATGCTGTAGATATAGTATATCTTGACTTCAGCAAAGCATTTGACAAAGTATCTCATACCATCCTTATTGAAAAAATGACCAAGTATGGAATGGACAAGGCAACTGTTAGGTGGATTCATAACTGGCTTAGTGATCGGACTCAAAGAGTGGTCGTAAATGGCTTCACATCCAGCTGGATGAATGTCTCAGGGCTCTGTCCTGGGACCTGTATTGTTCAACATCTTTATCAATGATTTAGATGAAGGAATTGAGGGTAAACTGATTAAATTTGCTGATGACACAACGCTAGGAGGGAAAGCTAATACTAGAGAAGAGAGAGAGAGGATTCAAAAAGACCTAAATAAACTGGAGCAGAGGGCAGCAACTAACAGAATGGTTTAAAACAGGGAAAAATGCAAAGTACTACATCTGGGCAATAAAAATGAAAAAAGCATATACAGAATGGGAGAAATAGAGCTAAGCAACAGTACATGTGAAAAAGACTTCGGTATACTAATAGATCATAGACTGAACATGAGTCAACAGTGTGATGCAGCAGCAAAAACGGCAAATACAATTCTGGGATGTATTAACAGAAGCATACAGTCTAGATCACGTGAAGTCATTATCGGACTTTACTCCTCTTTGGTCAGACCTCATCTGGAATACTGTGCACAGTTTTGGGCACCACATTTTAAAAAAAGACATCGACAAACTGGAGCGAGTTCAGAGAAGAGCGACCAGAATGGTGACTGGTCTGCAAACCATGTCCTATGAGGAACGGTTACAGGATCTGGGAATGTTTAGCTTGCAAAAAAGAAGACTGAGAGGAGACTTAATAGCTGTCTACAAATATTTCAAGGGCTGTCACATTGAAGAAGGATCATCTTTATTCTCATTTGCACAAGGAAAGACTAGAAGCAATGGGATGAAACTAAATGGGAGGAGACACAGATTAGATATTAGAAAAAACTTTTTGACAGTTAGGGTGATTAATGAGTGGAACAGGCTGCCACGAGAGGTGGTGAGTTCCCCTTTAATGGACGTCTTCAAACAGAGGCTGGACAGATATCTGTCTGAGATGATTTAGTGAATCCTGCTTTGAGCCGGGGGTTGGACCAGATGACCCAGGAGGTCCCTTCCAACTCTACCATTCTATGATTCTATGATTCATTCTATGATTCTAGGCATATTAGGGAAGACTAGAGACTATAGATAGACAGGTAGTAGGGAGGCCCAAGCGCTAAGGCCAAAAGCTGATGGACAAAATCATCTTGTGGAGAAAGTTTGTAAGCCATCATTGCCCACTTCTAGTTTATTAGGAAGGTACGTACTAGACCTTTATCATACTGGAGACCCCTTTATATGCATTAAGTCCCAGACGGGTCCCAACACCTCTCAGATGACCCTGCGATAAGATACCGGTCTGCTGCACCTAACTTGGCTCTTTGTATAGCAAACGTTTCCCACAGTACAGTATAAAGGTGATCTACAGGATGTACTCTACAGCTTAATGAATGGCATCGTGCGGAAACAAGTGCAATGTATTTCTAGTGCAGGGCGTGTAACTGAGCAATAATAAGTGAATCGAAAGTAAATGGCAGGTGCATCTGCCCTAGTTTTGTTATTTTTTTGGCCATGAAAGCCAAATTAGTGTCTTTCCCACACCCACTGACAGCACGTGTACAAGCACTCTGTCAGGAGGCAGCGGCCCAGAACTTCACATGGCTGGAGAGAGTTGATGTCAGAGCCGGAGCCGGTGTGTTACCATTGCCTTATATACAGAAATTGGTGGGGAAAAAAACAAACAAAAAAAAAAAACACATGCAGTTTAACAGGAAATGGAACGGATCCCCACGTAGGGTCAAATTATATATTCACAGGTCTGTGACTTAAAACCCGTTTGATTATTTTCATATAATTTCCATGTATTTTGGCCCTATGCAGACTCCATCAATGTGCATGTATAATACTACACAGCCACCCCCTCCATGAATTGGTAGGTTAGTGAGTGGCAGTCCGCATCAGTATTTTGCACATGTGCTGCCCCCGCCTTTATCATGGAGGCTTGCTGCATCCTGCAGTGCATTGGCTCCGAGAAACGTTGGTACCTCCCTATAAAGTTCTTCTACCACCTCTCCACATAAAATTGGGCTTGATGAAGCAATTCGTAAAAATCACTTCCAAGAGATGGGGAATGCTTCAAATACTTGGTCACCAAGTTTCCAAGCCTCTCGGAGGCAAAATTGAAGGAAGGTGTGTTCGTCGGACCAGGCATTAGAAGGATTATAGCTGATAAAGAGTTTGTCAATACCATGACGGATCCTCAAAAAGAAGGGTGGATTGCATTTAAAGAGGTCGTAGAGAAATTTTTAAGCAATAAAAAAGATCCCGACTACAAAAACATGGTCGGACGAATGCTGAAAGCACTGCAAGCTTTAGGATGCCTGATGAGTTTGAAAGCGCATTTCCTCCATTCCCACCTTGACTACTTTCCTGAAAATTTGGGAGCTGTGAGTGAAGAGCAAGGTGAATGATTCCACCAGGACATTAAAGAGATGGAAAGAAGTTGGATGCTTCAGAGAGACATTCCAGATGCTACTCACAAGAGTAGATGTACCAAGAGGAGCCTCACAGGGAAAAAAATAAAATAAATTGATCTTAGTGAGTGTTCATGAGCTCATTTCAATTCAAATAAAAAATTAATTTTATAAGTCTATTTTCATTTATTTTGCGGTATTGCCTTATTTAACATAGTTACCTAAATTGTCAGGAAACGTGATGTCTGATGACAAAACGGAGGTGATTTTTGGATTCAGCGCACCAAAAAACAAAGATTACGTGGAATAACCAAAACAGCTCTTGAAGTTTTACTTTTTGCAGACCTGTGTTATGCAGCATTTAAGCCAGAAACTGGCGGTAAAGTATTGAAAGTTTGCGGCCCCCATGTGGGACTTTTTCCATTTTCACACCAGCTGAGACAGTGGTAGGAGATAGTGGAAGGGTGGACCTGACACATTCACTAGAACTGTATTCCAGTCCATGACTAGAGTATAGTCTCTGCCGCCAGCGCACAGCTGAAAGAGAAGTCGTGTTCATGAAGACTCACGCGCCTCCAATGGACTCTGGGTCAAGACTGGCGCACAAAACAGTCGTCTGGATGAATTCTCCCCATAGTCGTTATGTGCTTCACTTGTATGTGTGAACCCATCCAAAAGCTGCACTCTGCTATCAACTGCAGAGATTGTGGGGGTCCCGGCAGTATCTGTATTCATACACAGGTATCTAACCATATCGACCATCCATGCATCTATCTGTATCCATCCACTGTCACCATCTAGTCATACATATCTATCATCTACTGTATCCATCTATCTCTACGTATCCATCGCTACCATCTAATCATCCATATCCATCATCTACTGTATCCATCTCTACCATCTAATAATCCATATCCATCATCTACTGTATCCATCGCTACCATCTAGTCATACATATCTATCATCTACTGTATCCATCTATCTGTATATATCCATCCAGACACCATCTAGTCATCCATATCCCTCATCTGTATGTATCCATCACTACCATCTAATCATCCATATCCATCATCTACTGTATCCATCTATCTGTATGTATCCATCACTACCATCTAATCATCCATATCCATCATCTACTGTATGTACCCATCACTCCATCTAATCATCCATATCCATCATCTACTGTATGTACCCATCACTCCATCTAGTCATCCATATCCCTCATCTGTATGTATCCATCACTACCATCTAATCATCCATATCCATCATCTACTGTATCCATCTATCTGTATGTATCCATCACTACCAGCTAATCATCCATATTCATCATCTACTGTATCTATCCATTGCTATGATCTATCCATCCATCAATCTGTGGGTGGCACTAGTGATGGAGGAGACGTCAGGACCAGAAAATCTGGTTAGTGTAGACCAGAGACACCAGTGTGGCTGGGACCTGTAGTGCCACCCAGTCTGGCATTATGGAGTAACCATCTCCCTGCTGCAGCCAATGGGGCAGCACTATTCCCATTTCTCATCTCAGCCCGTGTTTAGACTATCGTTCTGTCTGACAGTTCTCTTCCTGTCCCTGACCTCCTGGTATTGATGTTGCTTTCTGACCACCCCAGTCCCTGCCAGCCTGCTCCACTGGCCAGCTGTAGGCTATACTACGTCTGGGTTGTCCGCCTCCAGTAGATGTACACACCTGAAAATGATGCACGTCAGAACGCACATTATCTATGTCAGCACCATTACAGTCTATGGCCCCGTCGGCGCATACGTCCGAATCCCGTTTTGCGGGGGGGGGGGGTTCAGACGCAAGCCCTGAAGGGGGCACTGAACAGCTGCCTAAACACAATGTGAAGGCACCCTTAGAGCTGGTAGGCTAAGATGTACAGAGCTACTGGACATATCAATAGTTATCATATAGTTACATTGGTTGAAAAAAGATACAGGTCCATCAAGTCCAACCTTTCTCCACCAATTATACATTCTCCATCGCTAGATTATTTATAACCCACAATGCCATTTGTTGTGAGAAAAGTATCCAGGCCATTTTCAAATGCGGATAGAGTATTTGCCGTCACTACCTCTGGTGGTCGGCATTGCACAGTCCGTCTGCTCTGACAGTAAAGAATCCTTTCCTGTTTAGCTTCTGGAATCGCCTTTCTTCCACCCATAATGATCCATCCATAACTATTATCTAGCCATCCATCTGTATCTATCATCTATCCATCCATATCTATCCATCATCGTTCACATACCTGTCCATCTGAATCTATCCCTAGCTATCCGTTAATATTTATTGCTAGCAATCCATCCATAACTATTTATCCGTTACTATCTATCCATAGCCATCATCTGTCTTTATTTTTCTAGCTATCCATCTTTCCTCCCATCTGTATTTATCCATCCATCCGTATCCAGACATCCACATTTCTATCAGTCCATCTCATAACTATATTTATATGTCTATATAAAAGGTGGCTGTACACAAGGATCAGCAGCCTCCAGAAGGCCAGCTGTTGTAAAACAAACTCTCAACATGCCTTAATAGCCTGTGGAGGCCAGGAAATGCTGGGGGTAGTAGTTTTAAAACAAGCTACAAAGTTGCTGCTCTATGCACTAGACAGAAGTTGGCTTGAAGGGAGTGTGTCAGCAGGTTTTTGATATGTAATTTGCTAGCAGTATAACATAGGGGCAGAGAGCCTGATTCTAGCGATGTGTCACTGTTTCAATAAGATCAGTGTTTTATCAGCAGGAGATTATCACTGGAGGACGAGGTGTCTCGTCCAACCACGCCCCCAGCACTGAATGGCTGCTTTCTACAAGAAGCAGCCAATCAGAGGTGTGGGCGGGGTTATACACAGCCCAGCATTCTGAGCCATGCAGGAGAGAAAATAGTGATTATATCTCAATGACAACAAGCAGGCCAACAAGTGATACATCGCCGGAATCAGGGTCTCTGCCCCTACATCATGCTGCTCTTAAATTTCAAAGCAAAAACCTGATTACAGATTCCCTTTAACAAGCTGATGTACTTTGGATATTTAACCGATGTCAAATGTCGTGGCCAATCTTTTGTTCTCAAGTGTGGCAATGGCTTACATCCTGAATGGGGAGAGGGAAGTAAGTACACTCAGCCAAACTGAGCATGAATGTGTATAGGGAGGCTGAAAGGAATAGATACCGGATGACACTTTTTTATTATTATTATTATTATTGTGAACCGCCAGTAGTTTTCCTAGCTGTCCTATCCACAGCCCTTTTGGAAATAATGACGAGGGAGCTAGATCTGGCCGACGTGCTCGCTCATTACATGAGGCCTGAGAGGAGCTTCAGCTGATGTGGTCTTTTTTTTATTATTTGCCCACCACTTATATAAACACGGTATGGTGGTCCAGGGACGGGACAGTGTAGCAGGAGTGCAGTTCCCGAGCACTTTCGGGAGGCTTATGGAGCACAGATGCTGCAACAGTCTGGGAAAATTTCTATGTGAATGGAAGCTATTATGTGCGGGCCTGTGTGTGAATGTGTACAAGGCCGCGCTGATATAATAGAGCGCACACAACACTTGCACCGCTTGTTTCCTTTTCCTTTTTTTATAACTTCTGGAGAAAAGACGATGAAAGTGAGCAGACTCCATATGGACTTATTTTTCAGCTCCTACTTCCAGCATTTGGGTAGCTTACCCCAGCCGGGTTCACTTGGAGGGTATGTTTGCTATAGTAACCTCCACAAGGTGCTCTCCTCTGCTGAGAAGAGGGATTGTTTTCTTTTACCTAAATAATTTCCAACTTTAACCTGCTTCCAAAAACCATATTAGGAAAAGTAAACGCAATGGCGCAACACCAGGTATGGAAAGATGATGGCGATTGTGCGTCCGCTCACGTGACTCACACAAAGACCCCATTCAGTGAGTGTTTTCTGCCGGTTTGGGGCTTTAATTAGCTAAATTGTCCTCATTTAGGACCGCCGTTCTCCGCCTTGTCCCCATCTGTTTCCCGTTGTGTTGATTTATTAAAGGGCAGCGGGGAAATTGCTCTCGTGAACTGCAAACTTTTCCTTCTTTCAAAGTTTATTGTTAATGAAAAGCCTGCGTATTCTGTAACGTGTGGATGGAAAGCATGTGTCGAGGGACGGGCGCAAAGTTCACAATGGGAGTTGGCAAAATTAAGATTTTTTTTGTATACTGGAATAAAGTTTTTTTTTTTTTACAGAAAACAATAGTTTAACATTATTTGTAACCCCTTACTGGCAGGGCCAATTTAAATTTTTTGTGCCCCCCACAGATCGCTCAAAAGACTTGTTAGAAGTGTGCTGCACAAAAAGCCGTGCGCCGGCCGCCCCCAAGGCAGTGCACCGGCCACCCACTAGGCCGTGCGCCGGCCGCACACAAAGACATGTACCAGTTGTCCACAAGGCCGATTACCGGCCGAACGCAATGCCGTTATATTTACATGTGGTTATGTTAGATTTTCCAAAATTATATCAAAAACACATTGGGGCTGATTTATCAAGATGGGCACATGCACATGCCATACCAGCATGCGAATATTGTAAGATGCCTCCATGCGCCGCGCCAGAAATGCTAATCCAGTCAAAGACTGGAGTAGCATTTCTGGAGTACAAAGCGCTGTCACTTTTAATTAATTAGATGGGCAGGCATGGCCACGGTCATCTCCTCCTCAGATCGGCCCATTTTGGTAAAACCAATTTAAACAGGCGCAAAAGCTTTGAAAATTTTTGCACAACCCCATCTTGAGCAATTTTTTTTTAAGACTTTTCAAACTTTTTATGCTACTACTCGAACATACAAGCTTAGATGAATCAGTCTCAATGATTTTGCTCCATTTTTTTTTGCTGCAGTATTGCTATGACTTTTGGAAGACCTCAGCAAAAAAAAAAATGAAATGGGTCACCTTGCGTGAATTTCTTCGTTAAATCATTGATTTTTTTACTGTCCCCTTTCAAGACCAGAGGCTCAAACGTCTATAGGAAAGTTTTGGACAAATATTTTTTCAATGTGGCACCGAGACAGAACTTTTCATTTTTTTTTAAGTTTTATGTTTGTGTCACTTTATGTGGCAGTAACTCAGGAGCTCGGAAGGGAAGAAGCACTATTTGATTTTTGGTGCAATAACTTGTCTGGAATAGATTGCGGATGCAGTGTCGCATTAGCAGGGCCCCCGAAATATCATGAGAGCAAAGATCCCCCACATGTGTCCCCATTTTAGATATGAGACCACCAAAGGAATTTATCTAAGGAGGTAGTGAACATTTTGCTGTGAATATAAAAAAAACAACATATTTTTGCACTAAAATGTTACTTTAGCCCCAAAGTTTTGCTTTTTTTTTTTTACATTTTTGTCCATCCGTAAAAAAACTGTGATCGTTTTTATTTTTTTTGCCGACATAGCTGTACGAGGGCTTGTGTTCAGTTATATCATGATTTTTAGCATAATAGATGCATTTTAAATTGTGAAACATTATTCCTTTAGTTTGGGAACTTTTTTTTTTACACCGTTTGGCTTTTAGACTGTGTTTCCCTGCACATTGCTGGCTGCTGAATGAGTTAAATGAGCATCTGCTAGTGAGCTTGTTCTGATAGGGAGTTTATCTTTTTTTTATCTACCGTATTTTTTGGACTATAAGACGCAATTTTTTTTCCCTCCAAAATTTTGGAGGAAACTGCATCTGATAGTCTGAATGTAGATGTGGAGGGTGTGGGGGAAGCGGCAGTAGTGGAGGAGCGGAGCACAGGAGGCAGGAGCCGCCTGCTGCAGCCAACACTGTGCCCCCTGCTAAAGAAAATGAATATTCACCGCTCCCCCTGCCCATGGGCGTGTGCAGCACTGAATATTCATTCTCCTTAATAGTGGGCGCACACTGTAGCTGCAGCTCCTGCAGCGGCTCGGCGGCCATGCGTGCCCGCTATTAAGGAGAATGAATATTCACCACTCCCCATGGGAGTGGAGAGGAGTGAATATCCATGCTCTTTAATAGAGGACACACGCGATCGCCCAGCAGCTGCAGGAGCCGCGGCTGCAGCTACAGTGTGCGCCCACTGTTAAGGAGAATGAATAGTTACTACTCCACACACCCATAGTCCAGGCGTGGGGAGCAGTGACTATTACGGCAGCTGATCTCAGCATGTGAGGGTGCATGGCAGTGACGTCATGCGCGGCACACACGGTGAGATAAGCTGCTGGCAGCAGAACAGGATGCAGCGCTGGAGCAGAGGGAAGAAAGGTGAGTAGAATCCTTTATTTTTTTGTGAGGAAGCGTGATGGGGATGAGGGTGCCATGCGTATCAGGGTGAGGGGTGCCCTGTATACAAGGATGGTGATGAGGGGTGCAATGTATACCAGGATGGGGATGAGGGTGGTCATGTATACCAGGATGGGGATGAGGGTGGTCATGTATACCAGGATGGGGATGAGGGTGGTCATGTATACCAGGATGGGGATGAGGGTGGTCATGTATACCAGGATGGGGATGAGGGTGGTCATGTATACCAGGATGGGGATGAGGGTGGTCATGTATACCAGGATGGGGATGAGAGGGGTCATGTATACCAGGATGGGGATGAGGGGTGCCATGCATACCAGGATGGGGGGGTGCCATGCATACCAGGACGAGGGGGCCATGCATAGCAGGAAGGGGGGGCTATAAATACCAGGATGAGGGATATTAGTACAGAATCGGGGGACATACCCCTATAACAGTGTCAGCAGCAGACCCCCCCTCCCCCATAACAGGCCATCATGATCATATTTTTTGCTTCAATTTTTTTTCTATTTTCCTCTTCTAAAACCTAGGTGTGTGTTATGGTCCAGTGCGTCTTACGGTCCGAAAAATGCAGTGTCTTTCTGAACTCGACTCAGCTGATTTATGACCACATAAAAGTTCAGCTCAACTGGGATGTGGTCTATGCTTTTAAATCAGCATAGAGGAGCTCAGAAAGAGACAGAAGAGAAAAATAAAAACCCTTCATGTCAAACTTAGTTCACTGAAGGATTCTCCATTAAGTCACTCTGTAGAAGGCAAATGATGCAAAATTGTTAATGAAACCCAACTGCAATAATGATTTTTAGCACAAAATACAATACAAAGTAGAAATGCCTCACCCAATTTACCTAACTTTTTAAATGCTGCAATCACAATTGACAGTGGCATTTAAGAAGAAGAAGAGGCTAAACTTTTGTGATTGGAACTAGCAGAAAAAAAATTAACTGCTTCCTCCAATCAGGGGCAAAGGGAAAGGCAATACATAAAAATGATGTATTTGATAGAACATATATTCTGTGTTGTGCATGTAAAAGGCGTTTGTTGCCCCCGGCACGCCCTGGGCCAGCCCGGCTACTCCCCGGGCATCACCTTGGTCTGTCTTCTGAGGCTTCAGTAGGAAAAGTTTGAGAAGCCCTGGTCTACTACCCAACATTAGAGACCTATAAACTTTGCAAGAAAAAAATTCACATCATGAAATAAAAACAAATGGCCTTTAAAAAAAAATATATATATATATATGGTCTCACCTCAGCAGTTCCTTGTACATGGATTTTGCCACTTCTAGATATGGATCTATTGTATCTTCAAACTGGCAGACGGCTCCTCCGAGGCAGAGATGTTTGAAGAGAAGGAAAAGAAACTCTTGTCTATCAGACGGGCTAAATATATCATACTTTTCAGAGCCTTCCAGAAGAAGGACCTAAAATAAAAATATTATAAAGAAAGGAGTGGACTTAATAAAATGGTCACTTTCGGTTCAACAAACGTTGCGTCAATCAATAGTACAAGCAAATATAAGAAACTTTGTAATGTATCTTTATCAGAGAAATCGGCTTCCTTCTCCACTTATGAGCCACTTCTAAAAAAAAGAATGCTTGGCCAAAACAAAATGGGCTGTCAGCCCACTAAGGAATCAGGTTACAGCTGCCTAATGAAGTCTACGAAGTTTATTGAAGGCACAGACCACAGCTGTAGCATTCTAGTAAGTGTTATGTACAGCTGCCTATTGAACTCTACGAAGTTTATTGAAGGCACAGACCACAGCTGTAGCATTCTAGTAAGTGTTATATTTCACCCCAGAGCAGTGTTCACAGCTACACTGCTCAGTACTGCTGAATAATGTCCTTCGTGCAGGAATCCTTTCATGTCTGCGTGTGACGTGTACAGTATAAAATCACAGCAGCTACTCTCCACCCACTAGCTCAGAGACAACTGAAAATTAGAGATAGAGTCTGCAGAGGGGAAAACGTGTAAAAAATTAAGGATAAAAGTAAATAAAAAAAAAAAAAAAAAAAAAAAAAAAAGACCATAGTGTTACTCATCATACACGAACAGGACAGATTATTCTGAAAAAAATGGGCTGCTCAAGACTGTGAAAAGTCTACCAGTACAAACTGCAACGAGAGATTAGCCATGGCATATCCAAACAATATGCAATACCTATGGTAGGGAGGTCACTGAAAAATTCCTAAAGTTTCTCAGGTCATTGTGGCACCTACCTTACGAAGTTCATCTGAGACAACAAAATCATCAACGTACTCATCCAGGCATTTCGAGATAGATCCGTTTTCTTTCACGATATTTTCTTGGTGCAATCGATCAAACAGTGACGTGCACAGAAGACTGCACGGGACTTTCCTTGCTTCAATTCTCTTTACCTTGGTCTCTGGAAGAACAAGTATCATCACTAACATTGCATGTAAAAAAATCTCAAAAAGAAAAATCAACATCCATTTACTTAAAGGGGTTGGCCGACCTTGGGGTACAAGTGTACAATGACTACGTAACAGTGAATGCGGTGAGGATTCTCCGATGCCGGCGGCAAGACCGAGTGTCTTGTGCCCTCAGGTATGCGATTTGCATACTCCCGGCCACATTACGACTAGACGTCTCCAGCCTCGCTCAATACACTGGTATTGAAAAAAGGCTGAGCACGTCTAGTCGGCATGCGACAACAAGTAGGCAAATCGCACACTTGTGGTCAAGTGCCCTCAAGCTCGCAGTGTGAGGATTTACAAGTCTGCAGTCACATATAGTGACTGCAGACTTGTACCTCAAGACCGGACAAACCCTTTAAAGGGGTTGTCCCATAAATAACTTTCCACAGGATAGACGATAAGAGTATGATTGCTCACCGATCCCCACCACTGCGGGTCAGACACCAGAATCAGCAGAGGAGCCTCGGCGCTGGAACCGGGGAGGGTTTATTTTATTTTTTTTAAACAAACTGTTCTGTACTCAAATTGCAGCCAGTGGACAGAAGTTTTCTGAAAATGCGAAACTCCTTTAAAGAACTCCCATTAACCCCTTCACTAACTGGCGATTTTGTGTTTTTTTTCCTCCCCTTCTTCCAAGAGTCATATTTTTTATTTCTCTCTATGAAGGCTTGTTTTTTGCGGGACGAGTTGTACTTTTGAATGGCACCATTCATTTTACGATATAGTGTAATGGAAAAAGGGAAAAAAATTCCAAGTGAGTTGAAATTGAAAAAAAAAAAAAAGTGCAATTCCACGCTTTTTTTTATTTTTTATTTACCATGTTCACCATATGGTAAAACTGACCTGGTAATAGGATTCCCCAGCTCAGTATGAATATGCAGATACCAAACAAGCATAGATTTTTTTTTTTATTTCGATAGCAAAAAGAAATTTGGAAAAACAAAAAAACAAAACAAAAATTTTTGCCGTCATTTTCTGAGACCTGTAGCATTTCCATTTTTTGGGATCTGGGGCTCTGTGAGGGCTTATTGTCTGAGCTGACATTTTTATTGACACCATATGGGGGTAGATACAATGTTTTGATCACCTCTTATTGCAATGTTGCGGCGACCCAAAAAAACGTATGGTAATTCTGGAGTTTCCTTTTACCAAACAAATTAATTTATTTTGTATTTTGATAGATCGGACATTTTTGAGCTCAGCGATATCAAATGTGTGTAATTTAATTTTTTTTAAGTTTTAATTTTCAATGAGGCAAAAGGGGGTAATTTGAACCTTTGTGGGGTTTTTTTTTAAACTTTTTTCTTAATAGTCCCCTTAGAAGACTTGAAGCTGCTATTTCCGATCGCCTGTGCTACACATAGCAGTGCAGAAATCAGAATGTCCACGGGCCGGCGTTCACGAGAGGATCGTAATGACAGGCACGGGGATCGCCATCGGCACCCTGAGATCACATGACAGGAGTCACAATGTTAAATCCCGCTGTTCGTGATTGACAGCGGGTTTTAGATGGTCAACAGCCACGGGTGGTGCGGCTAAATCAGCCATCGTGTGCAGGGAAAGATGTCAGCTTGGCGTGCGAGCCCACATCAAAGGCAGGGGACACGACCCTTCACGTACATGTTAAGGTTAACAAGACCTGAAAATGAAGAGAGGTGCAATAATAGACAGAAAGTAGCTCATTTTAGACCAAACACAAGTGTAAATGACACATTCATCAGCAGGTCCTGACAATACCTTTGCCTGACGTGTGAGGTCAAGGAAAAATTTTAACCAAACTTGTAGGATTTTGTTTTTTATTTGACTAGGCCTACTGGATACAGCTACAAAAAAAAGTGTTCGGTCACGGTAATGATGGGATGATTGGTTCTTGGAGGGGTTGAGAAAAATAGTCTGCTGGTGTTTTTTCCCCAGATACAGCTCCCCCCCTAGTTTATGTGTTCAGTCTGGTATTGCAGGTCATCTCCAATACCTGATGGAAACCATAGACAAGCCTGGCGCTGTTTCGAGGGAATGGAAATTTTTGTGCATTTTTGCAGAATAGCACCTCGGAGGATATAACCCTTATTCTGTGCTATTTGCTAACCTGAAACTGGTTAGTACCTGTCACTTTACCTGCAGGTTTATAGCTCAGCTGAGCTCCACACCTTCCATATCCTGTGTTCCTAGTGATTGATGAGTCACATTGACAATCGCTCTCCCCACCCTTGTGATGAAACCCTATACTTGTGTGCAATTCTCCCCGAGGACATGCCCAGCCTCTCAGACACAATAGATAAAAAGATTATCAGCCCAGTCCCGGGTCTATCATTAAATTGTCACTGTTTTGTAGAGTTTTAGAAATCTGGCCAGCATTTGTTTAGGATTGGACCCAGGTAGCCCAGTTGGGAGGGGTATTGGGTGAGCCCAGTTGGGAGGGGTATCCATTTTTTTTTCTTTACGGTGAGTCCTGTTAAGCTGTACGAGTCTGTCTTGAATACTTTTTATTCCATGAGTGCCGCTATAATAGTCCAAGCATTGTATGGTCTTAAAACACAGCCTTGTTGCCACTTTTGGAAAAAATGTTTAACTTCAAGATAAGCCGGAGATGTCAGATTACAACAATAAAATAATTCACCCTGACATTTAATGTTTAAAGGGACGATTGGGGGAGTGGTGTGACTGCTGCGACTCTTACAAGCAAAGCGGGGGTTCCTAACGTCCCCTGTGTGATAGGGAAGTGAGCATGTGCGACCACTGCGCTATTCAGTGTCTATAGGAGCGGGGATCATGCATGAGTACTGCCGCTCACAAACCCATAAAGTAGATTGAGCGGTGGTCACGCATGAGCACTACTGCTCCATTTACAAGGGGTACATCATGGGACACTTTGAACACAGTCCTGGACAATCCCTTTAATTGGCTAACATATTGATGAGCTATGCACGATATAGGTCATCAATAGCTGATTGATTGGCTATTATTAACTATGGCGGTTGAGTGGATGTTGACAATGTAGGGGGCCATAACTGCAATAAGAGGCAATCAAAACATCGTAACTACCCCCATATGGTATCAATAAAAATGTCAGCTCAGGGCGTAAAAAAATAAGCCCTCACTCAGCTCCAGATCCCAAAAAATGGAGACGCTATGGGTCTCCGAAAAAGGAGACAAAAACTATTTTTTTTTTTTTTTTTGTACTAATTTCCCCACCTAAATAAAAAAAAAAAAAACTATACGTTTGGCATCTGCGTACTCGTACTGACCTGGGGAATCATATTGACAGGTCAGTTTTACCAAACAGTGAACATGGTAAATAAAAAACCCAAAAAACAATTGTGCAATTGCAATTTTTTTTCCCCAATTTCAACACACTTGGCATTGTTTCCCCGTTTTCCAGTACACGATATGGTAAAATCAATTGTGTTGTTCAAAAGTACAACTCGTCCTGCAAAAAACAAGCCTTCATATGACCATATGGCCAGAAAAAACAAAAAAAAGGGTATGGCTCTTGGAAGAAGGGGAGGTAAAAACAAAAATGAAAAATTGCTGGGTAGTAGGAGTTTTTTTAAAGGGGGTTTGCATTTTCAGAAAACCTCTGTTCTCCAGCTGCAGTTTGAGTACAGCGCAGGTTTTTTTTTAAATCCTCTGCTGATTCTGGTGTCTGTTTTTGTCTGCAGCGCTGATGTCACATCAACAGCGCTGCAGTCAATCAGCAAGATCAGTGGCTCTTGTCGTCTGCTTGGGCAGAGCCGCTGAGCTCAGTGACTGGCTGCAGACAATAACGGAAAAGACCCAGCACTGGACCCGGGTAGAGTGATTAAGCACAGTTTGGCTTTTTAAGCTGTGCCGGTGGACAATAGTTTTATAAAAAAAACAGAAAATCACTTTGAGCAGTAAGAGTTTTTCCTTCAGATTTAGAATTTGTCCATTTTAAAAGTCGCACATTTTGACGCTATTTGACTCCAGGGAAGGGCTGGTATCAAAACAATTAGTATACTTCTTTCTTCGTTACAAACTGAACCCTAAATCTGCATGAAATCTATCATTTATCATGTTCCTTAGGATACAGTTTTTGTTGTTGCAAACAACGGAACAAAACCTATTAAAGAAAAAAGCCCAAACCATCTTTTATTTATTGTACTTGCTTAGAGACATTGTTAGAGATCTACTGATAGGGAATGAATTGTGAGCCCGATGGGGACAGAGATGATGAGGTTTGTAATGGGCTGTGCAAATGAATGGTGCTATAGAAGCAAGCAAATACCTGTGCTACTCAATTCTTCTGGACCCCCTTATTGAATTTTGTGGTGGTCCTTTTGTTGTGTATTTTGACTTTGTGCCTTTTTAGCACTTTGTATAAAGTAGAAATGGTTTGGTTTTTTTTTTTTAATAGGGCGTCACAATTTAGAAACGGAGACTTCTCAAGTTGGCCGGAAACAATTGATTTTATAAGAAGTTCTGTTTTTAAGCTGTTCGTTATATAATGATATGGTGTATCTATAAAGGCAATAAAAGTGTAACAGATGCTGGTCCTACTCCCATCTCCAGAAATGTGGTCCCCGGGACCTCTGTCCCCACCAAGTGAGGTAGCAGCCGTCCACTGCCCCAAGGTGGAGATGGATCGGAGATGAGGCCGTGGCTCTCTCCATTTACTTCTATGGGCGGCGAGGGTTGGGAGACCACAGTTGTGGACAGTCCCCAGAGGGGGTCCTTACGTCAGACATTTGCCGCATATCCTATAATATCTAAGGTGGGAATACCCTTGTAAGATCTGATTACATGAGTACTTTGGACACATCATACGAAGAAAGCAATCACTGTAGAAGGACATCCTGGTTGGAAGAATAGAAGGAACAAGGCGAAAAGGAAGACGAGCATCCCGATGGCTTTATACTATCAAGATAATGGTGGAGTAGACCCTGGTGGACCTATCTAGGCTTCCACAAGATTGATCTTCCTACAGATCGTTCATCCATCAAGTTGCCATGGCTCGAGATCAAGCTGAAGGCCGTTAATAATAACAACAATAATTACATGTGTGGATCAAAACTACTTCTGAGTTGTAGTCAAGCAGGAAACTGGCTCCAAGCGCTGCCTTGAGGGGCGAAAAAAAAATAAAATCTTGGCAGCTTTTGGAAACGATGGGGCAGATTTACTGATCTTGTCGAATACTTAGTCTGCAAAATCTAAAACTGACCCTAGATGAGACAGCTATCACTCCCGACTCCCTAGAACACATTGCCAAGTGTTCAGGTCTTTTCAACAAAATGATTCGATGTTGAAAATCCCACTGTCCGATCCCCATCATCTCTCGGGTTACAGTCAGGAGGCCCCCATACATATTACATAGTCAGCAGGTCCTGTCGAAATCGATGGGTTAAGTCAACTTTCATCTGGCGGCCTTAAGACAAGACCAAAAATATGACTTTGACTCATGCTGGATGATAAATTTGGTGTATCAATAAGCAGTCTAGTAGAACGTTACACCATCTATTGCTCCATAAATTTGTGCCTAAATTAGCCACAACTGGGCCATGATGCCGCATTTTAAGTCAGATTATGTATCAAAACTCACCTTTTTTTTTTTGCCCAGAGGAATCGCATCAGCATACAGTTGAAACCAGAAGTTTACATTCACTATATAAAAAGATGCATATTCATGTTTTTCTCGATATCTGACATGAAATCACAATAAACCTTTTCCGTTTTAGGTCAGTTAGGATTACCATCATTTTTAACATTTGCCAAATGTCAGAATAATGAGAGAGAGAGAGTGTTTTAAAGTGAATCTGTCACCCCGTGGGAGACATCAGACCTCTACTATGGACATACAGGGTATAGAAAAGTAAATCTATACTTACCTGTATGGCCCATAGTAGAGGTTTGATTGCAGAGAAATCTGGTTTTATACAGTCTGTTTTCCAGAGGCTTGGAGTCCGGGGGACGCCAGGCAAACCCCTCCGATCTGCTTAGTATTCCCCTAAATCGCCGCCTCTGTGCAAAAATTACCATATTCCCCCTTCCCCTGTGACGTGACCAGCTCTGCCTCCCCTCCCGCGCATGCGCAAAGCATGCCTCCGGCCCCGCCGCAGCCTTGTATTGCGCAAGCGACGGTGAGTCAGAGACTTCCGTTCTGCTGGCAGTGCGCAGCCAAACGGGGCCGGAGGCGCGCATTGCGCATGAGGGGAGGCAGAGAAGGGCACGTCACAGGGGAGGGGGGGAATATGATAATTTAGCACAGAGGCGGAAATTTAGGGGAATAGTAAGCAGATCGGAGGGGTTCGCTTGGCGTCCCCCGGAAAACAGACTTTATAAAACCAGATTTCTCTGTAATGAGACCTAATATGAGGCATACAGGTATGTATAAATTTACTTTTCTATCACCTGTATGCCTATAGTAGAGGTCTGATATCGCCTAGGGGGGGTGACACATTCCCTTTAAGGCATTTTTATTACTTACTGCAAAGTCAAAAGTTTACATACACTAAGATTACTATGCCTTTAAATAATTCTGGACTGCCCATATGATGATGTCATGTGTTTGGAAGCTTCGGATAGGTTTTTTTTGGCAACATCTGAGTTAGAGACACCTGTGGATGTATATATAAATATATAATAAATTGGGTACAGTAGTTCAATGCAGTTTGTGGGGAATATTTTTTCATAAGAATTTGGGAAAGTTATGAAATGTCCTATAAATGTCTGTCCTATTCCTGATCTAAGGGTCTGGACTTTTAGCTGAGATGAATCTGTGCTACAGGAAATTTATCACTTAAACATGAGCCGTGTATGAGGGAGTCGGAGTCGTGGAGTCGGAGTCGATGTCCTGGAAATTGAAGAGTCGGAGTTTGAGGTTTGGCTTACTGACGCCACAGCCCTGGTCTGAGGAAGGGGGTCTATGTATTAGAAGCCCCACATAAAGTACTTTATTTTAAAAAATGAACTCCAAAAATTATTTAAAACTAAAGGGGTTGTCCCTTACTTGGACAATCCTTGCTATATTGCCCTGTGTAAAATAAAAACAGCCTGTATTCACCGCCAGTGCTGGCGCCTTTAAGTAATGTAGGCGCCATGTGATCCCTGCAGCCAATTAGATTCACTCTTACTTCCTTTGTACGTAATGGACATTCGGAGGCAATCAGAACTGCTGCTGCTCTCACTTCTTAAACTTTGGGAGAACGTACAACTCTGGAATACTTCTTATTGTATTTTTTAAGGGGGAAGATTAACTAAAAACAGAACTTCTATCACTGTTTTTTTAATTTAGCACTCACCGAGAGGGATAAATAACAGGTCAATTTCATAGTATAGGGTCAAATCCGCCATACACATTAGAGTGATATCTGTCATATCCATTGGGATGTGAGAATGATCTCATGTATATGGATGAGCTACAAGACACACCCGCGGGCGTTTGCTTCAGCCGTATTTCAAGGCCCCGCTGCAAGAGCTCTCAAGAAAATACATGAATTGTAAAAATTATCTGCTGAACAAAGAATCATTTTTATAGAAGGATTTGTTGAAACCTTTGCTATTCTTATCTATCCCTCCCTTCCCTGTAAATCTCACATGAATTACAGAGTTGTAAATGGTTAATCACAGAGCTATCTATCGATCGAGGGAGATAAAAATAAGATCAGAGCTGGAAATGTATTTTTATTTTATTTTTACTGAATGTATTTTACTCTAATCGCAGGAGTCCCTGCACGCTATAACCACCGCTAACAGCAAGTTCAGAACACGAAAAGTGTACAATTATCCTGGTCTCTAAATTGTGTCAAGTCACAGTACAGGAGTACTACACACGGCGACGTCACAGTGCAGGGATACTACACACGGCGACGTCACAGTGCAGGGATACTACACACGGCGACGTCACAGTGCAGGGATACTACACACGGCGACGTCACAGTGCAGGGATACTACACACGGCGACGTCACAGTGCAGGGATACTACACACGGCGACGTCACAGTGCAGGGATACTACACACGGCGACGTCACAGTGCAGGGATACTACACACGGCGACGTCACAGTGCAGGGATACTACACACGGCGACGTCACAGTGCAGGGATACTACACACGGCGACGTCACAGTGCAGGGATACTACACACGGCGACGTCACAGTGCAGGGATACTACACACGGCGACGTCACAGTGCAGGGATACTACACACGGCGACGTCACAGTGCAGGGATACTACACACGGCGACGTCACAGTACAGGAATAATACACACAGCGACGTCACAGTACAGGGATAATACACACAGCGACGTCACAGTACAGGGATAATACACACAGTGATGTCACAGTACAGGGATAATACACACAGTGATATCACAGTACAGGGATAATACACAAGACGACATCATAGCATGGCAATAAAAGCACATGGAAATGCCACCATGCACTCAGTGACCCAATGGTGAGAAAATTGCAAATTTTCCAAAGTTTAATTTCTCTGCCTACAAGACAATGTCCATGTTATGCTAACTCATGGATTCTTTCGTTTACCCAACCTAACACCTTTTCTTTAGTTACTAGGAAAGTGGATAATTACAAAATATCAGCATTAATTTGGTGTTCAAACCATCAGAATCATGGATAAATCACCAAAAAATGGCTTATATTAAAAAAATATATAACATTTTTCAACTCTTTCCAAAAAAGTAAAAAAATGATGAATCTGTCTCCAATTTCATGAACATTGATATATACCCAACATTTCCATTTTGCTTACAATTTTTATTAAGATCAGTTTACCTAGCATCGTCCATTGTCTTGATGAGTCGGAGATGAATTTCAGGTGTAAAGTCACATTGGGGTCTTGGAAGAAGGCCTATGAACAATAATGAATATTGATGTACTTTCTTTAGGTGAATGCTCTATCATAAATACATTATATTTATTTCAGTTCGGAAACCTGAAATTGTCCCTTTAGGAGGTGAAGCTCGATATGTACGGCAAGAGGATTCACAGTAGTGTGTCTGCCCCTTCTACTACACTTGGTAAGTTAGAGGCGGCAGATGAAAAGTTTCTTTTTTTCTTTTTTACACTACTCTCAACACTTTGCAATAACGCGGGTGAGGCTTAACAGTAGAAAGCAGCGCCATCCGAAAGATTTATTGTAATCTATGCCAGAACCTGACGCAAATCTTTGCTTGCTCACAGTAGTCGGACATATGAACCGGCAAATATACAGATTAAGAGGCAAATTTGTTGTGTTTGTTGGAATGACGGACTAAGTAAACTCCCCCCTTATATGTCCTACGGAGAAGAAGCGGCACGTTGTGAATATGGAAATGTCATTAGCATACGTTATGTCCGCTGGACACAAAGGGACTGACGCTGGCATCTGATAAAGTCATTCACAAGAACTGTCTGCCACTAATGACATCCACAGATCGGGGGATTAGTATCGCTGCCTTCGCACTGACTCGCCCGACAGCTGAATGGTTAAGCAGCAGGATGGCGAGATGGAAAACTCAACCCGGCCTCCACCTGAGCGAAGCATTACCGGGACTGAATAATTCAAAAAATGTACCATATACTTTTATGGAGGGTGGTGTGTTATTCTGTAGATTATATAGGATCAGGAGTCATCTCATCAATACTGGCCCGGGAATGTAGAGCGGATCTGTCACCAGGGTATGCCCTCTATCAATAGTGGGTCAGGAATGTACAGCGGATCTGTCACCAGGGTATGCTCTCTATCAATAGCGGGTTGGGAATGTACAGTGGATCTGTCACCAGGGTATGCTCTCTATCAATAGTGGGCCGGGAATGTACAGTGGATCTGTCACCAGGGTATGCTCTCTATCAATAGTGGGCCGGGAATGTACAGTGGATCTGTCACCAGGGTATGCTCTCTATCAATAGCGGCCCGGGAATGTACAGCGGATCTGTCACCAGGGTATGCTCTCTATCAATAGTGGGCCGGGAATGTACAGCGGATCTGTCACCAGGGTATGCTCTCTATCAATAGTGGGCCGGGAATGTACAGTGGATCTGTCACCAGGGTATGCTCTCTATCAATAGTGGGCCGGGAATGTACAGTGGATCTGTCACCAGGGTATGCTCTCTATTAATAGTGGGCCGGGAATGTACAGTGGATCTGTCACCAGGGTATGCTCTCTATCAATAGTGGGCCGGGAATGTACAGTGGATCTGTCACCAGGGTATGCTCTCTATTAATAGTGGGCCGGGAATGTACAGTGGATCTGTCACCAGGGTATGCTCTCTATCAATAGTGGGCCGGGAATGTACAGTGGATCTGTCACCAGGGTATGCTCTCTATCAATAGTGGGCCGGGAATGTACAGCGGATCTGTCACCAGGGTATGCTCTCTATCAATAGTGGGCCGGGAATGTACAGTGGATCTGTCACCAGGGTATGCTCTCTATCAATAGTGGGCCGGTAATGTACAGCGGATCTGTCACCAGGGTATGCCCTCTATCAATAGTGGTTGGGGAATGTACAGCGGATCTGTCACCAGGGTATGCTCTCTATCAATGGTGGGCCGGGAATGTACAGTGGATCTGTCACCAGGGTATGCTCTCTATCAATAGTGGGCCGGGAATGTACAGTGGATCTGTCACCAGGGTATGCTCTCTATCAATAGTGGGCCGGGAATGTACAGTGGATCTGTCACCAGGGTATGCTCTCTATCAATAGTGGGCCGGGAATGTACAGTGGATCTGTCACCAGGGTATGCTCTCTATCAATAGTGGGCCGGGAATGTACAGTGGATCTGTCACCAGGGTATGCTCTCTATCAATAGTGGGTGGAAATGTAAATATGCATTTCTTCCTGAAATGACAATTTTTTTTAACACACTTTGTAACGTACCTCTGTTATTCTTCCTAGAAATGTAAGAATAAGCAGATACATGAGTGTTATAAGTCGTTATGCTACTGTTCAATCAGTGTTCACAATGTCAAATAAAAGGACACACCCCCTTTTGATAAGAGAAATGACTCCACCCAGTTGTCAATTTATTCATAAATTTCCAGGAGGAATAACAGAGGAAGGCACAATGCAGAGTTATAAGAAAAGATGCTTTGGGATTGTTATTTCATGGGGAATAGGAGCATTTACTATAATGGAAAGTGTCAGGACCGATGATGGGACCTCTGTGATTTGATTGTTAGATACCAATAGTTTAGAGGTTTGTAGATCCTCAGAGGAGGAGAGAACCTTGGTGGAAGGCATTAAATCTCCTTTTATGCTGATGAACAGAAATAACTAGGAAATTAGTAATAAAGATCAATTCAGATGAGAAATAGAAGTGCGGAAATATTAAGAGGAAAGATTGAGCAGAAGGACCCGTCTAGGTTGCTACAACCTACCAGGACAAAGTCATCCTGCTGATAGGACTGGAAGTACTGCTCGTAGCGGAAGGCTTGGGCTGATAATCGACCATTCATGGACCTGACATGGAGAGAAAAAAATTACAGGTTATATTGAGAGTTACATCTCCAAAGAATAAAAAAGATATATATTTCTTGTCAACAGGTTGGCGTTTGGGAATTGGTCTCTCATCACTGTTCCTGCAAGTGTATTCAGAGCCTTTACCAGGCCATTAGAGAATACCCGTTTTTGCAATACTTAAAAAACTTTATTTCCCCTATTTGATAACAATCATTCTTAGTGTAGGTATTTGCACATGTCGACATGTCAGGGGGTTATACCCTGTAATCTGTCTGAAAAAAGCACTAAAAAAAATGTTCTATGCATAGCGGTGTGTCAGGAAAATCACCATCTCCTATGAAGACCAGATACAAGCAGTCAAACAGCCCCGATGCCTGCACACTGCGGTACGTTGCTCTGCCGTCGTCAGGGCGGAGACGTACGCCTGCGCAGGAGCGCGATGCTGGGGCGACTGTGTGGATGACGTAGGGACGTGACATCCACACGAAGCAAGAAGGACGATGGCATCGCAAGAAGGAGGGAGGCACCGGACCAAGACGAGCGACACCCCTTGAACCAGACCGTTCCCTAGGTGAATATAATAAAAGGTATTTTTCTTGTCTTGCAGGTCAGGGGCAAATATACCGCATTATAGAATGCTGTATATCAGGCCTGGAAGGTGGTGGGCTTATCTCATATCGGTCATATTCGGTGACAGGTTCCCTTTAACTGGTTAACAGCCATTAAAGGCACATGATGGCTGATTAAATTCAGCCATCACCTACCGGGAAAGAGGCGAGCTCGGCACGTAAGTCAGGGCGCCGGCATATGACGTATTAGTAAGGTGTTAAAGGGTATTTGTCAGCTTTGTAGAGGAGACCCCAACAAGTGGAATCTACACTTTGCAGATAATTTCTGAGCAGAAATAGACATGCGATGCGGATTTGTTTGTGCAGATTTTATCCTTTGCACTGCAAAAACTGAAATCTGCATGTGACACCAGAAGATTTTGCTGCAGATACTCTTCGGAAAAAAAAAAAAAAACCTTCACCAATTTGAACCTAACCAAATATTCTTTGGGGCGTGTAAACTGAGTGGGAAAAAATCTGCTGCAAATGTCACCTTCTAAATTTCAAAAAGGCGCAATTTGCTGTAAAATAAGAACTGAAAGTAAATTTTTCGTGCAGATATATTTTTTTACTGGTACTGTGTTCTTTTCTTTGTAGGGATCATTCCATTTTCAATATACAGTAGAATGATGTGCTTTACCAAAAAGCTCTATCTTGCTCTCATCTGTCCACAAGACGCTTTCCAAGAAGGATTTTAGCTTTCTCACCTACATTTTAGCACACAGCAGTCTAGTTTTTTATGTCTCTGTGTCATAAGTGGTGTCCTGCTGTAGTGATGAGCGAGCGTGCTTGTTTAACCCTTTCGATGAGCACGCTCGGTTCCTTTCCGAGTATCTTCAGCGTGCTCGTATATTAAGTTTGAGTCCCTGCGTCTGCGTGATATAAGGCTGTTAGACAGCCTCAACACATGTGAGGATTCCCTAACAAGCATTCAATCGCTGCATGTGTTGAAGTTGACTAACAGCCATAAATCATGCAGACGCAGGGACACAAACTTAATATACAAGCACACCGGATACTCGGATAGCACGTGCTCATTTAACCCTTGCGACGAGCACGCTCGCTCATCAATAGTCTCCTGCCATATCATTTCATTTCATTCAAGTGTCGACGTGTAGTTTGCGCTGACACTGATGCAACCTGAGCCTGCAAGACAGCTTGAATTTCTTTGGAACTTGATTTGGGCTGCTTATCCTCCATCTGGGCTATCTTGCGTGGCAACCTTTCATCAATTTTTCTCTGCTGTCCACGTCCATGGAGATTAGCTACAGTGCCATGGGTTGAAAACTTCTTGATTATGTTGCGCACCATGGGCAAAGGAACATCAAGGGCTCTGGAGATGGACTTGTAACTTTGAGATTGTTGATATTTTTCAACAATTTTAGTCGTCAGACAGTTCTCTATTCCTCTTTCTGTTCTCCATGCTTAGTGTGGCACACAAAGACACACAATTCAAAGATTGAGTCAATTTCTCCCCTTTTTATCTAGCTTCCGATGTGATTTTCATATTATCCACACCTGTTACTTACCACAGATGAGTTTGAACGAGCATCACATGCTTAAAACAAAGTTGTTTACCCACAATTTTGGAAAGGTGCCAACAATCTTGTCCAGCTCATTTTTGGGGGTTAGTGTAAAATTACGTCCAATGTGTATTATTTCTCTGTCTTTTTTCTTTTGTTCCAATACACATAACATGTGTATAACGAAACATGTGTTATTGCAGTAATTTTCTGGGAGAAATACTTCATTTTCTGGAACAATTTAAAGGGGGCCAACACTTTCGGCAATAATTGTAGGTTACATTATCCCGAACTCAAATAGAGCTACAATAATTTTTTTTTTTTTTACTTATTTTTTTAAGCAGGAGTAACAAAATCATAAAAAAGTTATGAGGTACCCAAAGGTTTTAGCCTAGGAATTAAGAGGCAATGTTAAAATTACAATGTAGTCGTATCCCCCGCTTTACCAGCATCTCTCATTACATTACATTTTAATCTCAGTAAAACTGAGACCCGTGTGAAGGAGCTGCGCTGACTCCGGTCTGATCACATTTTCTAAATCCAGTCTCCCATACTATACTAGAAAGGGAAGGCAGAAAGTGTTCACGAGACCTTAAATCGTCCCAAAAATTTCCAGCGTTTACTCCCAGCACTGAGCGAGCGAGTTAACGGTATTTACTTGTTATTAACGAGCAAATAGAAGTGTGATTGAAGTCCAAGGGGGAAAGGAGCCGGGAAGGAACAGGCAAGCCTGTATTGAGCTCTATTTTAACTTGGCATGAGTGGCTCGATTTGCGAGACCCCAGTCCAGTGTCCAGGTCAGTAGTACCTGGTAGTCAGACAGGAGGCCGCAAAACTCTTACCTTCCCAAGTCAACGCGGCTTTCGATTAGCTAGGGCTGGTGCGACGTCATCTGTGCAGCGCACGCCAGCCCTGACAAATCAAATGCTGCTCCAGGGACGCCTGAAGGCAATAGATTCACGGGTCTCCTATCTAGCTGCCAGGTACTATTAACCTGGACGCTGGGCCGGGGTCCCGTCAACCACTCGACTCATCTCTATTTTTAACCCCTTTCCAACTGGGTGAATTTTAATTTTGAGTTTACATTTTTTCTTCCAAAAAAGGCATAACGGATTTATTTTTCCATTGACACAACCAAACTGAAATTTGTCCAAAAAAACATGAATTTGGTTTGTGTCAAAATCGATTGTGTGAGGGTTTGATTTATTTTGGACCAAGCTGATGTATTTATTGATTTGGGGTATGTACAGTCCTGCTCATCGTTATTGGCACCCATGGAGTTTCGGTATATAATGTGGAATATCTCCTGAAAATAATGAATCAAGTGAAACAGTTTTTTTGTATAGAGACTCGTGATAAATATAAAAGAGCAAATAAGAAACAATAATTTAACCCCTTTACGACCTTGGACGTATGAGTACGTCCAAGGTCGTATCCCTGCACTCCATGCCGGCTCCGGCACTCATCATCGATCATGTGCCCCTAACAGCCACGGGTGGAATCGCAATCCACCCGCGGCTGTTAACATGTTAAATGCCGCTGTCAATCTCTGAGAGCGGCATTTAGCTCGCGCTTATAGGAAGCGTGTCATAAGGCTCGGCCTTGGGCACCCTTGTCACATAACCGTGGGTCGCCGATGGATTGGCACGACAACCCGGGGTCTGCAGGAGATGCTATCAGATGAGATGCTATGAGAGTGTCATGCCAGGTGTGGAAAAGACTTAGAGCAACACAGAGGGAAGAGGGAAAGGGAGCCCAGACACTAGGGAAAGGGGGAAGTGGAGACCTCCTAGTCTGGTCTAGTGTCACCCTGTCTCAACTACCGTCCCTATATTGGTTCTTCAGCAATTGCCGCACACGTGCCTCGCCCTGTCTTTCCCTGGCATATGGCTAAGGCTAGGGAAGGAAGGAGATGAGCACTAGTCAATCTCCACTAAACTCTGTAGACAACAAGGGTAGATTGCTTAGCTTTAGATGACTCCAGACAAATGTGAACTCAGCCTCAAGCTCCAGAGAGGACGAAGTACTGCTCTTGCTAAAACCTCACAAGTAGTAATGAATATCGCCAGCACCTCCCTCTCAGACACACCAGGTATATATACACCCAGGCCAGGGAGTTAATTAGCTAGAGGGAGGTAGCCGCTGAGTCCTATAGACAGCCAGCCTCTAAGATGTCTGTAATGCCAAAAGTAGAGATCTCCTGCAACCAACTGCATGGCGACTGTCTGTCACCTCTGACACACCCGTTTCAGAGAGCCACCCTACTGTGAGTAGCAAAGGCGATCAGACGATCGCAGCTTCTAGTCTCCCAATGAGACTATTGAAGCTTGTGTAAAGTGAAAAAAAAAGTTTCTAAAAATATTAAAAAATGGAAAAAAATATATATAAAGAGTTCAAATCACCCCCCCTTTGCCACGTTCAAATTAAAACAATAAAAAAAAAATCATATATACACATATTTGGTATCACTGCTTTCAGAATCGCCCGATTTAATCCAGTAAACGGTGTAAAGAGAAAAAAATGAAAAACGCCAGAATTATGTTTTTTTTGGTCGCCGCATCATTGCAATAAAATGCAATAACAGGTGATCAATGGATCATATCAACAGGAAAATGGTATCAATAAAAACGTCAGCTCGGTGAGCAAAAAATAAGCACTCACCCGGCCCCAGATCCGAAAATGGAGACACTACGGGTCTCGGAAAAAGGTGACTTTTTAATTTTTTTTTTTTTTGCAAACTTTGGATTTTTTTTCACCACTTAAATAAAAAAAGAACCTATACACGTTTGGTATCTACGAACTCTAAATTACCCAGAGAATCACAATGGCAGGTCAGTTTTACCATAGAGTGAACGTGGTTAAAAAAAAACAAAACAAAAACGATTGTGGAGTTGCACTTTTTTCTGCAATTTTACCGCACTTTGAATTTTTTTTCCCCATTTTCCAGTACACGATATGGTAAAACCAATGGTGTCGTTCAAAAGTACATATTGCCCATATTGACCGAAAAATAAAAAAAGTTATGGCTCTGGAAAGAAGGGGAGCAAGAAACGAATACACAAAAAACGGAAAAACCCAAATTGGTAAAGGACTTAAAACAAAAAACAATGGGAGGAAAAAAATAGAAAAACCTAAAGCTTGCGGTGACAGTGGTATCAGCACGCGGTATAAGGCTATGTGCGCACGTTGCAGAAATGAAGCAGAAAATTTCTGCTTCATTTCCGCATGTCCTCTCCCGGGAAAACGCTTGCGGAATTTGGCAAGCGTTTTTTGCGCGTTTTAGAAGCGTTTGGGACATGCGGAATTGCCTTGCGTTTTTTATTGCATTGACAAGGCAATTCCACATGCGTAAACGCAAAATTAATGGACATGCTGCGGATTTTTGAGTGCATCAAAAACGCTGCGGAAAAATCCGCAGCATGGGCATTGAAATTGCGGATTCTCATTGGGGACCATGGGGTGCGGATTAACAAGCGTTTCACAAGCGTTTACGCTGCGGAAATTCCGCAGCATATACGCTTATAAAACGCTACGTGGGCACATACCCTCGATGTTCCACCTAGTGGCTGTGGGATCAGATTGCAGTATAATCCTTCTGCGACTTGTGAAGGGAAGTGCGGAGGATTGTAACAGAGGGAGCGCCCAGGCCACGCAGTGGGTGCGCTGAGGCCATGCAGTGAGTGCACCGAGGGAGCGCTCAGGCCACGCAGTGGGTACGCTGAGGCCACGCAGTGGGTGCGCTGAGGCCATGCAGTGAGTGCACCGAGGGAGCGCTCAGGCCACGCAGTGGGTACGCTGAGGCCACGCAGTGGGTACGCTGAGGCCATGCAGTGAGTGCACAGAGGGAGTGCCCAGGCCACGCCAAGGGAGAGTCTAGGGTGTGCCGAGGCCATGCAGTGGGTGCGCCGAAACCACGCAGAGGGTGCGCCGAGGCCACGCCAAGGGAAAGTCAAGGGAGCTCCCAGGCCACGCAGTGGGTGCGTCGAAACCACGCAGAGGGTGTACCGAGGCCACGCAGAGGGAGCTCCCAGGCCACGCAGTGGGTGCACAGAGGGCGCGTCGAAACCACACAGAGGGTGCGCCGAGGCCACGAAGAGAAGGTGCGCTGAAACAACGCAGAGGGTGCGACGAAACAACGCAAAGGGTGCAACGAAGCCATATTGGAAATAACGCCTTACACTGAGCCCCGTGTCATGTGGGGTCCTAACAGTATCCAAATTGCTAAAAGATGAAGGTCCTGATCAGGAGAGCCCCCCCCCCCCCTATTATCACAGATCAGGCTTTTTGCTGACAGGCAGCACAAGCATCATCCAACACAGCAGAAGACATCACACCAGGGGGAGACTGTGGGTACAGATGGGCACAGACCAGTAATTACTAATTACCACTTGGTCAGCAGCTCCCGGGTGTCTCTGTCGTCAAGGAAGGTAAAAGTCCTGTTGGGCAGGTGGTGAAACGTGAAATTGCCTCCCCCGTCTCCATGCGCCATCTTTCTGCTTCACTTGCAGCTTGTATTCTACCGCGTCTCTGTCTCCTTGGCAACAAACCTCAGCCTGTGCGCCGGGAAAAGGTGTCCGGCCGGAAATGTTGCCGCCTCCTAAACGTTCCGCCTCGTGGCTGTGGGCTCAGACTGCAGTGTAATCCTTCTGCGACTTGTGGTGCTCCAGGGATTCATGGTCAATAACAAGCCTGGTTATTGTAGATTACAAGGCCCTTCAGAAAAGCAATTAGGACGTGTCCTGCTGACAAATATATGTCATATCAAATAAAGCTCTAGGGCTTCCTGAGTGTTATTTATTTATTTTTTGTTTGTAAAAATCGCCATGACCTTTATGCATTGTTCACAAGTTTCTTTTTTAACCCTTTCCCTTATTATCCACACGTCTCTAGTTCCTTCATACTGCGCCCTTTTTTTTTTTGCTTTCATTTTTTTCCTTCACTTTCTACAAACAACGATATATATTTTTTTCATCAACATCGCCGTAAGAGGCTTGATTTTTTTGCGTGCGACGACGAACTGTAACTTTGAAAGGCACTGAAAAATGTGCAAAAAAATTCCAAGTGAGGTGAAATGGTTAAAAAAAACCCCACAATTTCACATATTTTACATGAGTTTTTTGGGTTTTGTTTTTCCGTTGTCGGTGGTACAATTAATACGACCTGGCGGTCTGATTCTCCAGGCTACTACGATGACGGCGATACCAAACATCTATAGTTTTTTTTTAGATTTTAGTGGCTACAAAAAGAAATAAATTATGAAAAAATAAACATTGTGTCGCCATTTTCTAAAACCTGTAATGTCTTTATTTTTCTGTCGAGCCGTGCGAGGGCTCGGTGTTTTTGTGTGTTGAGCTGTAGTTTATTATTAAGGCCATATTGGGGTAGATACGACATTCTGATCAACCCTTATTGCATTAGGCCACAGCCCCACTATCAGTATTTGGTCAGTATTCGGTCAGTATATTTTCTCAGGAGTGGGAGCCAAAACCAGGAGTGGGTGATAAATGCAGAATTGGTGACTTGTTTCTATTATACCTTTTCTCTGATTGTTTCTCACCTGGTTTTGGCTCCCACTCCTGAGAAAAAATACTGACCGAATACTGATAGTGGGGCCGTGGCCTTATTGGGGGAGTTGCAGTGAATGGAAATCTTCAGATTGGGAAAAGGAGGGAGGTTGTGATTCGAATTGTGTTTTTTATTTTTTTTTTTTATAGTTTTACCCAAAAATTTTAAAGTTGTTTACCCAAAATTTTGGAAAGATGCCAGCAATTCTGTCTGGTCCGTTTTTTGGGGTTTTGTGTGAAATTATGTCCAATTTGCCTTATTTCTCTTTTTTTGTGTTGTTCCAATACAAACAAAGGAAATAAACGTGTATAATGAAACATGTGCAATTGCAATATTTTTCTGGGAGAAATACTTAATTTTCTGGAACAATTTCAAGGGTACCATGACTGTGTATGTATATATATATATATATATATATATATATATATATATATATATATATATATATACAGTACAGACCAAAAGTTTGGACACACCTTCTCATTTAAAGATTTTTCTGTATTTTCATGACATTGAAAATTGTACATTCACACTGAATGCATAAAAACTATGAATTAACACATGTGGAATTATATACTTAACAAAAAAGTGTGAAACAACTGAAAATATGTCTTATATTCTAGGTTCTTCAAAGTAGCCACCTTTTGCTTTGATGACTGCTTTGCACACTCTTGACATTCTCTTGATGAGCTTCAAGAGGTATTCACCGGAAATGGTTTTCACTTCACTGGTGTGCCGTCAGGTTTAATAAGTAGGATTTCTTGCCTTATAAATGGGGTTGGGACCATCAGTTGTGTTGTGCAGAAGTCTGGTGGATACACAGCTGATAGTTCTACTGAATAGACTGTTAGAATTTGCATTATGGCAAGAAAAAAGCAGCTAAGTAAAGAAAAACGAGTGGCCATCATTGCTTTAAGAAAATTGGGCAAACTTTGAAAGTGTCCCCAAGTGCAGTTGCAAACACCATCAAGCGCTACAAAGAAACTGGCTCACATAAGGAATGCCCCAGGAAAGGAAGACCAAGAGTCACCTCTGCTTCTGAGGATAAGTTTATCCGAGTCACCAGCGTCAGAAATCGCAGGTTAACAGCAGCTCAGATTAGAGACCAGGTCAATACCACACAGAGTTCTAGCAGCAGACACATCTCTTCAACAACTGTTAAGAGGAGACTTTGTGCAGCAGGCCTTCATGGTAAAATAGCGGCTAGGAAACCACTGCTAAGGACAGGCAACAAGCAGAAGAGACTTGTTTGGGCTAAAGAACACAAGGAATGGACATTAGACCAGTGGAAATCTGTGCTTTGGTCTGATGAGTCCAAATTTGAGATCTTTGGTTCCAACCACCGAGTCTTTGTGCGAGGCAGAAAAGGTGAACGGATGGACTCTACATGCCTAGTTCCCACCGTAAAGCATGGAGGAGGAGGTGTGATGGTGGGGGGTGCTTTGCTGGTGACACTGTTGGGGATTTATTCAAAATTGAAGGCATACTGAACCAGCATGGCTACTACAGCATCTTGCAGCGGCATGCTATTCCATCCGGTTTGCGTTTAATTGGACCATCATTTATTTTTCAACAGGACAATGACCCCAAACACACCTCCAGGCTGTGTAAGGGCTATTTGACCAAGAAGGAGAGTGATGGGGTGCTACGCCAGATGACCTGGGCTCCACAGTCACCAGACCTGAACCCAATCGACATGGTTTGGGGTGAACTGGACCGCAGAGTGAAGGCAAAAGGGCCAACAAGTGCTAAGCATCTCTGGGAACTCCTTCAAGATTGTTGGAAGACCATTTCCGGTGACTACCTCTTGAAGCTCATCAAGAGAATGTCAAGAATGTGCAAAGCAGTCATCAAAGCAAAAGGTGGCTACTTTGAAGAACCTAGAATATAAGACATATTTTCAGTTGTTTCACACTTTTTTGTTAAGTATATAATTCCACATGTGTTAATTCATAGTTTTGGTGCCTTCAGTGTGAATGTACAACTTTCATAGTCATGAAAATACAGAAAAATCTTTAAATGAGAAGGTGTGTCCAAACTTTTGGTCTGTACTGTATATATATATACTAGATGGTGGCCCGATTCTAACGCATCGGGTATTCTAGCATATGTCTCCTGACCCTCCTTTATAATGCCCCATGCAGGAAGTCACATCACCCGTATATAATACCCCATGCAGGATGTCACATACCCCGCATATAATGCCCCATGCAGGAAGTCACATCCCCCGTATATAATACCCCATGCAGAATGTCACATCCCCCGCATATAATGCCCCATGCAGGAAGTCACATCCCCCGTATATAATACCCCATGCAGGAAGTCACATCCCCCGCATATAATGCCCCATGCAGGATGTCACCTCTCCCCCATATAATGCCCCATGCAGGAAGTCACATCCCCCGCATATAATACCCCATGCAGGAAGTCACATCCCCCATATATAATACCCCATGCAGGAAGTCACATCCCCCGTATATAATGCCCCATGTAGGATGTGACCTCTCCCCCCTTATAATGCCCCATGCAGAATGTTACCTCTCCCCCCATATAATGCCCCATGCAGGATGCCACCTCTCCCCCATATAATGCCCCATGTAGGATGTCACCTCTCCCCCCCATATAATGCCCCATGTAGGCTGTCACCTCTCCCCCCCATATAATGCCCCATGCAGGAAGTCATATCCCCTGTATATCCATCCCCCCATAGTGCCCCATGCAGGTCCCCTATGGCCCCATACAAAAAAAAATAATCAAATACTCACCTCCCTTCTCAGCTGCTTCTCTGGACTCCAGCGTAGCCGGCATGTTGACGTTGTGCGCTGTGACCAGTCAGGAGAGAGCGCGGTGTACAGACGTCACCGCGCCCTCTGACCTGAGACGTCACAGAGCATCAGCGGAAGACACAGGAGCTGCTGCGGAGGCACGGGGAGGGGTAAGTATGACGCCGGTGCCGGGGTCCTGATCGAGCGGGGGGAGGGACGGGAGGAGAGGGGAGGGACGGGAGGAGAGGAGAGGGGAGGGGAGAGGAGGTGAGAGGAGGGGAGGGGTAAGTATGACGCCGGGTGCCGGGGTCCTGATCGAGCGGGGGGAGGGACGGGAGGGGAGAGGAGAGGAGGGGAGGGGTAAGTATGACGCCGAGTGCCGGGGTCCCGATCGAGCGGGTGGAGGGGAGAGGAGAGGAGGGGAGGGGAGGGGCGTCACACTTGTCCTCGGGAGATAAGCGGCCGTAGCCGCTGATATCCCGATGATAGCCGCATGTAGGTCAGCGTCGCCTGCGGTCGGGAACTTATGCTGCGAGTAGCCGGCTGCATCTCCCGGCTGCATCGCCGCTAACTTCCGTGCTGCACATGAGCCGCTAACGGCCGCCATGTTTTTCAGAAATGCCGCATCGCTGATTGGCCGCGGCCGGACCAATCAGCGACCCGGGATTTCCAGGACAGACAGACAGACAGAAAGACAGACAGACAGACGGGATAAGACAATTATATAGTAGATATATACATATATATATATATGTATATATGTATATGTCCTCCATTCTGATATATATGACATCCATCCTGGTATATATGTTCAACACCCTGGGCCTCATTCTGTTATATACAGTTATATGAAAAAGTTTGGGCACCCCTATTAATCTTAAGCTTAATGTTTTATAAAAATTGGTGTTTTTGCAACAGCTATTTCAGTTTGATATATGTAATAACTGTTGGACACAGTAATGTTTCTGCCTTGAAATGAGGTTTATTGTGCTAACAGAAAATGTGCAATCTGCATTCAAACAAAATTTGACAGGTGCATAAGTATGGGCACCTCACCAGAAAAGTGACATTAATATTTAGTAGATCCTCCTTTTGCAAAAATAACAGCCTCTAGTCGCTTCCTGTAGCTTTTAATGAGTTCCTGGATCCTGGATGAAGGTATTTTTGACCATTCCTCTTTACAAAACAATTCCAGTTCAATTAAGTTTGATGGTCGCCGAGCATGGACAGCCCTCTTCAAATGATCCCACAGATGTTCAATGATATTCAGGTCTGGGGACTGGGATGGCCATACCAGAACATTGTAATTGTTCCTCTGCATGAATGCCTGAGTAGATTTGGAGCGGTGTTTTGGATCATTGTCTTGCTGAAAGATCCATCCCCTGCGTAACTTCAACTTTGTCACTGATTCTTGAACATTATTGTCAAGAATCTGCTCATACTGAGTGGAATCCATGCGTCCCTCAACTTTAACAAGATTCCCGGTGCCGGCATTGGCCACACAGCCCCAAAGCATGATGGAACCTTCACCAAATTTTACTGTGGGTAGCAAGTGTTTTTCTTGGAATGCTGTGTTTTTTTGCCGCCATGCATAACGCCTTTTTGCATGACCAAACAACTCAATCTTGGTTTTATTAGTCCACAGGACCTTCTTCCAAAAAGAAATTGGCTTCTCCAAATGTGCTTTTGCATACCTCAGCCGACTCTGTTTGTGGCGTGCTTGCAGAAACGGCTTCTTTTGCATCACTCTCTCATACAGCTTCTCCTTGTGCAAAGTGCTTTGTATAGTTGACCGATGCACAGTGACACCATCTGCAGCAAGTTGATGCTGCTGCTCTCTGGAGGTGGTCTGAGGATTGTCCTTGACTGATCTCACTATTCTTCTTCTCTGCCTTTCTGATGTTTTTCTTGGCCTGCCACTTCTGGCCTTAACAAGAACTGTCCCTGTGTTCTTCCATTTCCTTACTATGTTCCTCACAGTGGAAACTGACAGGTTAAATCTCTGAGACAGCTTTTTGTATCCTTCCGCTGAACAACTATGTTGAATAATCTTTGTTTTCAGATCATTTGACAGTTGTTTTGAGGAGCCCATGATGCCACTCTTCAGAGGAGATTCAAACAGGAGAACAACTTGCAAGTGGCCACTTTAAGTAGCTTTTCTCCTGATTGCATACACCTGGCTATGAAGTTCAAAGCTCAATGAGGTTACAAAACCAAAAAAAGTGCTTTAGTAAGTCAGTAAAAAGTAGGTAGGAGTATTTAAAACAAGAAAATGATAAGGGTGCCCATGCTTATGCACCTGTCAAATTTTGTTTGAATGCAGATTGCACATTTTCTGTTAGTACAATAATCCTCATTTCAAGGTAGAAACATTACTGTGTCCAACAGTTATTACATACATCAAACTGAAATAGCTGTTGCAAAAACACCAATTTTTATAAAACATTAAGCTTAAGATTAATAGGGGTGCCCAAACTTTTTCATATAACTGTAGTTATGTATGTTTCCCATCCTGGGCCCATTCTGGTATATATATGTCCCCCATCCTGGTAAATATGTTCCCCATCCTGGTATGTATGCCCCTTTTAGTGGGCCACACCCTGGTACATACAGTACAGACCAAAAGTTTGGACACACCTTCTCATTTAAATATTTTTTTGCATTTTCTTGACTATGAAAATTGTACAATCACACTGAAGGCATCAAAACTATGAATTAACACATGTGGAATTATATACTTAACAAAAAAGTGTGAAACAACTGAAAATATGTCTTATATTCTAGGTTCTTCAAAGTAGCCACCTTTTGCTTTGATGACTGCTTTGCACACTCTTGGCATTTTCTTGATAAGCTTCTAGAGGTAGTCACTGGAAATGGTCTTCCAACAATCTTGAAGGAGTTCCCAGAGATGCTTAGCACTTGTTGGCCCTTTTGCCTTCACTCTGCGGTCCAGCTCACCCCAAACCATCTCGATTGGGTTGAGGTCTGGTGACTGTGGAGGCCAGATCATCTGGCGTAGCACCCCATCACTCTCCCTCTTGGTCAAATAGCCCTTACACAGCCTGGAGGTGTGTTTGGGGTCATTGTCCTGTTGAAAAATAAATGATGGGCCAACTAAACGAAAACCGAAAGGAATAGCATGCCTCTGCAAGATGCTGTGGTAGCCATGCTGGTTGAGTATGCCTTCAATTTTGAATAAATCCCCAACAGTGTCACCAGCAAAGCACCTCCACACCATCACACCTCCTCCTCCATGCTTCACGGTGGGAACCAGGCATGTAGAGTCCATCCGTTCACCTTTTCTGCGTCGCACAAAGACACGGTGGTTGGAACCAAAGATCTCAAATTTGGACTCATCAGACCAAAGCACAGATTTCCACTGGTCTAATGTCCATTTCTTGTGTTCTTTAGCCCAAACAAGTCTCTTCTGCTTGTTGCCTGTCCTTAGCAGTGGTTTCCTAGCAGCTATTTTACCATGAAGGCCTGCTGCACAAAGTCTCCTCTTAACAGTTGTTGTAGAGATGTGTCTGCTGCTAGAACTCTGTGTGGCATTGACCTGGTCTCTAATCTGAGCTGCTGTTAACCTGCGATTTCTGAGGCTGGTGACTCGGATAAACTTATCCTCAGAAGCAGAGGTGACTCTTGGTCTTCCTTTCCTGGGGTGGTCCTCATGTGAGACAGTTTCTTTGTAGCGATTGATGGTTTTTGCAACTGCACTTGGGGACACTTTCAAAGTTTTCCCAATTTTTCGGACTGACTGACCTTCATTTCTTAAAGTAATGATGGCCACTCGTTTTTCTTTACTTAGCTGCTTTTTTTCTTGCCATAATACAAATTTTAACAGCCTATTCAGTAGGACTATCGGCTGTGTATCCACCAGAGTTCTGCACAACACAACTGACTACCTCTTGAAGCTCATCAAGAGAATGCCAAGAGTGTGCAAAGCAGTCATCAAAGCAAAAGGTGACCACTTTGAAGAACCTAGAATATAAGACATATTTTCAGTTGTTTCACACTTTTTTGTTAAGTATATAATTCCACATGTGTTATTTCATAGTTTTGATGCCTTCAGTGTGAATGTACAATTTTCATAGTCATGAAAATACAGAAAAATCTTTAAATGAGAAGGTGTGTCCAAACTTTTGGTCTGTACTGTATGTCCTTTATCCGGGGCCACATCCTGGTATATTTATCCCGTATCCTGGTTCCTTTCCTAGTATATTTATGCCCCATCCTGCTAGATATGTCACTTATCCTGGTCCCCATCCTGGTGTATATATTCCCCATCCTGGTATATATATCCCCCTTCATGGTATATAAATCCCCCCATCCTGGTATATATCCCTCATCCTGGTATATGTCCCACATTCTGCCGCTGTTCTTTAATGAATAGAAAAAAATAAATTATTCTTTTCACCTTCCCGCTGCTCCCCCGCCGTGCGGCATCCTCTTCTGAAGCCGGCAGCTGACTTCAGCGTGCAAGCGACGGGAGCTCATGACATCACTGCCACACACCCCCCGGTCACGTACACGCCAACGTCAGCTTTTGGCCTCTGATTGGATGGCAGCGTATATTGCCGCGCACGGATTCCTGAATAGCAATTCACTTCATGTGAAAGTGTGTCTGAGGACGCACATCCAGTTGAAGATTGTGCTGGCGTCGGCGGGCCCCTCACTTGCACGGACCCGGTCGTGGCCTCTGTGACCGCGATCATTATGCCCCTGCCTAGCGCAATCCATCCCATTGTTGTAATTAAGAAATCCATTATGGTGTTCATATGGTCGCAGATTTGAAAACCGCTCATACAAGTAATGTCACTTATTTCGGTGGTTTCCAAGTGGATTTTGTCTGGAAATCGTGGCAGGGAGCCACAGGTAGATCAGTTCCTTTGCATGGAGCTAATCCCGGTACAGACTTAGAGTGGAACAGACAGAGAAAAACTATACTTGAAAGATTGACACCTGTCCTGTGTTTAGGAGACACTCCTGGTTTTGATATAGAAATGCTGATGAAAAACTGATCAAAAATACTGATGTGTGAATAAAGTCTTAGGGCCCTTCAATCTGGAAAATGCACAACAGAACCAAGTGGGTCGGTCTCGGATTTCTGACAATGATTCCATTGCAAATACATGTCTGATTTTTCCCACGCAAAATATTCACCATGTAAATAGACATTAAAGACTAAGTTCACTAGTTGAGTATTAAGTGCAGATGTTCTATGTGGATTTGCATACGGAAAATCCACAGTATTATATCCCATTCACAATGCGTCTTTTTTTTTTCCTTGCATTTTTTGACCTGCGGTTCTATTTTTCTTGCTTAGTAGTACGTTAATTCTTTCAGTGTTTTTCCTGCAGTTTTTGTGTGGCGCCCCTGAGGGTTCAGTCGCCACATAGGTACTGCATCTCACCCAGAGGTGTGGTATCTCACGCTCAGGTAAGGAAGGAGTACTGCCCGGGACTCAAACAACTGCATCCAACACTACACTACTCCAGACCAGCAGGAGGGGCAAGATGCGCTGCTCCTCTGCTGAGCCCTGTCCCTGGCTGGAGTGGAGGGAACCATGTAGTGGGTGTGGGTGGAAGAAGCAGCTCAGGGGAGCACTGAAAGGAGGATATAAAAAGAGAAGCCATCTTGGGAGTTCAGTCCAGTCTGGGAGAACAGTGAAAGAAGCAGGAGCTCTGCAGGAGCTCTGCTCAGGAGGAGGGCCTAGTGAGAGAGGCCCAGGACAGACTGAAGAGAGGAGAGGAGTGAGAAGAAAGGCTCCAGTAAAGCAGAAAGGATCCTAGGGGCACGGGCAGTGCAGATGCCACCCGTGTGCCCGAACCCACCAGGAGTGGAAGGATCAGGCCGCAGAGAGGGGACCGGCCCCTAAACTAGCAGAGTTCTTCAAGTCTCAACTATATAACCGGAGGGTGCAGCATTTCAGGTGCTGCAGCCAAAAGCCACATCTAAATCTCCAAAAAGGTGGCCATAGAGGACCCAGGGGACACAGAAAATGTCGCCCGACAAGGTCCGCGGTCACTTTCTTTTGATACTGGGTGTGAGGTGCAGGGAGACGGCCAGAAGGAACACACAGAAGGGGGTCCCGTTACGTACTCCGGAGGTACCTGCGGGTTTGCTGAACCCCTCCCTGAGTAAGCACAGGACAACTTGGGAAGTTACCCTGGCCCTGGTAACTTGGAGTCTAAAAATCGTGAGTAAAACCCTGAAGACTGCACCCCACTGTCTCTGCGAATTATTACTGCGCCATCATCCCCTGCACCCCTTGCACAACCTTAAACACCTACTTCATCTATAACATCCCTGCAACGCCCTGGAGCTAAGCTCTACCTGTGGAGAGCTAAACCAACTCTGCTGCACTAACAACAGCTCCAGAGGACCTGCTCCGCAGCAGCGGCCACCTATAGCCGCATACCACAGGTGGCGTCACGAACATTTCATAAAAACTATAATTCCCTTACTATAAAATCCCCTTTTATTGACCGCCCTGGGTCACGGATCGGGTCACCGCCACTGTGACATCTCCCCTAGCAACGACCGGCCCGGCTACTGAGTACCCCACGGCCCAGGGAGCGCGTCATTTGCCTATTGGGATTATAAAAGCCGAGCAGGAAAATCACACAGAATTTCTGCTGCCTTTTCTGTTCATAGTTTGCCTTTTTCATTCATAAAAAAAAAAATCAAAACCACTATGGAGGCGATTCATTAAAGTGCTTACTCCAGGAGTCTGGTAAACACCTTTAATCAGTCGCAAAATTTTTGCACAACTCGGCAGTTACACAAAAATATAGGGACTTTTGGTGTTTACAAGCCAGCCCGGACTAGCGGTATGGGGCGTGGTCATGAATATTAATCATCATTATCAGCATATTTGAATATGAATATATGAATATTTATATTAAAATTCAATGTATGCAGTGATTACATAACAAATGGGCAATCTGTACAGGGGCCATGTCCCATACAAGGCTATGTGCTTAGTTTATACTGTCAGCTTGGGCTAAATGGAGAGATCTCCACGTGTTTTTGTGGGTTTCCTCCGGGTTCTCCGGTTTCCTCCCACATAGCAAAGACATCCTGATAGGGAATGTAGATTGTGAGCCCCAATGGAGACAGTGCCGATAACGTATGTAAATTGTCTGAATTGTAAAGCGCCGCGGAATATGTTGGCGCTATATAAATAAAAAGATTATTATTATTATGGGTCACAATGAATTGTCAGAGGCTTTTTGAGGTATTCATGTGTTTGTCTATAACTGATTTGACTATTATAACATCCGTGTTTGAACATGCTCCTACTACATCTGAATTTGTGACTATGGCCACATTCACACCTTCAGTATTTGGTCAGTATCTTACATCAGTATTTATAAGCCAAAACCAGGAGTGGGTGATAAATACAGAAGTGGTGACGTGTTTCTATTATACTTTTCCTCTGATTGTTCCACTCCTGGTTTTGGCTTACAAATACTGATGTAAAATACTGATCAAATACTGAACGTGTGCTGAGCGACCTTAGCATGTTTCAGTTTAACTTTCGTATAGCTGGGACTTGTTCATTCCCCCTAATCATCTGTGTTTTGCAGCAGAGGGCTGGTTAGTGTAAATAGCTCATGAGTGGTGCTCCTCCCTACTTACACCCCCAGCAGTCAGTCTTTGGCTGCCAGTTATAGGTTTCACTTACTCTGGTTCACTCATGCTACACTTCTCTGACTGTTTATTCCAATTAGCCTTGGCTTGTGTTTTGAATACCCGACTGCCTCTCAAATTAGTTTGTGACCTTGACCTCCTGTTTTTGACCCTTCATTCTGACTATCCTCTACCAGCCCACTCCCCTAGTTAGCAGTTATTCCATGAACACAACCCAGGGGTCCTTGCGTAAGTCCAGATTCCGGCACATGGGCTGAAGTGTGAAGGCCAAGGTTCCCCTGGGACCTGCCAGAGTGGCTTAGGCAAACCTGACGGTGAAAGCCCTTTTTAAGAGCTGCCAGACTTACACTGACATTGCTCCATTACAACTATCATGGGCCTAAACTATGATGGACCTAAGTAAGGGGGTGATGTAGCTTAGTTCAAAATGGTGTAAATAGTTGGTCCACCATCTGACCAAACATAGAAGACATGTCCTGGTAATACAGCATTAATGTCTGTCCTGACGCAACTCATTCAGCTCCGTTACATGAAGATATAAGAAGGTATTGAGAGAGCATGCAAATGGATGTCAGGGTTAATTTTTTTTTTTTAGATGTAAGAAGATGGAAGTTTTGCCCACATTCCCCCTTGAAGACGTGTATCAATGTAATGTGTTTAGTAATATGCATTATTAGTGATAGAGTATGTTCTGCAGAACCCCAGATAGTTGATAAGGATGGGTAGAGTTGATGTTTGGGACTAGCCCAAAGTGAAGAGACAGAGAGAGTTTCCTGTCAGGAAGGCAGATAGGGCCTAGCGTGCAGGAGAAGCAGACCCATGGTCTGACCATCGAGCAGATCGGCATGAAGTGGGTGTTCCTGAAGTGAGAGGAGACAGAGGCAATGGATAGCATGATCCAGAGTCGAGACGAGGAAAAGTGATAGAATGAGTCAGTGATTCTCTGGAGACGGGATCTGGGGCAGGAAGCCTAGCGGGATGGTCCTGAGTTCACAAGCCAAGGAGGCAACGGGACAAACCAGAGCAGGGAATGCGAGAGGAAGAGAGTGCCCCATTTGGTAGTTCCAAAGTATCAGCAAACAGAGAAGCTAAGTAACAGCCATAGTGGCACAAGTAGGTCCCCTAAGGGGAAAAGGACGGAGAACCGCGGGTTGAGAAATAGGACTCTTGTTTACTGGAATGTAATGCCGTTATAGGCTACAAGGGGCAGCATTGAGTTGGGTTGTGGTGAAGGCAGAGAAACCAATTGAGTCAAAACCGAGTGAGTTTAGGATGGAAAGAAAGAATGTGTATGAAGATGTTCTTTGTGTTAAGAGAAAAGTCTGTGAAGTTTTGAACCCACTATCCACTGTACATACTCTTCCCTACGTTTTTGTTCAGTAAAAGACAGTTTATTTTTAAGTGGTGGTCTCCCTCATTGAACTTTACAACACCTGGTCCTGGACAGCTGAAGTCACGGGCATCATGAGGTCTGCAAGGGCGTAGCGCCCCTACAGCTGAAGCCCACACACCCAGCCAGGACCCCCATTTTCCTGTAGTGTGCCGGGGCGTAGAACACAAGTACCTCGCCCACCGCTGCCGCCCGTTGCCACGTTACATAAAACCCAAAAATCGTGTTTATACTTTGCTTTGTAGATGCTGATTACCTCCATGACTAACCAAGGACCAGCAATGTTGTGGAAGTTGTATGGTTGGATTCTGATTTTTTTTCGCGTATTTCTGCTCCTTTCACCACCCCGGACAAGATTTGAAGAGGATAAGTTGATATCTCTTTTAGTTCAGGAGATAATTGAAAACATTTATGATATGTGCAAAACTGGCTCCCAATGGCAAGAATGAATGGAAAAATTCATATATATATATAGGAGGTCTTTTTGCTTTTTTTTCTAGGCGTTAGTCGCACTTAGGTTCTTGCAAAATATGTAATAGGCCCCAAACTATGACATTTCATTGATGGTACTAGTCTCCTCTTATGGGGGAGAAGGATCCTTGGGCCCATCCACTGCCTTGGGTGCAATACACAACCTATGGTTACACCCCTGATGGCCACTTTTGGACAAGAAAACAAGTTTTGGAATATATAGTCTTAAAAAAAAGTTATTTGTGGGCCTCAATAAGAAAATCAAGTGAAAATTGAACTAAATCTTGAGGATTGGTCTTTGACAAGTTAATGTGTTGATTTACGAGAGGTTGTTACGTCAATGATGAGACTAATTTTGTAAGTTCCATAAAATCCTCATACTATTAGCTTCCATTGATGAGTGACTAAACTGGAGCTTACCTCCTTAGCTTTACACAGCACTTTTACAGACTTCCATATTCTCCTGAGTCAGCTGCTTTAAAGGAGTGATGTATTTCATAACCGCATCAAGAAGAACAGGAATATCTTGAATTTGGTAAATCCGCCTTCCTGCAGCAATTTCTAGGACTGGCTCTTCTAAAGAGATATATGACAGGTGTAGTAAAACAGTTTCTTGTTTGTTTTCTCTGTGTCATGTGTAGAGATCTGTAAAAGATATGGTTTAATTAAAGCCCCCCCACCCACCCTGTTCGCGCCGCACTCTCAGATCTCAGCTTTAAAGTGGTTTTCAAACATTATCGTTCCGTGCCGTCCATTAAAGAACAATGATCGGTTCTGTGAAGTTCAGAGATGACCTTCCTAACCATGCCCATTGTGGATTCATCGCGTGGATCAGTGGTTAACTCAAGGATTGCAGGTTTTCGATCCCACCATAATTCATATACAGCCCGAGCCAGCTTTATTAATTCATCCTCAGCTTTCTCATGGTGGTGATTCTCGTAGGCCTTGCTACGATCAGCCTTTCCTCAGTCTCAGAGAATTAAGATTAATCTCACTTTTTTTTAAGGACGCTCTTAAACTGGCTCCAAATGAGCCTAATTCTACAGCTCCAGATGGATGGATGAAGTGGGATATTATAAACCTGTGCCAGTTCCAGCACCGAATGCCACATTGTGTCCCCTTCTTCGGGTTATTGTGGCAACCCAATGGGTACCGATAACAGGCTCTGCTGCATCAGTGATCACTCTGCTACACTAGTTTGGCATCTCCTCTACAGCCTGTTACATCTTGAACACCCCTTCACCCCGTCTGTGCCATCCTGGTGCACCATAGCCACCTGTCTGTGTTGCCGAACAGCTGCTCTCCTGGACCAGGGGCTTCGAGGGTCCACCACACCACATGAGACATAACTACCGAGGCACATGAAATCTTCACCATCCAACACCCAACATCTGTCGGCTACTTGTGGTTTTTTACAATTTATTGATTATCAGTTTGGTCAGTACTTCATTCATGGAACACTATAATTTACCACGAGACATGGGAACACAGCTTCTTCTCCACGCAGCTTCCCATATCTGTATTTTGGTGATCATGTGTCTTCTTCTAAGATGATGACCAGGCAAACATTTGTCTTATATTCACGTAGTACCATCGTAAAGTATTAGGCAATCAGAACTTTTCTGTTTCTGGGTTGCCTTCTGATGATTGCACCAACTAACGAGACGACATACAACATCTTCATTATTCAGCCTCGACATTAGCATTTTAGTGAAGGTTATTTGTGATTTGTGGTTTCTTCAAAATTGTGGGCAAGAAGAATTTTTTTTTTTTAGGTTGTCATAAATCTGAGGAAAGTAGGACTAACTTCCGAGGTTCGAGATTTAAAGGGGATCTGTCACCATGTTTTTGCTACCCCATCTGAGAGCAACATAATGTAGGGGCAGAGACACTGATTCCAGTGATGTGTCACTTACTGGGCAGCTTGATAAAATCACAGTTTTATCTGTTACAGATCTAGCAGTTCTTTGAATCCTGAGCTCTGTATAACCCCGCCCACACCAATGATTAGATACTAGCTATGTACACTGTGCATAGGTAGAAAGCTGCCTATCAGTGTTGGGGGCGGAGTTATACAGAGCTCATGAATATGGAGGACTACATGGCAGCAGGTTCACTAGTCCTTTAGTGATAATCTCCTGCTGATAACACAGGGATTTTATCAAAATTACTGCAAGCAGCCCAGTAAGTGACACATCGCGGGAATCAGGGTCTTTCCTCTTTCATTATGCTGCTCTCAGATTAGGTGGCAAAAACCTGCTGACAAATTCCCTTTAAGTATTCAACGTCTTCATCTTCCAGAAATATGACTCTTTTCTCTCTCGGTTGTCCTAAACCTTCTAGTGATGGGTCAACTACCCAGACATTGGTATACATCCTCACCATCCAGCATCTATATGTTATTGAGGGTTACATAAGGTATTTTCCAATTTAAAGATCATGAATGAGGTACCATATATCTTGTTTGCATGAATTGCTATCTGCGAAGTGGCTGAGAAGAAGGCCTCATCCATTGTTTTGGGTTGCTACAGTGGTGGCCAAAAGTATTGGCACCCCTGCAATTCTGTCAGATAATACTCAGTTTCTTCCTGAAAATGATTGCAATCACAAATTCTTTGGTATTATTATCTTCATTTAATTTGCTTGCAAGGAAAAAACACAAAAGAGAATGAAGCAAAAATCAAATCATTGATCATTTCACACAAAACTCCAAAAATGGGCCGGACAAAAGTATTGGCACCCTCAGCCTAATACTTGATTGCACAACCTTTAGCCAAAATAACTGCGAACAACCGCTTCCGGTAACCATCAATGCGTTTCTTACAATGCTCTGCTGGAATTGTAGACCATTCTTCTTTGGCAAACTGCTCCAGGTCCCTGATATTTGAAGGGTGTCTTCTCCAAACTGCCATTTTGAGATCTCTCCACAGGTGTTCTATGGGATTCAGGTCTGGACTCATTGCTGGCCACCTTAGAAGTCTCCAGTGCTTTCTCTCAAACCATTTTATAGTGCTTTTGGAAGTGTGTTTTGGGTCATTGTCCTGCTGGAAGACCCATGACCTCTGAGGGAGACCCAGCTTCCTCACACTGGGCCCTACATTATGCTGCAAAATTTGTTGGTAGTCTTCAGACTTCATAATGCCATGCACACGGTCAAGCAGTCCAGTGGCAGAGGCAGCAAAGCAACCCCAAAACATCAGGGAACCTCCGCCATGTTTGACTGTAGGGACCGTGTTCTTTTCTTTGAATGCCTCTTTTTTTTCCTGTACACTCTATGTTGATACTTTTTCCCAAAATGCTCTACTTTTGTCTCATCTGACCAGAGAACATTCTTCCAAAACGTTTTAGGCTTTTTCAGGTAAGTTTTGGCAAACTCCAGCCTGTTTTTTTTATGTCTCGGGGTAAGAAGTGGGATCTTCCTGGGTATCCTACCATACAGTCCCTTTTCATTCAGACGCCGACGGATAGTACAGGTTGACACTGTTGTACCCTCGGACTGCAGGGCAGCTTGAACTTGTTTGGATGTTAGTTGAGGTTCTTTATCCACCATCCGCACAATCTTGCGTTGAAATCTCTCGTCAATTTTTCTTTTCCGTCCACATCTAGGGAGGTTAGCCACAGTGCCATGGGCTTTACACTTCTTGATGACACTGCGCACGGAAGACACAGGAACATTCAGGTCTTTGGAGATGGACTTGTAGCCTTGAGATTGCTCATGCTTCCTCACAATTTGGTTTCTCAAGTTCTCAGACAGTTCTTTGATCTTCTTTCTTTTCTCCATGCTCAATGTGGTACACACAAGGACACAGGACAGAGGTTGAGTCAACTTTAATCCATGTTAACTGGCTGCAAGTGTGATTTAGTTATTGCCAACACCTGTTAGGTGCCACAGGTAAGTTACAGGTGCTGTTAATTACACGAATTAGAGAAGCATCACATGATTTTTCAAACAGTGCCAATACTTTTGTCCACCCCCTTTTTTAGGTTTGGTGTGGAATTATATCCAATTTGGCTTTAGGACAATTCTTTTTGTGTTTTTTCATTGAAGACAAATTAAATGAAGATAATAATACCAAAGAATTTGTGATTGCAATCATTTTCAGGAAGAAACTGACATTTATCTGACAGAATTGCAGGGGTGCCAATACTTTTGGCCACCACTGTATAAACCTTATGAAGGTCCAACTTATATGGCCCTATATATCATCCAGCACTAAACATCTGTGATTTTTACATGTCGTTTCTTCCAAACTGATGTCCATCCAAGAGGTCTATTATCCATGTCCATGTAGACTACATTGACTTTCTTTTGCTGGGTTTATTGCAATAAAAATTATGAAGGTTGGGCAAAGTTTCCGGGCAAACGTCTTAACCACCCAGCAACTAACGCACTTATTTTATTAAAAGGGGTTATCAGGGCCTTTTTTTCTCTAGGGCGCTAAGCACTTATCGGCAGGTAGTTACTAACTACTTGCCTGTGCTGCCCTGCAACGATCTCTCCCTGCTCAGAGTGGTCATGGACCACTCCATCCTGGAAGTTCTCCTTCCTGTGATGTTACACCTACAGGGCAGTGCCTTCTCTTTTACTCTGCTCTATCAACGGGGCTTCACTATCTTCGTTATGTAAATTTACACATGGCTCCTTGCTGCGTTAGGCTGAGCTGGCAGTCCATCAATATGTGGTCGGCAAAGATGCCCTGTGAACAGAGCAGAGCAGAAGAGAAGGAATTGCTTTGGTGACGTGACATCAGAGGAAGTAGGAAAATCACCGGCAGAGGAGATCAATGACTGCTCTAAGCCGGGAGACATCATTGGAGGGCAGAATCTGCATGTAGTTAGCAACTACGTGCCAATAAGTGCTTAGCCCTATAGGAAAAAAAGGCTGGATAACCCGTTTAAGTGTTGTAAATTGTTTTTGTCTTTATTCTTGAGGTCTATCTTTTTATCCATGAATTACTAACTATCAGTAAAGTTGTAGGGCGACATTTTCATCTGATCTGGTACGGTTCTGTGGGCAGCATCTTTGTTTTTGGTGTGATACAGTGGAAACATTTTATCTCTTATACAGTTATATGAAAAAGTTTGGGCACCCCTATTAATCTTAAGCTTAACGTTTTATAAAAATTGGTGTTTTTGCAACAGCTATTTCAGTTTGATATATGTAATAACTGTTGGACACAGTAATGTTTCTGCCTTGAAATGAGGTTTATTGTACTAACAGAAAATGTGCAATCTGCATTCAAACAAAATTTGACAAGTGCATAAGTATGGGCACCCCACCAGAAAAGTGACATTAATAGTTAGTAGATCCTCCTTTTGCAAAAATAACAGCCTCTAGTCGCTTCCTGTAGCTTTTAATGAGTTCCTGGATCCTGGATGAAGGTATTTTTGACCATTCCTCTTTACAAAACAATTCCAGTTCAGTTAAGTTTGATGGTCGCCGAGCATGGACAGCCCTCTTCAAATGATCCCACAGATGTTCAATGATATTCAGGTCTGGGGACTGGGATGGCCATTCCAGAACATTGTAATTGTTCCTCTGCATGAATGCCTGAGTAGATTTGGAGCAGTGTTTTGGATCATTGTCTTGCTGAAAGATCCATCCCATGCATAACTTCAACTTTGTCACTGATTCTTGAACATTATTGTCAAGAATCTGCTGATACTGAGTGGAATCCATGCGTCCCTCAACTTTAACAAGATTCCCGGTGCCTGCATTGGCCACACAGCCCCAAAGCATGATGGAACCTCCACCAAATTTTACTGTGGGTAGCAAGTGTTTTTCTTGGACTGCTGTGTTTTTTTGCCGCCATGCATAACGCCTTTTTGTATGACCAAACAACTCAATCTTGGTTTCATCAGTCCACAGGACCTTCTTCCAAAAATAAATTGGCTTCTCCAAATGTGCTTTTGCATACCTCAGCCGACTCTGTTTGTGGCGTGCTTGCAGAAACGGCTTCTTTCGCATCACTCTCCCATACAGCTTCTCCTTGTGCAAAGTGCATTGTATAGTTGACCGATGCACAGTGACACCATCTGCAGCAAGTTGATGCTGCAGCTCTCTGGAGGTGGTCTGAGGATTGTCCTTGACTGATCTCACCATTCTTCTTCTCTGCCTTTCTGATGTTTTTCTTGGCCTGCCACTTCTGGCCTTAACAAGAACTGTCCCTGTGTTCTTCCATTTCCTTACTATGTTCCTCACAGTGGAAACTGACAGGTTAAATCTCTGAGACAGCTTTTTGTATCCTTCCGCTGAACAACTATGTTGAATAATCTTTGTTTTCAGATCATTTGACAGTTATTTTGAGGAGCCCATGATGCCACTCTTCAGAGGAGATTCAAACAGGAGAACAACTTGCAAGTGGCCACTTTAAGTAGCTTTTCTCATGATTGCATACACCTGCCTATGAAGTTCAAAGCTCAATGAGGTTACAAAACAAAAAAAAGTGCTTTAGTAAGTCAGTAAAAAGTAGGTAGGAGTATTTAAAACAAGAAAATGATAAGGGTGCCCATACTTATGCACCTGTCAAATTTTGTTTGAATGCAGATTGCACATTTTCTGTTAGTACAATAAACCTCATTTCAAGGCAGAAACATTACTGTGTCCAACAGTTATTACATATATCAAACTGAAATAGCTGTTGCAAAAACACCAATTTTTATAAAACATTAAGCTTAAGATTAATAGGGGTGCCCAAACTTTTTCATATAACTGTATTTGCAAATTAGGACATTAAGAAGTCACTTTGAAGTCCATGTCTTAGGAGTCTGTTAGCTAGTGCCTGAGTCCGGGGTTACACCTTTTCTTTAGGAACTCAGAGCCACCATGTTTCTGGATGTGAACTGAGTGACTGTTAGAACCTTGCTCTTAGGTTTTTTCCTTTGCTGGTCACATGACCTTGTTGGCCTATTTAATCCTGCTCCGCCCTTCTGGCTTTGCTGGACTTCATTGTATAACTACTTTCTAGCTAGCCTGTGCTCTGTATCTAACTCTGTTAGTTTGCTTGGTCTACGGACCTCAGTGTTCTATATATTTTGTTTGTTTGTCTGTCTGCTACTATTTCTGTTAGGAGGTGTCCCATTTTCCTCCCAGTCCTTAGTACTTGTAGGGATTCCTTCCCAACATCTATAGGTCTCCGTACAGACTAGCTTAGGACTTTAGCAGGTCTGATCGCAGGATCAGGTCCCCTGTTACATCGTAGGGATAAAGCTGAGTTCTATCGTAGGGACAGATCTCCTCTCTTTCCTTAGCTCTGGTAGCAGAACATAACAGTAAGTCCAGCCTGCAAATTCTCTAAGGAAAGATTTTTCTGTTCCATCATGGTGTCGGTTCAGGGTTTGGCTCATCGCCTGCAGGGACTCTCTCTGGAGGTGGCCGAGCTCCGTCAGCACGTGAGTAACTGTCCTGGAGCACATTTCTTGGAGCCTAAGGTATGTTTGCCGGATTTATTTTTTGGTGAACACCGAGAATTTTTTTCATTTAAAAATGCTTGCTTATTGTATTTTCGTTTGAGACCCAAGTCCTCTGGGGATGAATCCCAGCGCATAGGGTTCATAATGTCACTTTTGCGCAAAGAGCCTCAGGAGTGGGCCTTTTCTTTGCAACCTAGTGATACATGCTTCAGATCAGTGGATAGTTTTTTTTCTGCTTTGGGGCTATTATATGATGATCCTGACCGTGTCGCATCAGCTGAGACTGAGTTAAGACGTTTGAGACAGGGATCAGGTAATGTGGAAAAATATTGTACTCATTTCCGTCGATGGTCTACTCAATCAGGGTGGAACGATTCTGCTCTGAAAAGTCTATTTCTTGCTGGGCTCAATGAAAGGGTTAAAGACCTGCTAATTGCTTATCCTACACCTGAAGATTTGCAACAGGCTATGCAATTAGCTATACGGGTGGATAGGAGACTGCGTGCAAGGGTTAATGAGAGCAAATCCTCTGCTATGTCAGTTTCTGGTTATGAGAATGTGTGTACTAACAGTGGTGAACCAATGGAGATTGGATCGGTGGCACCTCGCTCTCAAGAAAAAGACCGTAGATTTTTTGAAGGCTTGTGTTTCTATTGCGGAAAATCTGGTCATTTGATTAAAGGCTGTGAGCTTCGTATGAAGAAAGAAAAAAAAATGGTCAGTCATGCCCGTATTGCCTGTTTAAATTCCAAGGGTGTATTTTTAGCTGCTTCCACGATTGCTCAGGAAAAATTAATGGAATTTCGGGTGTTTGTCGATTGTGGGTCTACTCTGAATGTAATTGATGGGGGATTCTTGGAAAGACTCAATTTAAAACCCGAACCTTTATCATCCCCCATTGCTGTGGTTTCTGTGGATGGTTCCCCTTTGAAGAATATTACTCTCAAGGTCTGTGAATTTCCTCTCACTATTAATGGTGTTCACCATGAGAAATTGGATTTGGTAGTGTTGAATAACTTGCCTTCTCCAGTAATATTGGGATTGCCCTGGTTAAAATTTCACAATCCTGTACTGGATTGGTCTACCAGTGAAATTAAATCCTGGAGCCATAAATGTTATGACAAGTGTTGTAACGGGCGTATTGCAGCTTTGGATAGGGGAGAATTGCCTGTTCCTATTCAGGATTTTTGGAGAGTTTTTTCTGAGAAGGAATCGCAGGTTTTGCCTCCCCATAGAGACTATGATTGTTCTATTGAATTTGTCCCTGGAGCGACTCTTCCTAAAAGTCGTTTATTTAACCTTACTATTCCTGAGAGAAAGGCTTTGGAGGAATACATACAGACAAGTTTGGCCGCCGGTCACATTAGGCCTTCTAAGTCTCCTGTGGCGGTTGGATTTTTTTTTTGTAAAAAAAAAGGACGGCGGTTTACGTCCTTGTCTGGATTTTCGTGAGATTAACAAAATTACTGTACGCAATCCTTACCCACTGCCATTGATTCCTGATCTGTTTAACCAGTTATTGGGGGCCAAGTGGTTCTCTAAAATTGACCTTAAGGGGGCATACAATCTGTTGTGCATGAAGGAGGGTGACGAATGGAAGACTGCTTTTAACACTCCTGTGGGTCATTTTGAGAATCTGGTGATGCCTTTTGGTCTTACTAATGCTCCTGCATTTTTTCAGAATCTTATTAATGACATCCTTAGACCTTTGATCGGCAAAAATCTGGTTGTGTATTTGGATGACATTTTGATTTATTCGCCGGATCTGGAGTCTCATTGGCGGAGCGTACGTGAGGTGTTACAGTTATTAATGGACAATTCGCTTTTTGCTAAGCTGGAGAAATGTGAGTTCGCTGTACAGAGAATTAGTTTTTTGGGTTACATTATCTCCAGCGAAGGTTTTGAGATGGACCCGGTTAAAGTTCAAGCTGTACAGGAATGGCCTAGGCCTATTGGTTTGAAATCGATACAGAGGTTTTTAGGTTTCGCCAATTATTACAGAAAATTCATAAAAAATTTTTCTAGTATTGTCAAACCTCTGACCGATCTCACCAGGAAAGGTGCTGATGCGGTTCAGTGGTCTTCTGAGGCCATTGAAGCTTTTGTGTATCTCAAGGAGAGGTTCACCTCTGCTCCCATCCTTATGCAGCCTGATGTGACTAAGCCGTTTTTGGTTGAGGTTGATGCTTCCTCTGTGGGGGTTGGCGCAGTATTGTCTCAGGATAACGGGGATGGATTACATCCCTGTGCCTTTTTTTCAAAAAAATTTTCGGAGACTGAACTGAATTACGATATTGGTAATCGGGAATTATTGGCTATTAAACTCGCATTTGAACACTGGCGCCACTTCTTGGAAGGTGCGGAATTTCCCGTTCAGGTTCTTACGGATCATAAAAATCTGATATATCTTGATGCTGCCAAGCGCCTGAATGCCCGTCAGGCTAGGTGGGCACTGTTTTTCTCGCGGTTTAATTTCTCCGTTACTTACATCCCTGGTACTAAGAATGTTAAGGCGGATGCCTTGTCTCGCAGTTTTTCTCCCATAGTCGGTGCTGAGAAAGAGGAGAACATTTTACAAGAAGGTGTTGTGATAGCTGCTTTGGACCCCGTTTTGGAAGATGAGATTCTTAAAGCACAGGAGAATGCCCCATCTAACACTCCTCATGGGAGGTTGTTTGTGCCTGGGACCTTTAGGAGAGATTTGTTTGTTGAGTGTCACGAATCTCGGTTGGCAGGTCATCCCGGAATCTCTGAGACCAAGAGACTGGTGGGTCGCAGTTTTTGGTGGCCTGGATGGCAGAAGGAAGTCATTAAGTGGGTGCGTCAATGTACTATATGTGCTAGATCTAAGTCCTCACATACTCCTGCTGCGGGGTTGCTTTGTCCTTTGGAGGTTCCCAGTGCTCCTTGGACACATTTGGCTATGGACTTTATAACTGACCTTCCCCCCTCTGAGGGTTTTACTGTCATCTGGGTGGTCGTGGACCGTTTTAGCAAGATGTGTCACTTGGTTCCCTTCGTCAAACTGCCCTGCGCTAAAACTCTCGCTAAGGCCTTTGTCAAGGAAATTGTCAGACTTCATGGCGTTCCTACTGACATTGTTTCTGATAGGGGTCCTCAGTTCGTGGCTCGTTTTTGGCGTGCCTTTTGTGACATGTTGGGAGTTCATTTATCGTTCTCGTCCGGATATCATCCTGAATCTAATGGCCAGACAGAAAGGAAAAACCAGGATGTTGAGCAGTTCTTGCGTTGTTTTGTGGCAGACAATCAAGAGGGGTGGTCTGAGTTTCTGCCACTTGCTGAATTTGCTCTGAACAATCATACATCTTCTTCTGCTGGTTGTTCGCCTTTTTTTTTGTTGTTCTGGGAGACATCCGTCGTTTGGGTCGTTATCCAAGTTGGGATCTGCCGTGCCTGAGGAGGAGAATTTTTCCGGTGATTTGGAGAGAGTTTGGACGGATGTGCGTGGTAATCTTCAGGAGGCCAACAGAAAATCTAAAGACTACTTTGATAGGAAACGACAGGAGGTTTTGTTCGCTGTTGGTGACATGGTTTGGTTGTCCTCTAGGAATCTGCGGTTGAGGATTCCTTCTAAGAAATTGGGTCCCAAGTTTGTAGGGCCCTTTAAGGTGCTTCAGGTTGTCAACCAATCTGCTGTTAGGTTGGAGGTTCCTACCTCCTGGAGAATTAATCCGGTATTTCATGTCTCTCTGTTAAAAAAAGCTGTTGTGTCGGATGGTGACGCCTCTGCCTCTGTTCCTCCGGTGGTGGAGGACGGGGAATATGAAATTTCTCGCATCCTTAACTCTAGACGGTATAGAGGTAGTTTGCAGTATCTTGTGGCCTGGAAAGGTTTCGGACCCGAGGATAACTCTTGGGTGAGGTCAGATGATGTTTCCGCGTCCAGACTTATCAGAGCGTTTCACAGGAGATTTCCTGATAAGCCTGGTCCTAGGGGATCCGGAGGATCCTCTTAGAAGGGGGGGTACTGTTAGAACCTTGCTCTTAGGTTTTTTCCTTTGCTGGTCACATGACCTTGTTGGCCTATTTAATCCTGCTCCGCCCTTCTGGCTTTGCTGGACTTCATTGTATAACTACTTTCTAGCTAGCCTGTGCTCTGTATCTAACTCTGTTAGTTTGCTTGGTCTACGGACCTCAGTGTTCTATATATTTTGTTTGTTTGTCTGTCTGCTACTATTTCTGTTAGGAGGTGTCCCATTTTCCTCCCAGTCCTTAGTACTTGTAGGGATTCCTTCCCAACATCTATAGGTCTCCGTACAGACTAGCTTAGGACTTTAGCAGGTCTGATCGCAGGATCAGGTCCCCTGTTACATCGTAGGGATAAAGCTGAGTTCTATCGTAGGGACAGATCTCCTCTCTTTCCTTAGCTCTGGTAGCAGAACTTAACAGTGACCAGTCAAGGTAGGTGAAGTTAAGGTGGCTGAGAATGCATAGCTTTCTCCATAATTTGAGAATCCTTATATTTATTTTTTAAAAGAACATTTGTGTTAAATATCATTATATATGGATATTTGTGCGCAAAATTATGATACATGTGACAACATTTTTCCGTTGCTTATAAATTGTCGTAGCAGGAACATTCTTGGCTATCAATGCAACAATAATGACTACAGAAAACGAACATTTGGACCATTTTTATGAAAGTGTGGAGCACAAAAAGAAACCGTGAAACTTCATCCAAAGACCACCTCTTTTGGAAGACCCCTCCATCTATACTTCCTGGCCCTATTTGATGAGACCACCACTTTCTAACCAAACCATTTACTTTGCACTTTCTGACCCTCTTGGTACATCAAAACATAAGTGAGTCTTAAGATTTTGTTGTATTGAGTCCTAAATGTTTTTTTGGGGTTTCTGAAGCTCTGTACTCCAGCTGCAGTTTGCTTTATAAAACAAAATGCACTTTACTAACCCTCCCTTGGTCCAGCACCGAGTCTCCGCCTTCTATATATAACATATATTTCGCCTCCGCCTTCTATATAACAACTGTCGCGGCGATAACTCGCATGTCTCCTCAGTGCCCCTCTACTCACCGTGCGGTTTCCCCCCGCATCAGGCCGCCCCGCTACTCTGCTTCTTGCAGCACTGCTGCATGTGCAAGTGGAATTCATTAAAGGGGTTGTCCACTACTTTTACATTGATGCCCTATCCGTAGGATTCAATTGAATGGGAGGCGGATGTGCAGTATACCGCGGCGGCCACTACCACTTAACGGTGGAGCCCCGCAGGCGAGCACTTCCGGCCAGCGGCCGCCGCAGACACCAGTAACAGGTGATCGGTGGGGGTGCCGCGTGTGGGACCCCGGCCGATCATACATTGATGCCCTATCCTACGGATACAACGTAAAAGTAGTGGACAACTTCTTTAAGCCTTAAGGGGGTCTCTGCAGGAATTTAACCCTGCTGTGTCCTGTAGAAATTAGCTTCCCTGGCCTATCCCGTGCTAGCAGGTCCTTTATTAGGAAGCTCCTCCAACCACTCCCTGCCCTAACGTTGGTTCCTATCCTGATAGTACCTGTTCATGTGTTCCTCTGTATTCCGCTATCTGTTAATGACCCGGCTTGTTTACCCTTCCCGCCTGACCTCTCCGCTACTGACCTCGTCTACGTTTACTGATCCTGTGCTGCCTGCCTCGACTTCGGGCCATCTGACTATGCCTCTGTCTCGTCCTTCTGTACCTCGTACCTGCGCCTCTAACCTTCCAGTAAGCTGCTGCAAATCCGGGGACTGCCCTGGATTGGTACTGGCAGCAAAGCCTATCCTCACCACCAGAAGCTCTAGCGAATATCAGGTAGTCACGGCCCTCCAAGGTAAGCCCAGCCGGTGGCACAGTGGGTCCACACCCACCAGTGTTACAACAACATATGAACACTGCTTCTCCAGCCACACAGTGCCCCTATTAGTGCGAGCCACAGTTCCCCACCATTAATGCCAACCACTCGGTGGCGCAACCTTAACAGTGCCAGTGACTATAGTACCAGCCAATGATGTTTTTTTATAGCATATCTGTGCCCTGACAGCTTGGAAATTCACAAAAGTCCACCGATTAGTGAGATGCATAGAGCTCTGTGGAACTATTCATATGTAGTGAATGATTCGCAGGATAGCCCCACTTATCGGCACGTCTGTTTTTTGATGTGGATCCTTCCTTCGTCAGATGAAACCTCGTAGAAACTTCAGCTGTTAGCAGAATCTTCACCATTCCTGTTCTCCTCCAGTAATGTCATGACCTTTGTGGATGACGTTCTCTATATTTCTTTATTGACGTCAATCAAAAACTTAACCGGTGGAAGTTTTATGAAGGAAGCTAAACCCTGAGCAGTAACTTGTTCTGAAGGACTGGAGAATCAAAGAGCGTGCAGTGTGACTTTACTGGGGACAGATTGCTTTATTACCTAAATGACTGTGATGTCGAGTTAAACCCTAATCATTGTTTGCCTGGTGAGACGAGCGATATTTATAACCACCGATTATAACGAAGAGGCGGATTATAATGAAAGGCATAGGTTAGCAGTGTATGCCGGGCGCCGGCTTCTCCGGATGGTTCATAATGAGAACCCCCAGCTCCATTTAAATGAAACCAGAGAAGTTTAGGCTGGGGCTAAACGTCAACTTTGGCCACGACACCAGAACAGTGGCCCAACGTTCTTTAGGTGTCGCTGCTACATTGCAACGCAACTCAAGTGAATGAAGTTGCAGGGTCCTGTGAATACAACCAGCAAGTTGCCAAAAATCCGACCCAGTTGGATTTTTGCGACTTGCTTGTTGGGGGTTGCAGGACACTCAGGGTTGCAATTTTTCCCCATTTATTTATATTACGCTCTGATACAGTAGCGAGACCTTGCAAGCTTTGGCCGTGCGACTTGTGCTGTGGCCAAAATTGCAGTGTAGCCCCAGCCTATTATAAGGTAAGGCCCCTTTAGCATTGCGTTCTTGCCCACGTTCAGTGGTCCTGTCGGGGAATTGCGTCCTAACGCACCCCAAAACAGGATTCGGGGGGATGCGCCGACGGGGCCATTGACTATAATGGTGCCTACAGAGTCACCATGTAATTTGTCATGCATCATCTTCAGGCATATAAGCCTACTGGAGGCGGACACTTAGACATAGTAGACTGTGTCTACAGACTCAATCCGAGGAAAAAATCTTAGATGTGCACAGCCCTATAGCATAACATTGGTCTGAGTACGATCTGATATTTTGTTGGATCACATTAGGACTGAAAACGTCGCACGAGCCCTAAGGCAAGTGTGAAGAGCTGTGAGGGTGGGTGCATTTATATGTTTTGGTTAAAACATAGTTATCAGCAGCACGAGACATGCTGCCGAGATCAGGGACAGTCTATGAGTACTGAATCATCTATTACCAATTGTTTGTGCACATGGGAAGCATGGTCGGCCTGTTTAAACAGGCTAGTAAATGGCCGCCGATTGGCTTATGTAACATACCTGGCGGCGTCCTTGCATAGTGGTCCATCTCCCACTGTGCAAGAGCGCGCACTTGATCTCTAGTCCAGTCTGCTAGCCTGGCTTCCCTCCATGCTGTCTGCTTGCCTCTGCTTCTGCTGCTTAAGGGAGGCGCCCGATCACTTCCTGATTCTTGTACCTGCTGCGGGCACACCCCTTGTGCGTCCTCAGCCTATTGCAGTCTGTCACCTGGTATTTAACCCAGCTGCTCCAATGAATCCCTGCCTGAGCATTGTGTTTCATTCAGTGTGCTCTTTCACTCTGAATGTGCCAGGTCCCTTTCTGTGTTTGCTTGCCTGCCTTTCCTGGAGGCTGTATTTCCAGGCCTGTCTGAACATGCTCCTAGCCTGTTCGTTCTGCCTTCTAGGGGCCGCATACCTAGACCCGCTCCCGTATCTTGTCTGTCCTGTCTGAACACGCTCCTAGCCTGTTCCTCCCGCCTTCTAGGGGCTGCATACCTAGACCCGCTCCTGTATCTTGCTACTGTGTCAGTTCTTGTCTGTATACTCTTCTAGCCTGTTTCCTGTGTTTCTCTATGTCCGTACCTTTCCTTTTTCTGCAGAGTCTGAACTCGTACCTAACTCCTGTTCGTTGTCACTATACTTCCGTTTGGGAGTTTGTGGTCCACTCGCTACTTCACTGCAAGTATCCTGTGGGTATCTGGTTCTGCCTTTCCCTTCCTGTTTGTTCCGTGTGAACAGAGCCCTGTCCCCTCTGCCCTCCCTCGCTCTCCGCTCCTGCGGTTTTCGCCCTGCTCTGACCCTTTGCTCGCTGCTCTGGCAGTCTCGCTCTGCTCTGACCCTTTGCTCGCTGCTCCGGCAGTCTCGCTCTGCTCTGACCCTTTGCTCGCTGCTCCGGTAGTCTCGCTCTGCTCTGACCCTTTGCTCGCTGCTCCGGCAGTCTCGCTCTGCTCTGACCCTTTGCTCACTGCTCCGGCAGTCTCGCTCTGCTCTGACCCTTTGCTCGCTGCTCCGGCAGTCTCGCTCTGCTCTGACCCTTTGCTCGCTGCTCCGGCAGTCTCGCTCTGCTCTGACCCTTTGCTCGCCGCTCCGGCAGTCTCGTCCTGCTCTACTCTTGCTCGCCGCTCCAGGCGGCCTCGTCATGCTCTACTCTTGCTCGCCGCTCCAGGCGGCCTCGTCCTGCTCTACTCTTGCTCGCCGCTCCAGGCGGCCTCGTCCTGCTCTACTCTTGCTCGCCGCTCCAGGCGGCCTCGTCCTGCTCTACTCTTGCTCGCCGCTCCAGGCGGCCTCGTCCTGCTCTACTCTTGCTCGCCGCTCCAGGCGGCCTCGTCCTGCTCTACTCTTGCTCGCCGCTCCAGGCGGCCTCGTCCTGCTCTACTCTTGCTCGCCACTCCAGGCGGCCTCGTCCTGCTCTACTCTTACTCACCGCTCCAGGCGGCCTCGTCCTGCTCTACTCTTGCTCACCGCTCCAGGCGGCCTCGTCCTGCTCTACTCTTGCTCACCGCTCCAGGCGGCCTCGTCCTGCTCTACTCTCGCTCACCGCTCCAGGCGGCCTCGTCCTGCTCTACTCTCGCTCACCGCTCCAGGCGGCCTTGTCCTGCTCTACTCTCGCTCACCGCTCTAGGCGGCCTCGTCCTGCTCTACTCTCGCTCACCGCTCTAGGCGGTCTCGTCTTGCCCTGCTCTCGCTCACCACTCTGGGCGGCCTCACTCTGCTGTGTTTGTCCGCCACATCTGTGGTTCTGTTCCTGAGTCCCAGTGTGTACTGGGTCCTATCCCGCCAGTGTTCCAACCTGCTAGTGCCTCCCTGTCTGCACTCTAGCCGTGCTTGCCTGTACCCCCCTGCCTGCATACCCGCCTGCCTGCATACCAGTCGTGCCTGCCTATACCCACCAGTCTGTGTGCCAGCCTAACCCGTCTGTTCCTGTATTCCCCTGTGTGGGTCAACAGCCGTGTCCGGGGTCTGTCCTGGAGTAGCACCTGGTCCCTCTGCTCGGTTCCTCCTTGGTGCACTGGCGTCGTATGCCGTCGTGCGACCCTGGTCGGATCGGGTGAATACTTAGTTACGCCCCTCCAGGCATTCACTCTCTGGCACGGTCAAGTGGAATCACTACATATACACGCACACGCCGCTCAGCCCGGGCGTGTGCATTACAGCTTACATGCAACCACCAGGTGGTCGTTTAATGGCCACAGGTCGTGCAGCTTTAAAGTGCCTCCTTCATAACATTAGGATGTGAGGGAGCAGAAGCAAATGCTATCATGGGGAGTCTGGGGAGTTCTTGAAGTTAATGGGGACTATTCATGATGACTGGCGGATTGCAAGATTGCACTACGCCAGTCTTGACAAAGTGCACGGCGCCAAGTTATTTAAGAGGCGTATGACACTTAATGAATTCAGAGCCTCTAGTAAGTGGCGTGTGCCTCCATGCGCTGCGCCAGAAATGCTACTCTAGTCACGAACTGGAGTAGCATTTCTGGTGTAGAAAACGCGGGCAGATTTGATGAATTTGACGGGGACAAAGCCACGTCCCCTTCTGGCTCCACACCCGCTTTGCACATTTCAGCAAAGCTGATCGAAAGTAGTGTGAAAACGCCAAAAGTAACAAAATTTTTGCGCAACTCCACATTGCGCAAAAATATTGTGACTCTTCAAAGATTTTAAGCCACTCTTAAGACGTAAAAGCTTTGATGAATTTGATGAATTGGCCACAATGTGTTGTAAGCAGGAAAAGCAGACAAGTGTAAGGATTTTAGCGACTTTGACAAATTGTGATAGCTAGACATGTGGCTCTGAGCATCTGTAAAACGGCATGGAGTGATCCTGACGAGAATCTACCAAAACTAGTCCAAGGAAGGTCAACCAGGGCTCTGGTGATAGGGGTATGGGCTCATAGCCACAGACTGGTCAGAGTTCAGGTGCTGATTCCTGTCTATTGCTGAAATTGACAACATTGGGCTCATGGGAATCAGAACGGGACCAGGGAGGAATGGAAGCAAGTGAGCTGGTATGGGGAATATTGGGTCTTGGCATCATGTGGATATGACGCGTACCATCTACCTAACACTGTAAAGAACAAGTACCCCATTCATGGCAGCAGTATCCCCTTTTAGCAGTACCTCTTTCAGCAAGCTAATGCCACAAGGTAGAAATTTTAAGTAATGGTTTTAGGAGCATGACGACGAGTTCAAGGTGATGACTTATCTCCACACTGTCCACATCTCATTCTGATCGAGCATCTGTGGGATGTGCTGGAAAAACCTAAACGATCCATAGATGCCACACAGAGAAACCTTTAGAGATCTTGAGGAGTCAATTCACCGATGGATCAAAGCTGGAAACACAAGAAGAACCGCCACAATATTAGGCAGGTGGTTTTATTGTTATAGCTGGTGCATATATGACTTTAAGCCATTTTTTGGCTATTTTTACCATTACTCATGTTCTGCTATTTCTCAAAAAGTTGTAATAACAGTAATAATCACCAACTGGATTTTTACCCAAGCTATGTACTTGGTGGGTCTAATGAAAGTCTTAGAACTTCGATGTGTGAAGGGTCTTATGCCAGTCCCAGGATTTTAGCACAAGAGGACAATATCACGTTCAATGGGCTGTGCTGCGGTAAGCCTTTTGTGTTCCAAAATGGTTCTTTATTGTTACAACACGTTTCGGTACTTTTATCGAGGTAAAAAAAAAAACAAATATCTCAGCATTTTGTCATGTCTTGTATTCCAGTCCCAGATTGGGTTGTGGTGGGTCTTATGCCAGTCCTAGGACCAGGGCCGACTCCAGGTTTTTCTGGGCCCCGGGCGAAAGAGTCTCAGTGGGCCCCTTTAACACATACCACGATTCATGATGCACAGATACCACAGAGAAATATATATATAGTACAATGCAAAGATTTCACTTCTTACATTACATGAGTGATATCTATTGTAAATTCCACAATAGCTCCATACAGAATACTGGCCCCCATATAAGGCTCCATATGGAATACTGGCCCCCATATAAGGCTCCATACGGAATACTGGCCCCCATATAAGGCTCCATACGGAATACTGGCCCCCATATAAGGCTCCATACGCAATACTGGCCCCCATATAAGGCTCCATACGGAATACTGGCCCCCATATAAGGCTCCATACGGAATACTGGCCCCCATATAAGGCTCCATACGGAATACTGGCCCCCATATAAGGCCCCATACGGAATACTGGCCCCCATATAATGCTCCATACGGAATACTGGCCCCCATATAAGGCTCCATACGGAATACTGGCCCCCATATAAGGCCCCATATGGAATACTGGCCCCCATATAAGGCCCCATACGGAATACTGGCCCCCATATTAGGCCCCATACGGAATACTGGCCCCCATATAAGGTCCCATACGGAATACTGGCCCCCATATTAGGCCCCATACGGAATACTGGCCCCCATATAAGGCTCCATACGGAATACTGACCTCCATATAAGGCTCCATACGGAATACTGGCCCTCATATAAGGCTCCATACAGAATACTGGCCCCCATATAACGCTCCATACAGGATACTGGTCCCCTTATAAAGCTCCATACAGGATACTGGCCCCCATATAACGCTCCATACAGGATACTGGTCCCCTTATAAAACTCCATACAGGATACTGGCCCCCATATAACGCTCCATACAGGATACCGGTCCCCTTATAACGCTCCATACAGGATACTGGCCCCCATATAATGCTGCATGCAGGCTGTTACCCCCCACATAATGCCCCATACAGGTTCCCCCCCTTTTAATGCTCCATGCAGGCTGTTCCCCCCCACATAATGCCCCATATAGGCTGCCCCCCCCCTTATAATGCTCCATGCAGGCTGTTCCCCCCCACATAATGCACTATGCAGGCTGCCCCCCCTTTATAATGCCCCATGCAGGCTGTTCCCCACCTTATAATGCCCCATGCAGGATGTCACCCCCCCCTCTTTATAATGCCCCATGCAGGATGTCCCCCCCTCTCTTTATAATGCCCCATGCAGGATGTCACCTCCCTATATAATGCCCCATGCAGGATGTCCCCCCCTCTCTTTATAATGCCCCATGCAGGATGTCACCCCCCCCCTCTTTATAATGCCCCATGCAGGATGTCACCCCCCCCCTCTTTATAATGCCCCATGCAGGATGTCCCCCCCTCTCTTTATAATGCCCCATGCAGGATGTCTCCCTCTCTCTTTATAATGCCCCATGCAGGATGTCCCCCCCTCTCTTTATAATGCCCCATGCAGGATGTCCCCCCCTCTCTTTATACTGCCCCATGCCTCCATACATTAAAAAAAAAAATCAAATACTCACCTCCCTTCTCTTCACCTGCTACCTGCTGCCCGCTGCTCGGGTCCGAACTCCAGCGTTGTCGGCGTCTTCCCGCTCAGCGCTCCCTGTGACGGCTCAGGGGAGGGCGCGGTGTAAAGACGTCACCGCGCCCTCTGACCTGAGACGTCACAGGGAGCGCAGAGCAGGAAGACAGCTGATCTGCGGAGGCACGGGGAGAGGTAAGTATCCAGCTGCCGGGGCCCTGAGCAAGCGGGAGAGAAGGGCGGGCGCTGACACCGCTCTCCTCCGTCCATAGCTCAGGGGGGTGTGCGACCGCCAGTGGGCCCCTCTGCCTGCTCAGGGCCCCGGCACTTGCCCGGGTGCGCCGGGTGCTGACGCCGGCCCTGCCTAGGACCTTGGTGTGTAGTGGGCCTTATGCTAGTCTCAAGGCTCTAGCTGGTGGATGGACCTATGCCAGTCCCGGGACCCCTTTGTGCGGTGGTTCTTTTGCAGGTCTCAGAACTTCACTCACAAACTATCAGAGGCAAGAGAAAAGTCAGAAGTAATAGCGCAAACAGTAAAGGTTTAGAAAAACATGAACGCTACAGTTAAGAATTACCCACTTTAATGAGTCCCAGATAGGGGGTATCCAAAATCTGGCGCCTAGATAATAGTGACAGCTCTATGCCATGACTGGTTTGGTATCGAGTAAACTTGCATGCGGAGTCTAAGAAGCCATCTCGTTCTTCACTGGTAACCCATCTCGTTCTTCACTGGTGGTAACCCATCTCGTTCTTCACTGGTAAGCCCTTCGCTGAGTTTTGCATGTTCTTGGAGAAGGTTGTAGCTTCCAAAAAGTCACACATTTATGACAGGAACATCTTGTAGATTGGATGCTGAGGTCAGGGCAGGAAGGATGGACCACTGCAGAGAGGTATGTAAGATTGGCTTGACTTTCCTTGGTCTAGCAGCTGCCATGCCTAGTCCTGCCCCACCACGAATGAAGCACAAGGAGGTCTATCATTACTACAGACAAATAGTAGGGCAGTAACCTATTGTTTGACCACCTCAAGTTCAGATGCAAGATTGAAGCGAAGCCTTCGATTTAGCATAACGATTGTGTCCCACACTAGACCTGTCAGGTCCCAGCCCAGGTCTGATGTGAAGACACCAAAGATTCCAATTTTGATATTGTGGCGTTTTACATGAGTTGTTTTCTATTTTGCTGTTACACAAGACGATACAATTAGTACGTTCACTGTTATTCCGCATCATCTGTTTGCTTTTAAGTCGGATCAAATCGCCCTCGTCGGCTTTGAGACTCTATAAACAAGAGGAGATTCATGGAGGAGAGATCCAGTTACCACATCGGATGTCGTAATCACAGCCCTCGACCATTCTCTGGCAGATCTGGAATTAGTTATAAATGTCATTGACTTATGTAGACGAGGCGAGATGTTTACAAACGTTCTCTGGCGGCGGTCCACCCGAACAGCTGGCGGCGGTCCACCCGAACAGCTGGCGGCAGGCGCTCTCTGTAACACTGGGATTCCTCATCCACAGGCCGTCCACCTCTGTCCTACAGTCACCTAGAACTGCAGGAGCGGCAGCCTGCACCTCACGTGATAGGAACCGCAGCCGGGGAACAGATCAGGGATGTACCGCTGACAGCTCTAGGCCATGTGTCATCTAGGCTTTATTTCTGAGCTGTTTATGGGGTACATTGTCGCCGTCGGTACAGGATTCAGGGGGTGGCCTTCTTGCTTGAGCAAATGTTATAATAGTCTGGAGATTGCTTGTTCTTTTGTTGGGGACTGTTGTGCGCATGCTCTGTGCAGAGGTCATTGTGTTAGGAGGAGGAGGTGAGCTGTGCCATCAGCTATTGTGAATGATGGGACCTGTGTAATCTACTGTATATAGAGGTGTTATCACTCATTGTACAGGAGGAGGAGGAGGTGAGCTGTGACATCACCTATTGTGAATGGTGGATCCTGTGTTAACTACTGTATATAGAGGTGTTATCAGTCATTGTACAGGAGGAGGAGGTGAGCTGTGATATCACCTATTGTGAATGGTGGATCCTGTGTTATCTACTGTATATAGAGGTGTTATCAGTCATTGTACAGGAGGAAGAGGTGAGCTGTGACATCACCTATTGTGAATGGTGGATCCTGTGTTATCTACTGTATATAGAGGTGTTATCACTCATTGTACAGGAGGAGGAGGGGGTGAACTGTGACATCACCTATTGTGAATGGTGGATCCTGTGTTATCTACTGTATATAGAGGTGTTCTCAGTCATTGTACAGGAGGAGGAGGAGGTGAGCTGTGACATCACCTATTGTGAATGGTGGATCCTGTGTTATCTACAGTATATAGAGGTGTTATCACTCATTCTACAGGAGGAGGAGGTGAGCTGTGACATCACCTATTGTGAATGGTGGATCCTGTGTTATCTACTGTATATAGAGGTGTTCTCAGTCATTGTACAGGAGGAGGAGGTGAGCTGTGACATCACCTATTGTGAATGGTGGATCCTGTGAGATCTGCTGTATATAGAGATGTTATCACTCATTGTACAGGAGGAGGAGGGGGTGAACTGTGACATCACCTATTGTGAATGGTGGATCCTGTGAGATCTGCTGTATATAGAGGTGTTATCAGTCATTGTACAGGAGGAGGAGGAGGTGAGCTGTGACATCATATATTGTGAATGGTGGATCCTGTGTTATCTACTGTATATAGTGGTGTTACCAGTCATTGTACAGGAGGGGAGGAGGTGAGCTGTGACATCACCTAATGTGAATGGTGAATCCTGTGTTATCTACTGTATATAGAGGTGTTATCAGTCATTGTACAGGAGGAGGAGGTGAGCTGTGACATCACCTATTGTGAATGGTGGATCCTGTGAGATCTGCTGTATACAGAGGTGTTATCACTCATTGTACGGGAGGAGGCGGGGGTGAGCTGTGACATCACCTATTGTGAATGGTGGATTCTGTGTTTGCTACTGTATATAGGGGAGCTATCTGTCATTATACAGGAGGAGGAGGTGAGCTGTGACATCACCTATTGTGAATGGTGAATCCTGTGTTATCTACTGTATATAGAGATGTTATCACTCATTGTACAGGAGGAGGAGGGAGTGAGCTGTGACATCACCTATTGTGAATGGTGGATTCTGTGTTTGCTACTGTATATAGGGGAGCTATCTGTCATTGTATAGGGGAAGAGGAGGCGAGGGGTGACATCACTTATTGTGATTGTTGGATCCTGTGTTATCTACTGCATATAGAGGTGTCATCCATCGTTGTACAAGAAGGAGAGGAGGTGAGCTGTGATATTAACGGCTGTGAATTGTGCATCCTGTTATCAGCTGTATATAGAGGTGTTATCTGTCATTGTAATCATGTTGGAGTTGATAATAAGATGACTGCTGAGAAGTGATCTGTACAAAACAGCAAGTGTCAGCCTATTTTGAGGCTCAATGTGAAAATCTGCAAGATGTCAGGATGATTTTTTTTTAAATCAATAATTCGGAAAAGTACAAGTTTAACATAAAAGCTTGATTGAAACAATAGGCTGTTTTGTAATGACACATTCCTTTCATGGTATATCCACAGATGAACTACCGTAGTAGGTTTATACAAAAGGTGTCAGAGGGGTAACATGAAGCTCTAGGACCCAAAATATGTGACAAAGTTCCTCAAGTGTGATATATTTTAGTACTGGCATCCTCCTACAGGGCAGTGGATACTTTTGTACCTCTTCGGGCTCTAGGGCCTGGGTACATCCCTCAACACCTCCACTGGAAGACTCCTGAAATAGAGGAGATCTAGCCCAAACTGCTGGTTCCGACATCACCAGGCCTCATTTTTTCTTCCAGACACTTAATAACGTACAGATAATATGATGAAATATGAACCACTTTGTTGCATTTTATAAAATCAAACATTATGGGGTTTATTTCTCTTATCACTACATCTCTGATTGTCCAAGGTCGTAATTGTAAAAAATGCTTTCAGACGAAAGTTAAAGGGGTTGTTGAGGCTTGTGGTTCAAGTATGCAGTGATTCTATGTGACACATACAGTAACTGCAGACTTGTACCCCCAGCCTGGACAACCCCTTTAAGTACTGATCAAGGAGCCATGGCATAATTATAGTTAGTGCAGGAGTTGCAGTCGCACCTGGGTCCAGGAGCCTAGGGGGGCCCAAAGGTCCTTTTGGCGCATATGAAAAGACCACACTATTAAAGGCTCATGATTGTTAGGGAACCTGTTGGAAATTTTGCTTTAAGGCCAACAAGCTTCAAGTTATCACATATCTATCTATCTATCTATATATTTCTTTACGGTAAGAGCAGTGAGAATATGGAATTCACTGAGTGAGGAGACGGTAATGTCAGATTCACTACACCAGTTCAAGCGGGGACTGGATGCATTTCTAGATACCAGGCAGATTTCAGCATATACTTAAAAATAAAATAAAATAGTAGGTTGATACAGGGATTTATTCTGACTGCTGGTTTCAGAGTCGGGAGGGAATTTTTCCTCAGGTGAAGATTGGCCAAATCATTTGGGGTTTTTGCCCTCCTCTGGATCAACTTTAGCAATTACAGAACTAACAGGTCGAACTTGATGGACGCAAGTCTTTATTCGGCTTTACTAACTATGACCTATCCCATATCTATCTATCTATCTATCTATCTATCTATCTATCTATTATCTATCTATCCCATATCTATCTATCTATTATCTATCTATCCCATATCTATCTATCTATCTATCTATTATCTATCTATCCCATATCTATCTATCTATCTATCTATCTCATATCTATCTATCCATCTATCCCATATCTATCTATCTATCTATCTATCTATCTATCCCATATCTATCTATCTATCTCATATCTATCTCATATCTATCTATCTATCCATCCATCTATCTATTATCTATCTATCATCTATCCCATATCTATCTATCTATCTTCTATCTATCTATCTATCTATTTATCCCATATCTATCTATCTATCTCTATCCCATATCTATCTATCTATCCTATATCTATCTATCTATCTCATATCTATCTATCTATCTATCCCATATCTATCTATCTATCTATCTCTATCCCATATCTATCTATCTATCTATCTATCCCATATCTATCTATCTATCTATCTATCTCTATCCCATATCTATCTATCTATCTATCTATCTATCCCATATCTATCTATCTATCCCATATCTATCCATCTATCCCATATCTATCTATCCATCTATCTATCCCATATCTATCTATCTATCTATCTATCTATCTCTATCCCATATCTATCTATCTATCTATCTATCTATCTATCTATCTATCTATCTATCTATCTATCCCATATCTATCTATCTATCTATCTATCTATCTATCCCATATCTATCTATCTATCCCATATCTATCCATCTATCCCATATCTATCTATCCATCTATCTATCTATCTATCCCATATCTATCTATCTATCTATCTATCTATCTATCTATCTATCCCATATCTATCTATCTATCCCATATCTATCTATCTATCTATCAATCCCATATCTATCTATCTATCCCATATCTATCTATCTATCTCATATCTATCTATCTATCTATCCCATATCTATCTATCTATCTATCCCATATCTATCTATCTATCTCATATCTATCTATCCCATATCTATCTCATATCTATCTATCTATCTATCCCATATCTATCTATCCCATATCTATCTATCTATCTATCTATCCCATATCTATCTATCTATCTATCTATCCCATATCTATCTCATATCTATCTATCCATCCATCTATCTATTATCTATCTATCTATCTATCATCTATCCCATATCTATCTATCTATCTTTTATCCATCTATCCATCTATCTATCTATCCCATATCTATCTATCTATCTATCGGAGTTACTCATCAATGAAAAAAATATAAAATGTGAAAACATGCTTGTATAAAGTGAATACATACACTGAAGTAAAACAAGATTTTTACCATTTTATTTTGGATATTAAAATAATTATATTTATTTTTTCTATCAAACAGAAATCTTAAATTAACATTCACTCAAAAAGAATGAGGTATATTCAGATATAAAAAAATAGAATAATCTAATAAAGTGCATTATGGTAGTTACAAATCTCTAAAGTACATAGTACAGCATCTATAACAATCTGCTACTGTTCACACCTTTATAACATATGTATATATATATATAGAACAAACAATATATTATAGAAAACCTGAGGCCCTTACACAAGTCTTATACAGAAGATAAAAAAGTGTTATACTGCCCCCTGCTGATACAAATCATATCACACCAACAGTTTTTCACATATACTTCAGTGTAAATTGAAAAATTTGTGATCAATCCATCCCTCAGAAAATGATCCATACAATTAGAATGTGATTTAAAAAAAATGTTTAAAATCTAAAAATCTACAAAGTTGTATGTATAGTGTACGTATCCATAATTGTAAAATCCCATCCGTTTTGTAGTATTATTATTATTATTTATTTTTACAGTGGGGGTCTCATCTATTACTCTGATCCACTGAAAAGAGAAGCTCCTGCTCTGGAGGACTCAACGCGACCATCTATCACAGGGTTCCCTAACTCCAGTCCTCCAGGCCCACCAACAGGTCATGTTTTCAGGATTTCCTTAGTATTGCAATAATTCCATCACCTGTGTAATAGTAAGGAAATCCTGAAAACATGACCTGTTTGTGGGCCTTGAGGACTGGAGTTGGGGAACACTGATCTATCAGGTATCGTTTAGTCCATATGAATGGGCAGCCTGCAATACCATATTTCTCCTGAAGTGGCCACTGCAAGAGATCTGCGTGGCTGCTTGCAGCTTGATCTGGTGATCGCAGCTGAGCCGATCTCCTCGCAGACAAGAGTGATCGAGAAAATTCAATGCTAACCCAATAAGTCTACCTTTCAGCTTTCATTCTAAAACCCCACAGGTTAGACAATAAATGTCTAGAGGGGCATTGGTAGGACCCCCATTGATCATTAGAGCGGAGTACTGATGACACGTACTTCATCACTGTGGTCGGGATTTAATAGATCACCAGGATCGCACTTTACGCTGCCGCTCATTCATTGTCTCATACGGCGGGGCACAGAGTATCGCCGTCTCCATCAGTCCCATAGACAATGAGTGAAGCGGTAGCACATGCAGATTGCAGGATACTCCCTATATAGTGATCGCTGAAGGTCCAGTGATACATAGGTGAAGACTTTATTTTAAGGGAACACCCCTTTAAACCCGCCACCCGCCACTATTGATGAAAGCTGCCACTCATATGGTTGAAATTTCTTCTGCATATATTCACATTATAAGATCTCTATCGTGTGGCTCTCCAGGTACTGCAAAACTACAACTCCCAGAATGCACAGCTTACAGTTAAGGAGCCTCCTATTGGAGACTATTTGACTCAAAGGGGTTTTCCACCTTTGGGGACATTTTTTTTTTTTTAACTTAAATGCATGCAAATCATATTTGCAATTGTTTCTTTAAAAATTTCCACCGTTTGGCCTCTTTAGCTGCAGTGTTGTCAATGGCTGTCTCCAGAATGAGTTAACTGAGAATCCGTCAGCGAGCTCGTTCTGACAAGAGAGATTGTAATTGTCTTTTTCTGAGCTCCTCTCAGCTGATTTATGGCCTCAGTTGAATGTGCAGAAAAAAAGAGCCTGTAAGGGCTAAACGGTGGAAAATGTTTTAATCAAACCCAATTGCATAGATGACTTTTAGCCTGAAATACATGCATTTCAGTAAAAAAAAATAATTGTCCCCAAAGAGGCACAACCCCTTTAAAAGGTTCCAGTGTGGATAGTACTTATGAAAAACTAAAGAATATTACTAGTGCAAACTTGTCGTAGAAACATAGAAAAATAAAAACATTACAATATATTACATCGCAACAAACATGGAAAGCAAGTCTTACATCTGTACCTATTTATATGTATATACAATCAGGAGCAGAGAGCGCAGTACCGTGGTGATACAATGGGAGGCGCTACATTATCAGCTACCTACAGGGCTGTCAGTATCTTCTTTGCAGCCGGGTGCGAGGGTCCGCTGACAGACTACGGTGTTTTTGCGCCTGTGTCATGTGTTCGGTGGGCTGGGGTGGGAACTGCTGGACCTTCTGAAAGATACAGTAGAGGACATGCAAACATTTGCATTAGTTTTTTTTACATATAACTTATTGATTACATTTTATTGTTTTTTTTTTGGGGGGGGGGGAGAAAGAAAAAAAACTAAAAAACTGCAAAATTAAGACATTTTTTTTTATTTAAAATATTGGTCTTGTTTTTTTTGTTACTGTTAACATTTTAAGGGGTTCTCCACTCCTAGGACAACTCTTTCTGAATCCCTGTTTTCCCCCCAGTAAAATAATAACACCGGTACTTCCCCACCAGTGTCGGTGCCGTTCCGGCTGGGTCGGCACTGGCTCTCACGGGATCCCTGCGACAAATCAACGCTGGCTTCACGCTCTCATCCTTTGAACAAATCAAGACATCTAGAGGAAGTTAGAGAGCAGCCGCAGCTCTCACTTCCTCCAGATTACGTACGAAGGAGGGGAGAGAGACAGCATGGATTGGCAGCAGGGATTGCGTGACATAATAATGTCACGTAATCCCCGGGAGAGTCAGTGCCGACACAGCTGGAATGGCACTCGCACTGGAAGCGAGTATAGGTATTATTATTTTACTGGGGGAAACATTGGGATTGGGTTGTCTGAGTAATGGACAACCCCTTTAAAGTCAGTCACACCCAAAACTCAATTTAAATCATATTAATACAGGGAACTTAGCCCCTATAAATATCATACCTGTTGTACAGATTTCACTACTATTGTTTTATATAAAAAACGTTGCCTTACATATGTAAATGAGGGCTCCTCGGTGCACCTTTGGTGTGGCCAAGGGCTCAGCGCACCATTCTGCTCACTCAATAACCATCCTCCCTCTTAGTGTGATTGACAGTGCTCGCCTTAAAGTGCTGCCTGAATTGTATCCACGGCTCTGCACACAATGACACTGCAGGGGCCGGGAGCGCACACACCTCTTCCCTCTTCTGTCAGCATTAGCCACACACTACTGTGTGCAGTGAGCATCCGCAGCAGACAGGAGAGAAGGATGAGAGTGCACTTGCACTGACACAGTAAGAATCGAGCGCCCACACATGCAGTGTCAGTGTGGGCGCGCTCTCATCCCTCTCTCCTGTCTGCAGCAGATACTCGTAGTACATAGGGTCACACAGTAGTAGGCAGCTGATGCAGACAGGAGAGAGCGCACACACACTGACACGACAGGAGCCGCGTGCACACACAGTGTTAGTGTGGGCGCGCACTCATCCCTCTCTCCTGTCTGCAGCAGATACTCGTAGTACATAGGGTCACACAGTAGTAGACAGCTGATGCAGACAGGAGAGAGCGCACACACACACACACTGACATGACAGGAGCAGTGTGCACGCACAGTGTTAGTGTGGGCGCGCTCTCATCCCTCTCTCCTGTCTGCAGCGGATGCTTGCTGGGCATAGGGTCACACAGTAGTAGGCAGCTGATGCACACTGGGAAGGGGATGAGCGCGTGCACACATTGATTCAGTGTGTGCTCGGCCCCTGCAGTGTCAGTGTGTACACGCTCTCATCCAGCAGCAAATAGTTATCTTAGCAGGACAAAAAAAGTTGCAGACAACTTTTTTGTCCAGCTTAATAAATCGGATTGCACCTGGATCTGTTTATTTTTTTTTACATTGAAGTCTATGGAAAACGGATCCGTTAAATAAACAGTCACCATTTTTTTTTTCTTTCATTGAAAACGGATCAGTTTTGATGCTTACTGGATCATTTTCAAACAGATGATTACTGGACGTGGGAACCAATAGAGAGGGTCCTTTATAACTTATGGCTATATGTGGGCAATCCCTTTAATACCATTGGTTAGAGTGATCAAATGATCGCCGACTCAGGACGCCGCTAATCTAACTCAACAAGTGATCAGATGATCTGATTGGGCACCTGATCATTAATCTTTTATAATGTACGAGGTTCCTTGGATTTAATAGTTGTTAGAACTTCATACAGAATCTGATACGTAACACTATTTCCGTCCTGCGTGTTCATGAAAAGACAGACATGGGAATGGATCCTCACCAGCGGCGACTTGGGCTGGAATCCATTTGTAGTCGCTGAGGGTTTGATCGCGGTTTCTTGAACATCTAAAATAGGAAGAAAAAACAATGAGGAGATCAATCGGTTGAAGAGGACCTGCTGTGTTGTGTGAAGAAGTTGGTTTATTGTTTTCCTTGCTAATTGGGGGGGGGGGTGTCTACCTACAAACTTGGACCCAATCAGGGCTGAAGTGTCAGTTTTAGGACACCCCCATACTGACAAGAGTAATGGCAATTTTTTTACATAAATTTTCAGGAACAGTAACAGAAGAATGCGGAGTCCTATGAAAAGATAATGAAGATTTTTTTTGTCTATGAGGAACACAAGTATTTAATAAAACAGAAGTGTCCTGATGGAGAATCTTTGGTCAGGTCCAAAGAAATTGTCATAGGGAATTAGTGCTGTGCCCACCTACATGGGGCGATGATCACGTGACCGGTCGTTTGTACGAAAGTAGGGAAAATAATGACTTATTTCACCAAAGTTGTTATAAGCATTCATAGTCCGGGAACTTTTCCACATTTGTTCATGTTACGCCCACAAATTTAAATGCATTGTATTGGGATTTTATATTATATACAAAGTAGCAAATATTTGTGAAGTGTAAAGGAAATGATACATTGATTTCTAAATATTTAAAAAAAAAATACATCTGAATATTGTGAATTGCATTTCTATTCAGCCCCCTGTAGTCTCATACCCCTAAATAAAACCCCGAGTGACCAATCACCTCCAGAAGTCACAGGATTAGTAAACTGAGTCCACCTGTGTGTAATTTATTCTCAGTATAACTACAACTGTTCTGTGAAAGCCTCAAGAGGTTTGTGTGAGAACATTAGGGATAAAATAGAATCATGAAAGTCAAGGAGCCCACCAGACAGGTCAGGGATAAAGTTGTGGAGAAGAAGAGAGCAGGGTTAGGTTATAAAAAAAATAGCCTAAGCTCTGAACATCTCACAGAGCACTATTCAATCCATCATCCAAATATGAAAGGAGTATGGGACAAATGCAAACCTACCAAGACATGGCCGTCCACCTAAACTAATATCTCAAGAAAGGAGAGCACTAATTAGAGAAGCAGCCCAGAGGCCAATAGTCACTCTGAAGGAGCTGCAGAGATCCACAGCTCAGGTGGGAGAATCTGTCCACAGGACAACTATTACTTATATACTGCACAAATCTGGCCTTTATGGAGAAGTGGCAAGAAGAAAGAGATTTTTGAAAGCAATCTGTAAGAAGTCCAGTTTGCAAATTGCTATGTAGGGGACACAGTGAGCATGTGGAGGAAGGGCCTCTGGTCAGAAGAGACCAAACTAGAACGTTTTGGGCTAAATGCAAAATGCTCTGTATGGTGGAAAACTAACACTGCACATCACCCTGAAAACACCTATCCTCCATCAGACATGGTGGTGGCAGCATCATGCTGTGGGGAGGCTTTTCTTTAGCAGGGGCAGGGAAGCTGATCAGAGTTGATGGGAAGATGGATGGCGTGAAATACAGGGCAATTCTGGAGAAAAGCCTGTTAAAGGCAGAAAAAGACTTGAGACTGGGGTGTAGGTTCACCTTCCAGCAGGACGACCATAAACATCCTGCCAGAGCTACAATGGAGGGTTTAGATCAAAGCGTATTCACATGAGTGAACGGCCCAGTCACAGTCCAGACCTAAGTCCTATTCAGACTTGAAAATTGCTGTTCACAGACGCCTCCATCCAATCTCACAGAGCGAGTGAGCAAAGAACAAGGGGCAGAAATGTCACCTCTAGATGTGCAAAACTGGTAGAGAAGGACCCCAAAAGACTGCAGCAGTAATTGCAGTGAAAGGTGGTCCTACAAAGTATTGATTCGGGGGGGCTGAATACAAACGGATGTCACAATTTTCAGATTGATATTTTTAAAATATTTAGAACACCATGTATCATTTCCTTTACACAAATACTTGTTACTCAGACTTGGTATTTCACATAAAATCCCAATAAAATACATTTAGGTTTGTGAGTTTAACGTGACAAAATGTGGAAAAGTTCACGGGGTATGAATACTTTTTCAAGGCACTGTATGAGGAGTTACATCATCGATCGACCAAAAAGCACCAATTGAATGAGGCCTTAGACACATTCCAAATCTTTAACATAGGAAACTGCACTTGGTCTTGTAAATTGTATTTACTGCTGATGTATAAATACGGATGGCGATACAGATGAAAAATCATGTTTATTCTGGATGAAAATGGTATGACTGGTGTGAATTTAGGGGAGATATGTCTGGGCTGGCACAGCGGCCCCCGGAGCAGGGTATGTACTGAGTGTTCGCCTACCCGCTGCACTTACTCTGCAATCTCTGATTGAGGCGATTGAGTGACTGCAGGAGCCTTTGTTCCTCTATAGAGAGGGCCGTGTGCGGAGCTCTGTGCGTGACGGCGCTCTGCTTGTTTGCTTGCATCGCTTGCATGGCAGCTAGAATTTCTCCATCTGTTGCGGATGTTTCCGCCAGATTCTCCGCCAGCATAAACTGAGCCGTGCTTTCTGAGACTATGTAAAAAAAACATTGCAATTAGCCACGAAGAACGTCCCTCCGGCATAATACATTGTATATTGCCAAAGAGCAAGTAACTACTCTGTCCGAGGACGGGACACACGCCGCAGCGTTCATCATCTCCATTCACTTACAATGGGACGGTTACAGATTATTCCGAGATTTCTCACAGTGACTCCTTCTCTAGTCTGTTCTGTCCCCTATAGAAAAAGCAAAAAGCTAAAAAAGTCCCGGGGAGAAGTGTAGTCGGCTGCTTCAGACGTCCGTGCAAGTCGGTCTGGGCACGCGACGCACTGCAGGGACTGGCCGTGGATCTCATAGACATATAAGAAGCTGTCGGACCTGGGTCGACAATCCTGCGGCCAGTCAGTACTGAAACTGATTTGCACCGACGTCAGAAGCAGCCTTAAAGGGGTATTCCCATATCCAAGATCTTATCCCAATATGTAGTAGGTGTGATAATAATATTAGCAAATACCTCCAATTAGAAATGTAGTATAGTTCTGCTGATTTGCCATGTCACTTACCCCATGTGCAGGGCATTGCAGTAGCTTAGGTATCCATGGTTACAACCACTAGCAACTAACTGTCACTGTATCAGTGGTTGTAACCATGCATACCTAAGCTACTGCAATGCCCTGCACATGGGGTAAGTGACACCACTTATCAGAAAAACTATACTACATTTCTAATTGGAGGTATTTGCTAATATTATTACACCTACTACTTATTGAGATAGGATCTTCGAAATGGAAATACCCTTTTAACTGTGAGGCAACTTGATGCAACATCAGCCCTTCCCCCGTCTGAAAGCTTTTTAAAAAGACAACAAAATGGTTTCTTCCACAATGTATTTTAAGAAGATCACTGCTCCCCATCCTCCTGCTAATCGGGGTCAGTGCGCTCCTGCTTGATTGACAGCTCGAATCAGCAGCATCATAGCGCCACTGCAAAGAGCTTGTAAGCACTGTACATGCTCTGCTGCTGCTGGTAGACAGCAAAGTTGGGCAATAACTAAGGTAACGAGCCATAAAAAAATTGTTAAAAAAATCAGTTCTTGAGAAAAGCAAATAAACCACAAAGCTGCTTGTTTTTACAAAGAATTTACAATTTTACCCAAGAAGATGGGAATAACCCATCTGACCATGTAGGAACATACTCTGATCATATCACATCTCCTGGGCAGGTGGGGAAGCAAAAGAGTATACAGACAGGACAGCAGGGGAACGCATGAGAGTATACAGACTGTACAGCATGGGATCTCAGCTGATTCTTTCGGTAAGAAAAAACATTTTCCTGCCAGTTTAAAAACTTATTTTACCTCCCAGAAAGAATCAGCTGTGATCCCTGGTTGTCCTGTCTGTATACTCTCATGCGTTCCCCGGCTGTCCTGTCTGTATACTCTCATGCGTTCTCCTTCTATCCTGTCTGTATACTCTCATGCGTTCCCGGCTGTCCTGTCTGTATACTCTCATGTGTTCCCTGGGTGTCCTGTCTGTATACTCTCATGCGCTCCCCGGCTGTCCTGTCTGTATACTCTCATGTGTTCCACTGCTATCCTGTCTGTATACTCTCATGCGTTCCCCTGCTGTTCTGTCTGTATACTCTCATGCGTTCCCCTGCTGTTCTGTCTGTATACTCTCATGCGTTCCCCTGCTGTCCTGTCTGTATACTCTCATGCGTTCCCCTGCTGTCCTGTCTGTATACTCTCATGCGTTCCCCGGCTGTCCTGTCTCTATCCTCTCTCGCATTCCCAGCTGTCCTGTCTGTATTCTCTCATGCGATCCCCTGCTGTCCTGCCTGTATACTCTCTTTAGCTTCCTCCCCCGCCCAGGACACCCAGGAGCTGTGGTATGATCAGACCATGTTCCTGCATGGTCAGAGAAAGCCATTACACAGTACACAGCAGAGGCAAATTTATAAGATTATTTCAGCACAGGAACATTTTTTGAAATGCAACCAATTGTAGAACTTATTATTATTACAAAATATATTAATTAAAATGTACTTTGTTCTTGAAAAAACTCATTTAAGCATTACTTACATGGATCCGTTAAACTCAGTAGTAAAGAAGTATGGCTGCGAGTGAGGTCTGACACGGTACGTACCTTCAGCAGGATGTGTGGCGCTGTGCGTGTGCCCGGGCTCGTGTGCACTTGGGAATGGATTTATCTTCATGGCGTTCATGTTCTGTTCATGGAAAAATATTGTGAAAATTATTCTAGCTGCCAAATAAAAAATACTTAAACGATATCCCTGAGGATCACACAAGCACCATCCACAACCTATTTTAGGAGAACCTCACTGTTTTATATCATGATGGATCTGTATGAAGAGGCCACCATCCGACGCCAGGAAGTACTGGCCACGGGTCCTATTCTATGTGATATACTAATTAGATACTTGCTGGACGTCAGATGGTTGCCGTATCAATTGTACCACTAAGTGGCATGTGCGTCTGTCCACGTCTGAGGTCAGATCAGGTAGAAAATACAGATGTACTAGCCAATTAAATGGAATCTGTCACCAGGTTTTTACTATGTAATCTGGGAGCAGTATAATGTAGAGGCAGAGCCCTGATTCCAGCGATGTGTCACTTACTGGGCTACTTGCTTTAGTTTTGATAAAATCACTGTTTTATCTGCTGCAGATCTATCAGTTCTCTGAATGCTGAGCTCTGTATAGCCCCGCCCACACCACTGATTGGCAGTTTTCTGTGTACACTGTGCATAGGCAGAAAGCTGCCAATCAGTGTGGGGGGGTGGGGTTATACAGAGCTCATGAATATGGAGGACTACATGGCAGCAGGTTTATTAGTCCTCTAGTGATAATCTCCTGCTAATAAAACGGATTTGTATCAAAACTACAGCAAGCAGCCCAGTAAGTGACACATTGCTGGAATCAGGGTCTCTGCCCCTACATCATGTTGCTCTCAGATTAAGTGGCAAAAACAGATTCCCTTTCACATCATGGCAGAGCTATGGGTAGGAGGGTATAATAAAAAACAGGGATAACGCCTGGGCAGCATATATATATATATATATATATATATATATATATATAAAATTCTTTACTTGAATACATGTATTTTGGGCTACAGATAATTTTTTAACTGAGGTTTCATTGTACATTTTGTACCGTTTGGCATTTACAAGCTATTTTTTCTCTCTGCATATTTGCTGCAGAATGAGTTAACTCAGAATCCATCAGAGAGTTTAATAGGTCTTAATCTGTCTTTTTATGAGCTCATCTCCGCTGATTTATGACCATAAATCACACTACTACCTCTACACCTTCATGGTGGGGCTGAGAAACACATGTGACTCCTGAGCCAGTGACTGACAAAAAGCAGTGATGCTTTGTCCCCGCCAGCCTCCCTTTATATTATGACATACGTTATTGATTACCTTTAGTTAATAAAATTGCATTTTTCAATCTGTAATCTTAATTCCTTCATTCACTTTCAGACCCCCTTATATGCAATTTGCATCCTGATCCAAGTTTCAGATTTTTCTCCTGTGGGAGTTTCTCTTCCAGTAATATAGGCTGGATATGAGCTCTGTGTAACTGTCTTCATTAGTTTATATATCAGCACAGCTTCTATCCTGCACTTATTTCCTCCAGACTATTTTCTCCACCATTGTTATGATCTGCAAACAAGAACTAAGGAAAGAAAGGGAAAGCTTTCCCTACAGTAAGACTAAGCTGAATCCCTACGATGAAGCGGGCTGGCTGTTCCTAGCGAACAGACCCTCCTTAGTCCTAGGCTAGTCTGAACGAAGACCTATAGAATAAAGGGAAGGGGTCCCTAAAAGAACTAAGGACTGGAACAAAAATGGGACATCTCCTAAACAGAGAAAGTTGTTGCAGAAAACAAAAGATAGACTGACAAAAAGGTACTAGAGGTCGCAAAGAACCAAGCGAACTGAGAGATATAGACACCGAAGCACCTGGCTAGCTAAACAGTCAAACACTGAAGTCCAGCACAGCCAAATAGGCGGAGCTGGAATATAAAGGCAGATGGTCATGTGACCGCAAAACACAAGATGGAAAAAACAAACAGGAGGGTTCTAACAACCATCCTTGAGACTTTAGATACTTTCTCCCCTGTCCATACTGTGGAGGTATGTGTACAAACCCCTCTCTCTCCTTCTTTTCCAATTTCTAAGAGTAAGAAAACGGAGTGGAAAAGTAGAGAAAAGACATTAAAACCAGGAGTAGGAGCTCTGATGGATTTTGTAAAAGCAAACGAAAAAGGACTAATAGGCAGTATGCAGCCTGGTAGACTTAAAGGGCTAGGACATTTTTTTTACACTGAAGTAAATGAAATGATCTATAACTGATCCTGACACTTGCCCCATACGTAGGACCACCGCACATGACCCCTGAATACATTTACATATTATGGCGACGACATATGAAACTCTTGGAGGGAAAAGGTTAAATAAGCAGACGTTGTGTAAGCGCTTTCCTACAGACATATGAGTGATGTAATGTCGCTGCCGAGTTTGCACAACCGTGATGATAAGCTGCAGATTTCAGCTCCAAATAAACAATACTGATAAATGGTGCAAAACAGCTGGATTTCCACCGTTCTCATGTGTTGTGTACGCAGCATGTACGGTATTAACTCGTGTCATCCACCTAAACATACTGAATGATGAAACAATCTCACCGTCTGGATCCAACCACAAACATGTCAAAGGCACAAGCATTGTAACATCAAATTGCTTTAAAGGGGTTGTCCACCTTTGGGATCATTCTTTTTTCTTACTTAAAAACATGTATTTTTGTCTAAAATTAATTTTTACTATTGGATTCCATTCAAAATGTTGCACCGTTTGCTTTCTGTAACCTCTGTGCTGCACTGTTTACTGCTCGCTGCAGAATGAGTTAACGGAGAATCTATCAGTGAGCTCATTTAGATGGTTGTTATTTTTTTCTTAGCTTAGCTCAGTACATTTATGCCAGCAGACCACATTGGAGTTGAGTATGCAGGGAAACCAAGAGCTTGTAAAAGCCAAATGGGGCAAAACATTTTTTTGGAACCAAATTGCAAGTATGATTTTTAGCACCGAATGCATGCATGTAAATTACAAAAACAAAACAAAAATTCCTTAGCTGTAGACAACCCCTTTTATAAGAACCTGGCATCGCTCCTGATGGTTCAACGGTCATGTCAGTAATCTGGAACCACTGGACAGGAGGGCTGCGCAATACTGCTGGACGGGAGGGCTGCGGAAAGCCGCTGGACGGGAGGGCTCTGCAAAGCCGCTTAGCTCCTGCCTCTTCTTTTGAGTAGCTGTGCTGGCGCTATGTCACCATGATGCACCAGCCTGGCTAAGCAAAAGAAGAGCCAGGATGCCAGGAGGTAAGCAACGATTCTCGGGCCTCCCGTCCAGCGGTCGCAGATTACCGATATGCGGAGTCCTGTAAGTCGATTCTCCCATCTCTAACAGCGGCCATGATGGTCTATCGTGACATGTCCCATCAATCACCATATTACAGAGCAGCATGCAGGACTGTCCACATAGCTGCAGGGACACTGGATGCCTCTGAACACTTAAAGGGGTATTCCCATCTCCAAGATCTTATCCCAATATGTAGTAGGTGTAATAATAATAATATCAGCAAATCCCTCCAATTAGAAATGTGGTATAGTTCTTCTGATTCACTATGCCGCTTACTCAATATGCAGGGCATTACAGTAGCTTAGATATCCATGGCTACGACCATGAGGAAATAACTGTTACTATATGAGTGGTCATAACCATGGATACCTAAGCTATTGCAATGCCCTACATGGTGAAAGCGACATAGTGAATCAGAAGAACTATACTATATTTCTAATTGGAGGTATTTGCTGCTATTATTATTATTACACCTACTACATATTGGGATAAGATCATGGAGATGGGAATACCCCTTTAAAGAGGATCTATCACCAGGTCGACCAGTTTTTGCTCTTATTTTATTCCCCTGATTCCCTGTTTATTCACCATAGGGGTCCAGATATATGGGTCTTTTTATTTGGTGCTAATGTATACACTGTGTGCAGAATTATTAGGCAAGATGTATTTTAGAGGATTATTTTTATTATTGATCAACAACTATGTTCTCAATCAACCCAAAGACTCATGAATATCCAAGCTTAATATTTTTGGAAGTTGGAGTGTTTTTTTTTTAGATTTGGCTATCTTAGGAGGATATCTGTTTGTGCAGGTAACTATTACTGTGCAGAATTATTAGGCAACTTAATAAAAACCAAATATAATCCCATCTCACTTGTTTATTTTCACCAGGTAAACCAATATCAGTGCACAAAATTTAGAAATAAACATTTCTGACATGCAAAAACAAAAACCAAAAAAATTAGTGATGAATATAGCCACCTTTCTTTATGATGACACTCAACAGCCTTCCATCCATAGATTCTGTCAGTTGCTTGATCTGTTTTCGATCAACATTGCGTGCAGCAGCCACCACAGCCTCCCAGACACTGTTTCGAGAGGTGTACTGTTTTCCCTTCCTGTAGATCTCACATTTTATGATGGACCACAGGTTCTCTATGGGGTTCAGATCAGGTGAACAAGGGGGCCATGTCATTATTTTTTCTTCTTTTAGACCTTTACTGGCCATGTCCCTGAGTATCGCACACCTTGTGCTTTTTGATACTCCAGTAACGTTGCAGCTCTGAAATATGGCGAAACTGGTGGTGAATGGCATCTTGGCAGCTTCACGCTTGATTTTCCTCAATTCATGGGCAGTTATTTTGCGCCTTTTTTGGCCAACACTCTTCTTGCGACCCTGTTGTCTATTTGCATGAAACACTTGATTGTTCGGTGATCACGCTTCAAAAGTTTGGAAATTTCAAGACTGCTGCATCCCTCTGCAAGACATCTCACAATTTTGGACTTTTCAGAGGCCGTCAAATCTCTCTTCTGACCCATTTTGCCAAAGGAAAGGAAGCTGCCTAATAATTAAGCACACCTTATATAGGGTGTTGATGTCATTAGTCAACACCCCTCCTCATTACAGAGATGCACATCACCAGATTTACTTAATTGGTAGTTGGCTCTCAAGCCTATGCAGCTTGGAGTAGGACAACATGTATAAAAAGTATCATGTGAGCAAAATACTCATTTGCCTAATAATTCTGCGCACAGTGTATGGTCCTTACCAAAGGGGCGTTGCTCATGCAGAGCAGCCTAAAGACACGCCCCAGAGGAGCCGGTGTGCCACTGCCCCTCAGTAAAAAGGTATTCTGGTTATAACAAGCTATCATCCATCCACAGTGCATAGATCGCCATATGTACCCCGAGTGAGCGGAGCTGCGGTTGTGCATGAATACGATTGCTCCATTCAAAGTCTATGGTCCAGAAGAGAAAGCCGTGTGCAGCACTTGTCAATCTCAGGCTGCCCCATAGAGAATGAATGGGGGAGCAATACACATGTATGACCAATGCTCAGCTCAAGCGGGAGGATCAGTGGTGCTCTCAGTGATTAGACCACCACAGATCTAGTACTTATGAGCGGAGAAAATCCTTCGCACACGACCGACCGCACATAATGTATATACTACTTAGTACCTGAGTGTGTGATGGCCTCCAGCCGGCGGACGCGGGTCGTCCTTTCCTCTGCTCCAGCAATGCTCTGCGCTTGGTCTCACTGCTGTCTAGGATCTGCTTCCGTCTTGTCAGCGTGACGTAACCTTCCAAAAGACGAAAAACACAGAATGAGAATCCAGAAAACTATGGTAAAGTTTATATACTCTCATGCGTTCCCCGGCTGTCCTGTCTGTATACTCTCATGCGTTCCCCGGCTGTCCTGTCTGTATACTCTCATGCGTTCCCCGGCTGTCCTGTCTGTATACTCTCATGCGTTCCCCGGCTGTCCTGTCTGTATACTCTCATGTGTTCCCCTACTGTCCTGTCTGTATACTCTCAGGCGTTCCCCGGCTGTCCTGTCTGTATACTCCCATGCATTCCCGTGCAGTCCTGTCTGTATACTCTCATGCGTTCCCTGGCTGTCCTGTCTGTATACTGTAATGCGTTTCCCTGCTGTCCTGTCTGTATACTCACATGCTTCCCCCGCTGTCCTGTCTGTATACTCTCATGCTTCCCCCGCTGTCCTGTCTGTATACTCTCATGCCTTCACCGGCTGTCCTGTCTGTATACTCTCATGTGTTCCCCTGCTGTCCTGTCTCTATACTCTCATGCGTTCCCCCGCTGTCCTGTCTATATACTCTCATGCGTTCCCCGGCAGTCCTGTCTGTATACTCTCATGCGTTTCCCGGCTGTCCTGTCTGTATTCTCTCATGCGTTCCCCGGCTGTCCTGTCAGTATTCTATAATGCGTTCCTCTGCTGCCCTGTCTGTATACTCTCATGCGTTCCCCTGCTGTCCTCTCTGTATACTCTCAGGCGTTCCCCGGCTGTCATTTCTGTATACTCTCAGGCGTTCCCCGGCTGTCCTGTCTGTATACTCTCAGGCGTTCCCCGGCTGTCCTGTCTGTATACTCTCAGGCGTTCCCCGGCTGTCCTGTCTGTATACTCTCAGGCGTTCCCCGGCTGTCCTGTCTGTATACTCTCAGGCGTTCCCCGGCTGTCCTGTCTGTATACTCTCAGGCGTTCCCCGGCTGTCCTGTCTGTATACTCTCAGGCGTTCCCCGGCTGTCCTGTCTGTATACTCTCAGGCGTTCCCCGGCTGTCCTGTCTGTATACTCTCAGGCGTTCCCCGGCTGTCCTGTCTGTATACTCTCAGGCGTTCCCCGGCTGTCCTGTCTGTATACTCTCAGGCGTTCCCCGGCTGTCCTGTCTGTATACTCTCAGACATTCCCCAGCTGTCCTGTCTGTATACTCTCAGGCATTCCCCGGCTGTCCTGTCTGTATACTCTCAGGTGTTCCCCGGCTGTCCTGTCTGTATACTCTCAGGTGTTCCCCAGCTGTCCTGTCTGTATACTCTCAGGTGCTCCCCAGTCTGTATACTCTCAGGCGTTCCCCTGCTGTCCTGTCTGTATCGTCTCATGCGTTCCCCGGCTGTCCTGTCTGTATATTCTCATGTGTTCCCCTGCTGTCCTGTCTGTATACTCTCATGCGTTCCCCGGCTGTCCTGTCTGTATATTCTCATGTGTTCCCCTGCTGTACTGTCTGTATACTCTCATGCGTTCCCCTGCTGTCCTGTCTGTATACTCTCTTTTGCTTCCTCCCCTGCCCAGGACCTGTGGTATAATCAGACCATGTTCCTGCATGGTCAGACACAGCCATTACACAGTACACCACAGGGGCATATTCTAGACATGAATTGATATAGGAAACAGAGAATTTAATTAATCTGGTATCCGTGAGACCCGATAGGAGCAGGATAATCAGATTATCTGGATTACTGGATACTTTATGCTTTGGTATGGCACACATCCATGATACGGCCCCCCCATGCCCGCTTTGTGCCCATACTGCACGTTTGTGTGATCTAATTTCAGAAAGCCATAATATGTATCATAGAGATCATGTGGGGGAGAATATGGCGCCTGATGGACCATGTCCTGGTCCGTGGCTTGGATCTGTAAGGACTTAATGTCCCATACAGCGGGGTCTTTGTGCAGGGGTCCCCTACCTTAAGAGCTACATTCATCGTTGTGAGCCAATTTCTATGTGGAGGAATCATCACTTTGTAAGGGACCACTCTGGAAATTAAAACGCCCCTTTTATAGAGAAAGAAAGCCCCCAGTGCCCACTTATACGGTAAGAATTCCCTGAGCATCCCCCATAGAAAGTAATAATGGCCCGAAAGCCCCTAATACACTGTGTTCCAAATTATTATGCAAATAATATTTTCTCAGATTTTCCCAAATTACCTATATGAATTGCAGTCATTGTAATTTTCCAGTCAAATAACTATTAGAGTACAATTGAAAGGTTTTTGTACAAACTGCCTATGATAACAGTATATTTAAAAAAAATAAAACACTCAAACTGCACTCAAAATGCATGTTCCAAATTATTATGCACAGCAGAGTTTTCAACCTTTTCATTTTAATAAAGAACAAAAAATGGTCATTTTTGAAATTATAAGCATTAGCAGGTTATTACAAACTGAAATCAAACAGTTTTCAACTCAAAACTTTATTCTAGGTGATGTTACATTTGCACATAGGACCGCTTGTTCGAAAGGAGCTTCTGAACTCTCTCGTCCATTGAATTTGTCAGGTTTTGGATGGTTTCTGCTTCAATTGTTTTGCATGAGGACAGAATACCCTCCCAGAGCTGTTGCTTAGATGTGAACTGCCTCCCGCCATCATAGACACTCCTTTTGATGATGCTCCAGAGGTTCTCATTGGGGTTGAGGTCAGGGGAGCATGGGTGCCACACCATAAGTTTGTCCCCTTTTATGCCCATAGCAGCCAGAGATGCAGATGTGTTATGTGCAGCATGAGACGGGGCATTATCATGCATGAAAATGATCTTGCTGAGGAATACACGGTTCTTCTTCTTGAACCATGGAAGGAAGTGCTGTTTGAGAAACTCAACATACATTATGGAGTTCATCTTTACTCCTTCAGGGATCCTAAAAGGGCCGACAATCTCTCTCCCCATAATTCCAGCCCAAAACATTACTCCACCTCCTCCTTGCTAGCGCCGCAGCCGTGTTTGCATGGGGTGTCCATCAACCAGCCATCCTCCACTCCATCCATCTGGACCATCGAGATCATTTCATGCATGATAATGCCCCGTCTAATGCTGCACATAACACATCTGCATCTCTGGCTGCTATGGGCATAAAAGGGGACAAACTTATGGTGTGACCCCCATGCTCCCCTGACCTCAACCCCATTGAGAACCTCTGGAGCATCATCAAAAGGAGTGTCTATGATGGCGGGAGGCAGTTCACATCTAAGCAACAGCTCTGGGAGGGTATTCTGTCCTCATGCAAAACAATTGAAGCAGAAACCATCCAAAACCTGACAAATTCAATGGACGAGAGAGTTCAGAAGCTCCTTTCGAACAAGCGGTCCTATGTGCAAATGTAACATCACCTAGAATAAAGTTTTTAGTTGAAAACTGTTTGATTTCAGTTTGTAATTACCTGCTAATGCTTATAATTTCAAAAATGACAATTTTTTTGTTCTTTATTAAAATGAAAAGGTTGAAAATTCTGCTGTGCATAATAATTTGGAACATGCATTTTGAGTGCAGTTTGAGTGTTTTATTTTCTTAAAAAATATACTGTTATCATAGGCAGTTTGTACAAAAACCTTTCAATTGTACTCTAATAGGTATTTGACTGGAAAATTACAATGACTGCAATTCATATAGGTAATTTGGGAAAATCTGAGAAAATATTATTTGCATAATAATTTGGAACACCGTGTATATTAATAATGCCCCTTAACATGTAATATTGTGTTGAGTGCCCCTTGTACAGTAATACTGCCCAGAGGTGTTTCTTAACAATTGCCCACCTAAAAAGTAATAATGCTCCCTAAGTACTCCTTAACAATTATTAATGTCCGGGGTGCCCCTGTAAAGTTGACTGAAGAAGCCATTTTTTGGAGCGGGTAAGGCTGCGTTCACACAGGATGGATATCAGTCGGATTCCTGGATGGAAAATCCATTATGTACAATGATCGGTGCTGCAGATTTGACAGGACCTATCAATTTATGCCACAGATTTTCACCAGGTAAAACCTGCAGAATTTGCACCATTTGTCTGGGATTTTGCTGTAGATTTTCAGCTGCAGAAAACATCTGAACACTAAAAAATTGCTATGAAACTTCTGCTGCCGCAGAAAAGAGGAGGGTCAATCTTCATCCCATTTTGGCTGTGTTCACATGTTGCAAAAAGCCATTAAAATCCGAAACAGAGCAAAAACTGTTCGGTTTTGCCCCAATTTTGCAAGTTGTGGACACGTCCTTACAAAATGAGATGACTCCGCTACTAGCCCAGCATGAAAAGTTCGGATCAGAGGGATCCCTGGTACTGCAGAATCCAAATCTCACCATTATTAAGTGGAGAGAAAAATCCATTTAATCTGGAAAGTGTCTTCCAGTTATTCAGTGCTGCGCCGTCGATGACGATGTGGGACAGGTTGGGTTGTGTGTGCTGTAGATGAGACGGCAGATCGCTGGCACGGAAGTCACCTACAATACAAGAGCTGACGATTAGTCACAGCAGCTTCAATGATGAAAACATAATAAGTGAATACTCTGCAGTAAATAAATAAATAGCAAAAGTGCATAAAAATATTATATGGTGCATGGTTAACATAATTTTGATTAAAAAAAATGTAAAAGCCATCCCACCACGTCAAGGTGACCCTATTCGGGATGGTACTAATCGCAAGTATTAAAACCTTACCATGTGATGTAAATGTGGATAAAGGCTGAGGAGGACTGAGACCTGGATAATGGACACCCAGCAAAGGGGGAACCAGATGAATAATGTTCAGCTCAAAGAAAAGGAAGGCCATACCCTTACTTGCACAGAGTCCATGGTTACGACCACTCAAATAGTGACAGTTAGAAATTTAGTATAGTTCTAACAACTAACTGTCACTTACCCCATGTGCAGGGCATTGTAGTAGCTTAGGTATCCATGGTTACGACCACTCATATAGTGACAGTAAGTTGTTAGTGGTCGTAACCATAGATACCTGAGCTTCTGCAATGCCCTGCACATGGGGTAAGTGACAATTAGAAATGTAGTATAGTTCTAACAACTAACTAACTGTCACTATATGAGTGGTCGTAACTAGACACCTAAGCTACTGCAATGCGCTCCAAATGGGGTAAGCAACATAGCTTATCAGAAGAACTATACTACATTTCTAATTGGAGGTATTTGCTAATATTATGATCATTACTACACCTACTACATAATGGGATAGGATGTTGGAGATGGGAAAACCCCTTTAAATGCGGACAAGCTCCAAAAAACACATTCTAATGGTATGTTCATGTGGAGCTTTTTCACGTGGATTATTCTGAAATAAACAAGTTTTTGGTACGTTCTGTGTTTTCTATACGCTTTTTTTTTAATTTGGGGACCTTGATTCTTGTACAGAAGTCAAATTTGGAGCATATTATCTTTTTCATGCAGAAGCGTCTGAAGAGTTGAGATGTTACTTCATTTTCCACATACAAAAAAACAACACCGTGTGCACTACAAAAATATTTTCCTGATTGAAATGAATAGGAATCTTATTGAAAGTTTATTCAAAGCATTTTTTCATCTACATTTTGGAGCAGAAGCGGTCCAAACTTCATGTCGCAATAACATGAACATATCCTGAGATTTTCTAGTGACTTCAACAGATAATCTTGCCCATAGTGCACACGGCGATGCTTTGTTTCATGAGTTTTGTCCACATGGAGTTTTTTTTGCTTTAAAATCCACATGAAAAACCTCTTCAAATACATGTGGTTTTCACATCTGAACAAAGAACCGACAGGTGAATTCTTGAATGATTTCTGTGTTATGACTACTGAATCAATGAAAAAAATGACCCATATACAAAAAAAGCATAAAAAAAGCAAAAAGAAGTGCAAAAAAATTGTTCTTTTTTTTTCACGTGGATTTTTCAGCCAGAGAAACCGTGTAAAAATTCTCCAAATTTGAGTGCTGACAAACCAAACCAAAAACTTGTGGTTTTGAAAAAACTTTGCACACAAACCCTTAGATCACAAAAGAGGTAAGAATTTGCAAATGTGTATCAAAACACTACGTGAATTGTTTTTTGGGATTGTCATGGGATCTTTAAGGGCTTATTTACACTGCTTGATCCCAGCCATAAAACGAATGCTAATTGGCTACCGGCAATTCGATCAGTGGTCATTTAATGGCCTGGTAAATCCGGCTGACGGTAAATCTATGCGCACAGAACGATCGGTAATATGATTGTTCTCTGTGCACAGATTATAGTTGTTCTCAGCGGCATATGTCCTGTTCACATGTCCTGTTCATGTGCTGCCAATAATGATGATTTTTAAGTCTGTTCATTTGTCGGGTGTTTACCGGCTGGTTTAGATTGGCCAATAGTTGAGAACAAGAGGTCCTGAGAACACTTGTTTCTGATTCCCGGCATGTCTAAACATGTACAAGAGTTAGCTGCTTTACATAATGTCTGTAGTACCAGGATATGGTGATTATTTTTTTTTAAATTATTACATATTTTTAATTAATTTTAATTATAAAAAAACCTTAGTGATAAGTGGTCTTTAATGAAACACTTCAGGCAATACTTATGCTAGGTCTGAGGGGCGATCAAGGCACATTTCAAGTTTTGCTTCTTTAGTATGTTGCTTCCTCAGGGGGTCTCAGATTCCCTGAGGAAGTAACATACTAAAGATGCGAAACGCGCGTTGGGGACTTTTTTTTCTGTATGGTGACCTCACAGTTTGCGCTTTTTTGCCATATACCTATGATACCTGTATGGCTGCATATACATTTATTACCACTGTGTCTTTTACATTTATATAAAAACTACGCTTTTGCACTCATATTTTCCTTTATTGTTGCAAGTGTGCCTACTCTACTTGGTTACCTATGTACTGTTTTGTTGACCTTTGTACTCTTTTTTTTGTCTTTTTTTATGATATGTTGACAATAAACTAAGAGTGTTTTATAACTTAAAAAACTCAGTTTTTCTCCTTTCTGCAAGAAATTAATATAATAAATAACTATAGTGACATATCTGCAAAAGCCCCCACTCCTTTTAGGTCCATTTCACAAAACAATCCTGCACAGCTGAGATGGCAGCGGCGGACATTACTGATAAAAAATTACACCCACCTGTAGTGGCATTTTTGTGCGTTAAGGCACTTCGAACTCCTTGCCACAGGAGCGCAATTTCCTCATCGGTGGGCGTGTGGTCCAAACGCAATCCATTCTCCCCGAACACTGGGTGCCGCTTTACAGGGACAGGCAAGGCTTCCTGCAGTGCCAATACCCGTTCACTATTGAAAGTCAGAGCAGCCTTTGAAGCACTGTCCGAATCTGGAGCATATACCTGAGTGTTCTGGGCAACACCTGAAGAATGAGGCATGGTTTGATATGCCATATTGTCCTTCTTTATTACGTGGTTGTTGGAGGACACAACATTGTTCAAGATATTGACCGTAGAAATGGCCGTGTTGACCGGCAAAGCCTTGGTCTTGAGCTCTCTATTGTCTGATCCTGGCCTCGGAGGAGGATGTGGAGTCACGATCTTTCCATGAGACCTTGCAATCTTGTTGGCCTCAGTCGCCGACTGTGGTCGGATGATAATGCCCTTTCTAGTCCGGTGCACCATTGATGATGGGTTTCTAGCTGATTTTGGACGTCTTACTACCCTAGTCTTTGTTTTTGGAGGGCTCCTGACCGCGTGCATATGACCTATAGAGTTCAATTCCTCATCTTTAGACCCCATCCATGCCTGCTTAGAGAAATGGTAACCAGTAGAGAAGACAGTGCCATTTTGTGAAGTTATATGGGCTAGATCATTCTCTTTGCAATACGCCACTGATAGGGATTCATCGGGAGACATTTTGGTAGCCTGCGTTGTCCTGTTCATACCTCGGACATCTTGATCATCCATAATTTTCTCAATTTCATCTAACCATCTCAGTTTTTTATTGTTGGTCCTCTTATGCTCTTTTTCTTTTAGGAGTTCAACACTATCTCGAATGCCAGAGGAGCCTCTATCCCCGATAAGGACCATTTTGCTCACACCCATTGCCTTGTGGAACCCATTCTCAGACGTGGAGCCCTTCTTTAATATGCTCTTCAATAACTTCTTCCCTTCTTTTCCGGCACTATTTATTTTCACTTGTCTATAGAAAGTAGACAAGGCCAGGTCGGGATCATCTACAGGAAACGTTGTCCCATTTTGCTGACCCTTCAAATCCTGTATTGGTGCCGATTCAGTTTTGGAGTTTTGGGTTGGTGAAGACCTTTTTTGATGCAACAGACTCTCTCGACTATTGGGTTCTAAAGGTTTATGGTGGCCAATTTTCATGGTGTGAAACTGTGTGTTGTATAAATTTGTAAGGACCTCAAGGTCGGGAATTGAGCTCACGGAACGGCTTTTACTTAGTTTTAAGTCTGTGCTTATACCAGAAGAACTGTTGGTAAATGGAACAACCACTGGGGTTGCCAAGGGTTGTGTCATTGTGGGTTTTACTGATAGTCCTGGGTGTTGTGGAGTTTCTTTAATATCATGAGGCATGGTACTCTGAATTGCGTCTTTAGGAGTGAGGTCGGGAGTGGACCAGGCTCTGCTTGGTCTAACTACAACATTGTAAGCAGTTGAGTCTCGAGACCCCTGATCTTGATTTGGTAATGAGGCGTTGTATGTGCTTACGGCATGGATTTTGCCATTTCTTGCTAACGTGTCCATCATTATTTGCTGAAATCCATTTTGGGGGAAACCATCTTCATCTCCCATCGCAAAGCGCTTTTCTACGATCATCTCTTCAGGTAGGAAAGGTTCAAGAAGGCTTGTGTGACTGTTTAAGCCACTGGCACCATCATCAGTGTTATGATATCCTATAGTCACAGAGGAAGAAGAGATTTCTGCAAGCGCTTGGTGTAATGGGTCAGAAGAGAACGCCGAGCTGTTTTCTTCTTTTACAGTCTCTAAATTTTCTTCTAGGCTGTCCAAGCTTGACAAGCTGTCGACACGCGCGAGCTGCTCAACTTCTTGGTGAAAATTCTGTAAAAAGAATCGTAGCTATAAGATCAATGGTGGATTATCATCTCTCATGAACTTAAAAGGTGGTTGTCTCAATGAAGACAGCCCCTGTCCGTATACCCTATTCTGGCATATAGCCGTCATAGAGACGGGGGGGGGGTCAATTATAAACATTTCATACGTTTTACACTTTTATTGATAAATACATCAAGTTTATGAAAAGACTCAAAATGTACAGTGTTGTCCCTTAATTTTAAGGATTTCTGCCCATCGCCCCGGCAGCTGGATATCAGCTTCTGGGCCAAATCCTGACTGATGGCCGCCCATTCTTACCTAATCAGTGCTTGGAATTTCTCACAGCTTCATCCCCCTCCCATCTAATCTGAGAATTCACTGTGCTGGAAGTCCGGTTTGCTTCGCCCAAGACAGAGTTAAGAAGCTTTTTCAGAGTGGATGACGAATTTAGGAGAAATAGTGGTTTCTTATATTCGCGTATGCTACTGATTTATGCAACAATGGAGCAGTGGTCGCACATTCTCACTAGAGACTTTGCCGTCCCTGTTGCTGTGATCAGCGGGAGTGCGGACCCACAGCGATCATCCACTTGTCACATCTCCAGTGTAGAGATTCCCACATGTAACCCAAATCATTACAGGGCTGTGATCTCTCTTACAGGAGTACTTTACAGAAGGGCAAGCATGCGCAGACTTAACATTCAGTGCCGGCCATGGTGCCTCTAAAGCACAGGGCATGCATGTGCAGACTCAACGTTCAGTGCCAGCCATGGTGTCGCTAAAGCACAGGGCACGCATGTGCAATGCAACGTTCAGTGCCGGCCATGGTGTCTCTACAGCACAGGGCACGCATGTGCAGATGCAACGTTCAGTGCCGGCCATGGTGTCTCTAAAGCACAGGGCACGCATGTGCAGACTCAACGTTCAGTGCCGGCCATGGTGTCTCTAAAGCACAGGGCACGCATGTGCAGATGCAACGTTCATTTCCGGCCATGGTGTCTCTAAAGCACAGGGCACGCATGTGCAATGCAACGTTCAGTGCCGGCCATGGTGTCTCTACAGCACAGGGCACGCATGTGCAGATGCAACGTTCAGTGCCGGCCATGGTGTCTCTACAGCACAGGGCACGCATGTGCAGATGCAACGTTCAGTGCCGGCCATGGTGTCTCTACAGCACAGGGCACGCATGTGCAGATGCAACGTTCATTTCCGGCCATGGTGTCTCTAAAGCACAGGGCACGCATGTGCAGATGCAACGTTCATTTCCGGCCATGGTGTCTCTAAAGCACAGGGCACGCATGTGCAGACTCAATGTGTGCCGGCCATGATGTCTCTAAAGCACAGGGCACGCATGTGCAGACTCAATGTGTGCCGGCCATGGTGTCTCTAAAGCACAGGGCACGCATGTGCAGACTTAACGTTCAGTGCCGGCCATGGTGTCTCTAAAGCACAGGGCACTCATGTGCAGACTCAATGTTCAGTGCTGGCCATGGTGTCTCTAAAGCACAGGGCACTCATGTGCAGACTCAATGTTCAGTGCTGGCCATGGTGTCTCTAAAGCACAGGGCACGCATGTGCAGACTCAATGTGTGCCGGCTATGGTGTCTCTAAAGCACAGGGCACGCATGTGCAGACTCAATGTTCAGTGCTGGCCATGGTGTCTCTAAAGCACAGGGCACTCATGTGCAGACTCAATGTTCAGTGCTGGCCATGGTGTCTCTAAAGCACAGGGCACTCATGTGCAGACTCAATGTGTGCCGGCTATGGTGTCTCTAAAGCACAGGGCACGCATGTGCAGACTCAATGTGTGCCGGCTATGGTGTCTCTAAAGCACAGGGCACGCATGTGCAGACTCAATGTGTGCCGGCTATGGGGTCTCTAAAGCACGGGGCACGCATGCGCATGGAAGCCTTCAGCATCATTTTTCTTGTCCATTAGTATCTAATCAACAATGTGTTTTCATCGGTTGTAAATGGAATTATATACCTGTCATAAATGTTTTACTGTGCAACTTAATCGTTCTATATGACTAATAAAAAAAATTCTAGTAATTATTTCTACTGAGTATATATTAATATTCCGAAGTGGATCAGCTTGAAGATGTCAATAAGGTTAGGGGTTAAAATCAAGAGTAAAAAGCTACATGACTGTAATAAAAAAGCAAAACAGTATATGCCAAGGTTGGCTTAAAAGTCATGGACTTTAAAAAATGTTTAAATAAATTTTCTATTTTTATTAATTACCACCAGAAGCTGGATTACCTTTTCTCGTACTTAGTTAACACTATTTTTTATATAAAAAAAAAAAAAACGTAAACGTCATCCCACCACGACAAGGTGTGCCCAATCGGGACAGTCCTATCTCTTGTAGATCATTATGTGTCATCAGACGTCCATATAGATAAGCGCGAAGCAGGACCGGGTCCCAACTGTGCAGCCACCCGTCCGTGGTAAGCTATATAAACAAAATGGACGGCCCAAAAAGGGGGGAGCCCCACCGCAGTTTGTACATGGTACAAAAAATTGAAACAATACAAAAAAAATTAGCACATGTTGGTATAAGTGCTGGAACGGCGCCGGCCCGGGAGGTCAGTATAGAGTGTTTTTTATTTTAACGAGGGCAAGCCTTCAGAGGGGACAACCCCTTTAAATGTATTTTAAGTTTGTGCTAATTTTTTTTAAATACATTTTTCCATGTTACTGTCTATATTAATAAAAGGAAATCTAACGATTGTCATATTGGTCACTAAGCCTAATAATAGAGTCACATTTCATCTTTGATATAGAAGACTTTTCAGAAGTCTCATTATCATCACAGGTAGGATTACAATGACAGGTAACACCTCTATATAAAGGATATAACGCAGGATGCACTATTCGCAATAGGTGATATCACAGCTCACCTTATCCTCCTGTATAATGACTGATAACACCTCTATATACAGTAGATAACACAGGATCCACCATTCACAATAGGCGATGTCACAGCTCACCTCCTCCTCCTGTACAATGACTGATAGCACCTCTATATACAGTAGATAACACAGGATCCACCATTCACAATAAGTGATGTCACAGCTCACCTTATCCTCCTGTACAATGACTGATAACAACTCTATATACAGTAGATAACACAGGATCCACCATTCACAATAGGTGATGTCACAGCTCACCCCCTCCTCCTGTACAATGACTGATAGCACCTCTATATACAGTAGATAACACAGGATCCACCATTCACAATAGGCGATGTCACAGCTCACCTCCTCCTCCTGTACAATGACTGATAGCACCTCTATATACAGTAGATAACACTGGATTCACCATTCACAATAGGTGATGTCACAGCTCACCTCCTCCTCCTGTACAATGACTGATAACACGTCTATATACAGTAGATAACACAGGATCCACCATTCACAATAGGTGATGTCACAGCTCACCTCCTCCTGTACAATGACTGATAGCACCTCTATATACAGTAGATAACACAGGATCCACCATTCACAATAGGTGATGTCACAGCTCACCCCCTCCCCCTCTTGTACAATAATTGATTGTACCTCTATATACAGTAGATAACACAAGATCCACCATTCACAATAGGTGATGTCACAGCTCACCTCCTCCTCCTGTACAATAATTGATAGCACCTCTATATACAGTAGATAACACAGGATCCACCAATCACAATAGGTGATGTCACAGCTCACCTCCTCCTCCTGTACAATGACTGATAACACCTCTATATAATGCAGATACCACAGGATCCACCATTCACAATAGGTGATGTCACAGCTCACCCCCTCCTCCCTGCACAGGGATTTTAGACTTCTATACAGACAAGTAGGGTCGGAGTACGGCTCTAGCTCCTAATGTCCATGTGAAGAACAGGAAGCAGAAGTCGAATACTAATATAGTGGTCAGAGTGAAAATTGTAAGATTTCTTTTTATATAGATGGTGAAATTAAAAATAAAAAAAACTATAAAAAAAAATACATTTAACATAAAAACTTGATGTAAATAATAAACAATAGGCCGTCACCGGATGACACATGAATTCAGCAGCACCGGGCAATGAGCCGCGTCTGTCTTCATTACTTATTGTCGCACACGTGTGATTACAGACTATTAGACTCTATTACACTAAGAGACGCCTTTTATTACCTAACTGTTAACTCTTACAGTCCCATGCCTGTGTGGCTGCACGCCACCATCCATCGCTCCTTTACCCTGACTCACCATCACTACGTGGTGACGCCATCCACCTAGCGCTGGCACACGTGGTACGACATGTTGTTAGAAATATCTTTAAAAAAAAAAAAATCCAACAGATGTTTTAATACAACTCAACCCCTTTAAAGTTAAAGGGCTTGTCCACTACTTAGATATTAATGGCCTATTCTTAGAACTGACATCAATATTAGATGAGGGTGGTGGTCAGACACCCGGCCCCCCCAACCAATCTGTTTCTAGCTCTGTCGGTGGCCGAGTGTACATCATATACATAGCTCCATACACCGTGTAGTGGCCGATCTTGGGTACTGCAGCTCAGATAACATTCACTTCAATAGGAGCTAAGCTGTAGTACCTGATAGTGGCCACTAAAAGGTGCTGTTATTCATAGAGTGTGTAGAGAAGTTACAGTGCCTCTCGCTCTGGAGGACCTGTCCTGCATTACACAGACATTACAGCCCATTGATATGAACGGACACTATGTAATCCTTACTTTCCCCAGGGAAGCGGAACATTTAAAGGGGTCATCTGGTCAATTACATAAAAAAAAACGTCGGACTGCTGTAAAACACTAAGTAATTATCCCCACCTCGTAGATCCCCGCTGCTGCCATTCCAAGGCACTCCGAGTCCCTCCTGGGTCTGGAAGGACGTGTGACTGCTGCAGCCAATCACAAGCAGGAGTGACCAATGTTTCACTGCTACAGCCAGTGATTGACTGCAGCAGTTACATGTCAGTCCAGAGCGAACAAAAAGTAGAGACTTGAAGGGGACCTGGGAAGCGTTGGAACAGGAGCAACGGGGATCTGAAAAGTGAGTATTAAAAAATTCATTGGGGGACACAGAGACCATGAGTGAAGTCTGCTGACACTGACGACACACTTCAACCACAAAAAAAAAAAAAAGTTTCCTCGCCAGCTGACTACATTTAGCCTACCGGCACCAGGTTTAGCTTAGTGTCACATAGGAGGCAGACACAGGTCTGAGTTTTCTGTCCTGTTTTGAGAAATAGTGACTCACCCCTATAGATTGTATTCTCAGTCGCTTAGTGGGGTGAAACGGTGTGGCCCACCCGTTCTGATACCCGGTCTAAAAGGGTACCAGAAAAGAGTAACATCACTTCCTTTTATCCTTTTAGACCTGGTATGAGAACAGGTGGGCCACTCCGTTTCACCCCACTAAGCGTCGCTGAATACAGTCTGTAGTGGTCAGTCTGTATCCTCTCTCGTCAGGTTGGCAGGATTATTGTACCTTAAAAGGGTTGTTGGGTCAAAAGTGATAAGTCTGCAGTCACTCTGTGTGACTGTTGACTTATGAATCCCCCCATCGCAGGCACTGTGCGCTGCTGGGATTTGCCGATTTCAGACCCGGTAACGGAGGGTATATACGAGTTATACATACCCCCGACCAGTGGGCGTGGCCTCGCACTCCATACACTTGTATTTAGCGAGGCCGCACCTTCTAGTCAGACGCGCCCACTGACCGTCTGCATCACTAGGCGGGGCGTGGTCTCGCTCAATACATGGGGAGAACATACAAACTCCTTGCAGATATTGTCCTTGGTGGGATTTGAACCCTGGAACCCAGCACTGCAAATAAACCGTGCTAACCACTGAGCCACCGTGCTGCTAACTAACATATTGTCCGCCAGAAATCTACCCCCAAAGTGCTGATCTTTTCCCATAACTCCCACCTCTCCTGTTCTCCCACCTATCGGGCATTTACGGCACACACTTCTACGCCCCTTGAAGTTCGCCTTCTCGCTGATACATGACGAGGGTTTACTAATTAGATTAAAGTTCACGTCTGGCGTAATTCAGCGCGTGAATAAAGGCTTCACAATGCGATTGTATTATGGAGGGATTGTAACGGGAGAAATCTGAAGCGTGCAGACATGTCATTATGTGTGACCAGGGTGAAGGATGACAGGGGGCCGGCGGTGACGTCCTTGCGGCATTCCGGCAGTGACGGGACATGTTGGAGCAATACGAGTCCAGAGCTGTTTGTTTTCTCACTGTCTGGATTGTAATAAATCAGTTCTATGACTGTATTGTATATGGAAACGTTCAGGAGTTCACCTGCCACCAGGCGTCCCCAGGGTCTTTTATATATTAGTCGTGGTCTCTACGTATCCGATTCAATCCACATGTCAGTGCACGTGAAGGAATATTTCAGGGATATTCCAAAGTTAAAATGGTTGTCGACTACTTAATGGCTCCACTGCTCATCGTAAGATAAAAACATCCCGGACCGGACGTCTGCTCTGAAGGAATATTGAAGACTGCAGCCTATCAGCAGCCACCGACTGGCTACAGTGGTCACGTGAAAAAACAATGCCATGTGACACAGGAGGAACGGTGCTGGTTTGGTAGGGGAGTATACCTGTCACAGGTGTGTCACAAGTGACAGACAGTCGCTCGGCAGTTAGTTGCAGGAGGTCTCTACGTTTACCATTACAGACATCTTCTTAGAGGCTAGCTGTCTCTAGGACCCAGCGGCTACCTCCCTCTGGCTAATTAACTCCCTGGCCAGGGTGTATAAATATCTGCGGTGTTCTAGAGGGAGGTGCCGGCGATATTCATTACTCCTTGTGAAGGCTTTAGCAAGAGCAGTATTTTGTCCTCTCTGGAGCTTGAGGACGTATGCGCATTTGTCTGGAGTTTGTCTAAAGCTGAGCTATTTCCCCCTCTTTGTCCTTCCTTGTTTTCTATAGTGTTTAGTGGAGATCGACTAGTGCTCATCTCCTCCCTTCCCTAGCCTGAGCCAAACGCCAGGGAAAGACAGGGCGAGGTACGCGTGCTGCGATTGGTGAAGAGCCAATACAGGGACGTTAGGGAAGACAGGGTGAGACTAGATCAACCTAGAAGGTCTCCACTCCCTCCCCCTTTCCCTAGTGTCTGGGCTCCCTTTCCCTCTTCCCTTTGTGTTGCACTTAGTCTTTCCCACACCTTGCGTTACAATACAGTGATTTTATTGTCTGATGGCAGTCGACAACCCTTTAATAGAGGGGACGCCTCTCCTCAGGTTCCATATTTTTTGGCCAGCGTGGACTGAAGTTATAAAGAGCACCTCTCGCTCTGGAGGAGCAGTCCTGACAGACATCTCACTGATATGAATGGGGCAGTGTAATAATTAATTCCCCCTGTGGAGGTGCTGCAGGGAAACTGAGCAAAAAAGTAGGTCCCCATCTTGCTTTTTTGCTGCATTTTTTTCTGCATGAAAAACACAGGCTATGACCAGGAAATTGCAGTGAAAATTATGTGCATTTTTTTTTTTTTGCTGCAAACCCATTTTGACCACCACAGAGGAAAAACTGCAGTAAAGCACTAAAAGAATTGACATGATGCACCACAGGTCAAAAAAAGCAAGGAGAAAAAAGGGATTTCATTCATTTTGTTGTTAATGGTGAATGCTGTATTTTTTACTAGGAACAAAAAAAAACACATAAAAAAATGCAACGTGTGAACAAGCCCTTACTTTCAGGATTTGCTATAGATTACAGCTGATGTTTGAGGGACCCAAAAGGAGGATAATTTGGGATCAGCTTATTATGGATGGACCCTTAGGCTATGGTCACACATTGCCATTTTGCAGAGTTTTTTCCCACAACTAAAACCTCCTTTCTTGGCAGTAAAAACGCTGCGTTCAAAATGCTGTTTATCACCATTTTTGCTGCTGTTTTTGCTGCGTATTTGGTGTGGATTACTTGTGTGATTTGTCTACAATATATGGTTAAAAAAACTTGGTTTAATTCACCAACAACGTTGCAACAATGCTTAGTTGCGTTTTTGCACTTTCTCATTCCTTTCTATGGGTGAAGAAATGCTGCAAAAAACGCTGAAAGAATTGACATGCTGTAGACACAAAAAAAAACGCAGCAGTCTTCCAATTCAGTCAGGAAAATAAAAGAAAAATGTGTGCAGGAAATTTCTGAAAAAATGCAGTGTGTGAACACAGCCTTACGATATTAGACAGGTGGGGTCTGGTATGGTGTTGTCGGCTCCAGTTGTGGCTAGATGTACAAAGTGTAGAGAACAGCACAGCGCCGTTCAGTGGTCGTTCCTTGGTACAGCAGCTCAGTATAGAAATATGAATCGAGCTGCAGTACCTGGAATGGCCACTACACACTAAACGGCGCTGTGCTGTTCTGTACCCAGTGTGCATCCCGATGATCAGTGCAGGGGCCATGTTGGACACCCACCAATCTGATCCTCATGACCCATCGATGTAAAAAAAATGTTATAGTTTTTTTTTTTTTACAAATTAGAAAAAAAATTTAACCACGTCATTTGGCGTTGCCCTAATCGTACTGACCTGAAGAATCGCGCTGCCGCAATATTTCACCGCACAAAGAACGCCGTAAAAAAACAAAACCCACAACGCAATGGAGGAGTTGTGTTTTTTTTTCACCATTTCACTACACCTAAAAATTTTTTTTTGTTGTTTTCCAGTAAATTCAACGGTGTCATTTAAAAACAAGCTGTCGTACTGTGTGGATGAAAAAATAATTTAAAAAAAGTTATCGCTCTTGGAAGAAGAGGACCACAAAAAAAACGAAGATATAAAAACAAATATTGGCTGTAGCGGGAAGGAGTTAAAGGGGTTGTTCAGCCTTTGGGTACAAGTCTGCGGTCTCAATATGTGACTGCAGACTTGTTATTCCTCACACTGCACGCACTGCCTGCTGTGAGAATTCTCCAGGAGCTAGTATGTGATTTGCATATTCCCGGCAACATTCCCACTAGACTGTTTGCAGCCTTGATCAATGCACTTGTATTGAGTGAGGTCATGCACGTCTAGTCGGCAGGTGACCGCATGTATGGAAATCACATACTTGCAGTCATGCGCCCGTCGCCAAAGAATCCTCAAAACATGCAGTGCGTGCAATGTGAGGATTCACAAGTCTGCAGTCACATAGAGGGACTGCAGACATGTACCTTAAGGCCGGACAACCCCATTAAGGTCGACCTATAATCTATTGTGTGTGAATGTCTGGCATCGGACTTGCATGCAGTGCGTGCAATGTGAGGATTCACAAGTCTGCAGTCACATAGAGGGACTGCAGACATGTACCTTAAGGCCGGACAACCCCATTAAGGTCGACCTATAATCTATTGTGTGTGAATGTCTGGCATCGGACTTGCATGTACACAGCCCAGTTACATAATCGTACAGATACTGTGCCTTAGTATCCAACCAAGAATCAGAATGCCACCTAGTGGTTTCATATCAAACTGCTAAGTAATAAGCAAATCACACCCCATATCTACATATTATACATTAGTGTGAAACGATCAGTGTGACTTACAGATGGTTTGTGCAGGGAGCGGGGGGTCCGCTATAGCTGACACACTAAGTATTAGTGGTGGTGGGTGCCCAGGATTTGCACTTTTTCCTTGGTGGGCATGCCAGGGGCCGACAATGCAACTCCTGAATATTGAGGGGTCCTGAGCACTCACAGATAATGGGGAGGGCTCAAGTGCTCGGCTCTGAATCTGTCTCCTTGTCCCTACATTATGCTGCCATCAGGCAGGAAGCCGCACTCCGCACTTTGTGGTCTCCGGCGGTCCTGCAGACGTAACACTGACAGTACATCCATTCAATGAGGGGCACAGGACTCACCCCCCCAACCTATGGATAGGTGATAAGTTGTGATTGCAGGACAAACTGCAGAATATTTAGAGCTTTTTCCATTTCCCTTGTCTTTGGGATCTGTCTATCATTAAAGGGGTTGTCCACTTTTGGGTTTGTATTAAAAAATCATTGTGCCCTTTTGCTTTTATAAGCTCTTCCCCGCACATTCAACTTTGATGTGGTCTGTGGTCATAAATCAGCGGAAAGGAGATCAGAAAAAGTAAGCTAAAAGACTTACAAACCGTAATAATGAGTCGACTGACAGATTCTCAGTTAACTCATTCTGCAGTGAGAAGTACAAAATATTGTATGAAAACTGATTGCAAACATTTTTTTTTAAGCCCAAAATACATGCATTTAAGTTAAAAAAAAAAAAAAAATAAGAATCAATGTCCCAATACGGGGGAAACGCAGCTGTCATTTTAGTCCGATATTTCCAGGAAGAACAACAGAGGATCAAAAAAGCAGAATTGTAAAAGATGCCCCAGAATATGGTACAATGGAGTTGACAGGTCCTCTTTAAGTCCAGAATAATAAATATATATATATGAATTGAGTTAGACGGTGAAATCCGGGTGTCGCCCGTGTCGGTGTGTGACAAGCTCCGTACCTGCAGGTTGCTGAGATGCTGCTCCTCCAGAAGCCGCTGCGCCTCCTCCAGTCGATGCTGGAAGTAGAGCTGGTTACTGTCTACCTGGACTGCAGATCGCTCCTGAAAGATCCTTTCGAGGTCCAATTTTGCAGCAGCTTGTTGCTTTCTGGGCCACGTGGAGTGTCCTAACGATGAGACGCTGGACGGTGCGTCTGTGGTTCTGAGAAATAAAGACCATTTATAGGAAAAGCTTTTATAAAACATACTGTATATATATAAAAAAAACAAAGGTCCATTTTCTGAACAGGACTCAACTATTCAAGTGAATGGATCAGTGATAAAAAAAAAAATGAACATCATGAGGATGAATCCTAGTTCCATCCGTGTGCTGTCCGCTTGTCACAGACTGGTGACAAGGAAAAATCTGAGAAACCTCCACTAGTGTTTTGTTGCATATGAGAAAAATAGATGACACATGGATGGTAAAAATGGACACGTGGACCAAAAATGGATTGAGCACACTACTTGGTCTGATTTTTTTTCACAGCAAGGTATTAATGAACCCAAGTTTCAGTCTGCAATTTTCATTCCGTCATTCATTTTCAGACCCATGATACGCAGTTTGTAGCCTGGTCCAAGTTTCAGATTTTTCTGTTGTGGGAGTGTCCCCCTCCCAGTAATATAGGCTGGATGTGAGTTCTGTGTGTAACCAGGGTGCTGCTGACTTTATTAGCTCAAATATCAGCACAGCTTCTATCCTGCATTTATTTCCTCTTCATGCGCTTTCCTCCTTTTCTACAGCCTTTCTCTGCCCCCCTGATGCTGTGCATGCTTTCATCCCTCTCTATACTATGTATATCTGTGTACAACACATGAGTAGGAGCTCTGATGAATTTGTATCTTTTTGCAGAGTAATCAGGTGGATGAAAGCCTTACAGAGAGTCTGCAGCAGCAAAATGGTAGCGCATTTTAATGAAGGCTATTCGCTTTGCATTTGGGAGACAGAAAAAAAAACAACTAATATAAATAAACAGACAGATAGATAGATAGATAGATATGGGATAAATGATAGATAGATAGATAGATAGATATGGGATAAATAATAGATAGATAGATAGATATGGGATAGATAATAGATGATAGATAGATAGATAGATAGATAGATAGACAGATGAAAAATCCATCCAAATAGGGACAGATCAGTTCAAATAAATAAAAAAAATCCAAAATTTGCATTAGTAATGGCAGTCCAACCGCATCTACAATATGTATATAAGCACATATATAACGTACCTTGTGCTGTTAGGGCTCCGGTGATTGGAGAAGTAGTAATACGTGGAGGGGATGGATCCCTGAATCTGGTCAAGTGCATTTTCAAGACTCGGCGTGGGCCTTTTGTGAATGGTATATGCTAGAAAATAAATGGATAAAATGAGCGATAAACACAACACACGGACATATTTCCATTAGGGCTTATGAGATGGATAGAGTAGGTGCGGCGGTGCAGAACACCTTCTAGTCTGGGTGTTAGCTGTGAAACCTGAGATGTCCTACTTCACAGCTGGGTGTTCCCCTCCGTTCACAGCATGACAGCCTGAACCTCGCTGATAGATGATGTTCCCCTTTAATAAAGACCTGCCCATACATAATGCAGACATGACCTTATGTGTGGAAACATCACTATATGATGCATGCAGATTGTGGATGTATGGATCAAGTAAGGGGTTGAGCTCACTCCATACCAAGTAAAAATGCCAGCTGTGCTATACAGTTGGCTTCTGCTTGTCACACCAGCAACTGGGGCTAGCAGAGATCTGACCGAGCTCTGATTGCTGCTATTTAACCCATGACAGCGGTATTTAACTGATGCAATCAGTGTGACAATGCGATCGCGATGTGGTGATGAGTTGTCCTGACAGCTGAATACCCTCATGGCAGCCGTCTTTGTGTACCTATGAATCCCAGCTGGGGACTCTAGTATTGCAATATATAAGACAAGCAGGGTAAAGTCCCCTGGGGAGTAGGGTTAGAAAAAAAGAAAAAAAAAAGGTTTATTAAAAAACCCCATAAAAGTCTAAATCCCACTTCTGCCTGGTGAGGAATAAAAAGATAAAACATATTCGGCATTGCCACAAAGTGTCCAATCTACCAAAATATACAATTAATTAACCTAAATAGTAAACGGCACAAAGTATTATATATATATATATATATATATATATATATATATATATATATATATATATATATACAGTTAGGTCCATATATATTTGGAAGGGGACAACATTTTTCTAATTTTGGTTCTAGACATTACCACAATGAATTTTAAACAAAACAATTCAGATGCAGTTGAAGTTCAGACTTTCTGCTTTCATTTGAGGGTATCCAAATTAAAAATGGATGAAGGGTTTAGGAGTTTCAGCTCTTTAACATGTGACACCCTGTTTTTAAAGGGACCAAAAGTAATTGGACAGATTAAATAATTGTAAATAAAATGTTCATTTCTAGTACTTGGTTGAAAACCCTTTGTTGGCAATGACTGCCTGAAGTCTTGAACTCATGGACATCACCAGACGCTGTGTTTCCTCCTTTTTGATGCTCTGCCAGGCCTTCACTGCGGTGGTTTTCAGTTGCTGTTTGTTTGTGGGCCTTTCTGCCTGAAGTTTAGTCTTTAACAAGTGAAATGCATGCTGAATTGGGTTGAGATCAGGTGGCTGACTTGGCCATTCAAGAATATTCCACTTCTTTGCTTTAATAAACTCCTGGGTTGCTTTGGCTTTATGTTTTGGTTCATTGTCCATCTGTAGTATGAAACGACGACCAATCAGTTTGGCTGCATTGGGCTGGATCTGAGCACACAGTATGGCTCTGAATACATCAGAATTCATTCGGCTGCTTCTGTCCTGTGTCACATCATCAATAAACAATAGTGACCCAGTGCCACTGGCAGCCATGCATGCCCAAGCCATCACACTGCCTCCGCCGTGTTTTACAGATGATGTGGTATGCTTTGGATCATGAGCTGTACCACGCCTTCGCCATACTTTTCTCTTTCCATCATTCTGGTAGAGGTTGATCTTGGTTTCATCTGTCCAAAGAATGTTCTTCCAGAACTGTGCTGGCTTTTTTAGATGTTTTTTAGCAAAGTCCAGTCTAGCCTTTTTCTTCTTGATGCTTATGAGTGGCTTGCACCGTGCAGTGAACCCTCTGTAGTTACTTTCATGCAGTCTTCTCTTTATGGTAGATTTGGATATTGATACGCCTACCTCCTGGAGAGTGTTGTTCACTTGGTTGGCTGTTGTGAAGGGGTTTCTCTTCACCATGGAGATTATTCTGCGATCATCCACCACTGTTGTCTTCCGTGGGCGCCCAGGTCTTTTTGCATTGATGAGTTCACCAGTGCTTTCTTTCTTTCTCAGGATGTACCAAACTGTAGATTTTGCCACTCCTAATATTGTAGCAATTTCTCGGATGGGTTTTTTCTGTTTTTGCAGCTTAAGGATGGCTTGTTTCACCAGCATGGTGAGCTCCTTTGACCGCATGTTTACTTCACAGCAAAACCTTCCAAATGCAAGCACCACACCTCAAATCAACTCCAGGCCTTTTATCTGCTTAATTGAGAATGACATAACGAAGGGATTGCCCACACCTGTCCATGAAATAGCCTTGGAGTCAGTTGTCCAATTACTTTTGGTCCCTTTAAAAACAGGGTGGCACATGTTAAGGAGCTGAAACTCCTAAACCCTTCATCCAATTTTAATGTGGATACCCTCAAATGAAAGCTGAAAGTCTGAACTTCAACTGCATCTGAATTGTTTTGTTTAAAATTCATTGTGGTAATGTCTAGAACCAAAATTAGAAAAATGTTGTCTCTGTCCAAATATATATGGACCTGACTGTACATATATACAGTACAGACCAAAAGTTTGGACACACCTTCTCATTTAGAGATTTTTCTATATTTTCATGACTATGAAAATTGTACATTCACACTGAAGGCATCAAAACTATGAATTAACACATGTGGAATTATATACTTCACAAAAAAGTGTGAAACAACTGAAAATATGTCTTATATTCTAGGTTCTTCAAAGTAGCCACCTTTTGCTTTGATGACTGCTTTGCACACTCTTGGCATTCTCTTGATGAGCTTCAAGAGGTAGTCACCGGAAATGGTCTTCCAACAATCTTGAAGGAGTTCCCAGAGATGCTTAGCACTTGTTGGCCCGTTTGCCTTCACTCTGCGGTCCAGCTCACCCCAAACCATCTCGATTGGGTTCAGGTCTGGTGACTGTGGAGGCCAGGTCATCTGGCGTAGCACCCCATCACTCTCCCTCTTGGTCAAATAGCCCTTACACAGCCTGGAGGTGTGTTTGGGGTCATTGTCCTGTTGAAAAATAAATGATGGTCCAACTAAATGCAAACCGGATGAAATAACATGCCACTGCAAGATGCTGTGGTAGCCATGCTGGTTCAGTATGCCTTCAATTTTAAATAAATCCCCAACAGTGTCACCAGCAAAGCACCCCCACACCATCACACCTCCTCCTCCATGCTTCACGGTGGGAACCAGCCATGTAGAGTCCATCCGTTCACCTTTTCTGTGTTGCACAAAGACACGGTAGTTGGAACCAAAGATCTCAAATTTGGACTCATCAGACCAAAGCACAGATTTCCACTGGTCTAATGTCCATTCCTTGTGTTCTTTAGCCCAAACAAGTCTCTTCTGCTTGTTGCCTGTCCTTAGCAGTGGTTTCCTAGCTGCTATTTTACCATGAAGGCCTGCTGCACAAAGTCTCCTCTTAACAGTTGTTGTAGAGATGTGTCTGCTGCTAGAACTCTGTGTGGCTTTGACCTGGTCTCTAATCTGAGCTGCTGTTAACCTGCGATTTCTGAGACTGGTGACTCGGATAAACTTATCCTCAGAAGCAGAGGTGACTCTTGGTCTTCCTTTCCTGGGGCGGTCCTCATGTGAGCCAGTTTCTTTGTAGCGCTTGATGGTTTTTGCAACTGCACTTGGGGACACTTTCAAAGTTTGCCCAATTTTTCGGACTGACTGACCTTCATTTCTTAAAGTAATGATGGCCACTCGTTTTTCTTTACGTAGCTGCTTTTTTCTTGCCATAATACAAATTCTAACAGTCTATTCAGTAGGACTATCAGCTGTGTATCCACCAGATTTCTGCACAACACAACTGATGGTCCCAACCCCATTTATAAGGCAAGAAATCCCACTTATTAAACCTGACAGGGCACACCTGTGAAGTGAAAACCATTTCCGGTGACTACCTCTTGAAGCTCATCAAGAGAATGCCAAGAGTGTGCAAAGCAGTCATCAAAGCAAAAGGTGGCCACTTTGAAGAACCTACAATATAAGACATATTTTCAGTTGTTTCACACTTTTTTGTTAAGTATATAATTCCACATGTGTTAATTCATAGTTTTGATGCCTTCAGTGTGAATGTACAATTATCAAAGTCATGAAAATACAGAAAAATCTTTAAATGAGGTGTGTCCAAACTTTTGGTCTGTACTATATATATATATATATATATATATATATATATATATATATATGCTGTAATGCAGCGGCTTGCTTGGCATTACTGTAATGATCCAGTGTGTGTGTTTTGGCTGAACATGAACCTCCCCCTCAAGTGACTGGTCACATGACTGTGACATCACACAGGTCCTTTTGCACACAGAAGGTCTGAACACATGACTGTGACATCAGCTCAGGTCCTGTGGGTGTTCTCTAGAGGATATAAAAACCCTGGTAGTTTTAAAATAGGAGTGTGTAAGGCATGAGGCCTGTACCCGTGTGGGACACCATTAGTGTGAGGCCTAGTGAAGAGTCCTGAAAGGCAGAGGCTGGATGTCAAGTGTGAAGACATACCAGTGGCCTTTGAGGGTACGAGGGCTGGAGACCCCCACCTGGGAAAGCCGGCTTGGAAGGCAAGAGTCCTGGAGGGCGAAGGCTGGATGTTGTGTGTGTGAAACATACCAGTAGCCTTGGACAGGACGACGGCTGGAGACCCCACTCTGGGAAGCCGTAAAGCCACAGTGGTGGCAAACCAAATGGACTGAAGCAGCTGTAACCCGTCAAAGGTAAAGACACTGCTTATTGTGGACATTTATGTTAGTACCTTGCTGAAGGCTGTACCTGGAGCCAAGTGGGCGTAGCTGCCACTGGAAAGGCTCGTGGACATTATATGTGTGATAAGCGGTTTATGATAAAATAATAAACTGCTGCATTGTGCAATACCGGAAAGACATGGCATGTGTGCTTTAATTAACCTGTTGCAGCGAGTGTCCCCCAGTATGATGACTAGCGCTGCCTTACAATGCACACACACACACACACACACACACACACACACACACACACACACACACACACACACACACACATACAGTTGAAACCAGAAGTTTACATACACTATATAAACAGACACATCTGCATGTTTTTCTCAATATCTGACATGAAATCAGAATAAACCTTTCCCGTTTTAGGTCAGTTAGGATTACCATCATTTGTAATATTTGCCAAATGCCAGAATAATGAGAGCGAGCACGTTTTAAGGCATTTTTGTTACTTACTGCAAAGTCAAAAGTTTACATACATTTCATTAGTATTTGGTACCATTGCCCTTAAACTGAATGACTTCGGACACACGTTTGGGATATCCTTCCACAAGCTTCTCACAATAGTTGGTGGGATTTGGGCCCATTGCTCCTGACAAAACTGGTGTAACTGATCCAGGTTTGTAGGTCGCCTTGCTCGCAGCCTTTTCAGCTGTGCCCATAAATTTTCAATAGGATTGAGATCAGGGCTTTGTGATGGCCACTCCAAAACATTGACTTTGTTATCCTTAAGCCACTTCGTTACCATTTTGGCAGTATGCTCCGGGTCATTGTCCATTTGGAAGACCCATTTCGGCCCAAGCTTTAACTTCCTGGCTCATGTCTTGAGATGTTGCTTCAGTATTGCCACATAATCTTCTTTTCTCATGATGCCATCAAATTTCTGAAGCAGTCCCTCCTGCAGCAGAACAACCCCACAACATGATGCTGCCACCCCCGTGTTTCACAGTTGGGATGGTGTTCTTAGGTTTCCAAGCTTCTCCCTTTTTCCTCAAAACGTAACAATGGTAATTATGCCCCAAAAAAGTTCAATTTTAGTTTCATCAGACCACAGGAAATGTCTCCAAAAATTAAGGTCTTTGTTCCTGTGTGCATTTGCAAACAATAATCTGGCTTTTTTATGTTTCTTTTGGAGTAATGGCTTCTCCCTGGCAGAGTGGCCTTTCAGCCCATGTTCATACAGTATTTATTTCACTGTGGATACTGACACAATCTTACCAGCTTCCGCCATCATCTTCACAAGTTCTTTTTCTTTTGTCCTTGGGTTGATATGCACATGTCAGACCAAAGCACGTTCATCTCTGGGACACAGAACCCGTCTCCTTCCTGAGTGGTATGATGGCTGGACATTCCCATCGTGTTTGTACTTGCGTATAATTATTTGTACAGATGAACGAGGCACCTTCAGGTATCTTGAAATTGCACCTAAGGATGAGCCAGACTTGTGCAAGTCCACAATTCTCTTCCTGATATCTTGGCTGATTTCTTTAGACTTTCCCATGATGCTACACAAAGAAGCAGTGTGTTTCAGGTGTGCATTAAAATACATCCACAGGTGTATCTCTAATTAACTCAGATATTGCCAAAAAATCAGAAGCTTCCAAACACATGACATCATCATATGGGCCGTCCAGAATTGTTTAAAGACATAGTAATCTTAGTGTATGTAAACTTTTGGCTTTGTGGTAAGTGATAAAAAAGCCTTAAAACATTCTCTCTCATTATTCTGGCATTTGACAAATATTAAAAATTATGGTAATCCTAATTGTTCTAAAACGGGAAAGGTTTATTCTGATTTCATGTCAGATATTGAGAACAATATGCATATCTGTCTTTTTGTATATATATATATGCATTAAAGACAGCTGTCTTACATAGTCACCTGTATAAACGACTCCTGTCCACAGACTCAATTAATCAGTCAGACTCTAACCTCTACAACATGGGCAAGACCAAAGAGCTTTCTAAGGATGTCAGGGACAAGATCATAGACCTGCACAAAGCTGGAATGGGCTACAAAACCATAAGTAAGACGCTGGGTGAGAAGGAGACAACTGTCGGTGCAATAGTAAGAAAATGGAAGAAATACAAAATGACTGTCAATCGACATCAATCTGGGACACCATGCAAAATCTCACCTCATGGGGTATCCTTCGTTATGAGGAAGGTGAGAGATCAGCCTAAAACTACACGGGGGGGAACTTGTTAATGATCTCAAGGCAGCTGGGACCACAGTCACTAAGAAAACCATTGGTAACACATTACGCCTTAAAGGTTTAAAATCCTGCAGTGCCTGCAAGGTTCCCCTGCTCAAGAAGGCACATGTGAAGGCCCGTCTGAAGTTTGCCATTGAACACCTGGATGATTCTGTGAGTTATTGGGAGAAGGTGCTGTGGTCAGATGAGACAAAAATTGAGTTCTTTGCCATTAACTCAACTTGCCGTGTTTGGAGGAAGAAGACGGATGAGTACAACCCTAAGAACATCGTCCCAACTGTGAAGCATGGTGGGGGAAACATTATACTTTGGGGGTGCTTTTCTGCAAAAGGGACAAGACGACTGCACCGTACTGGAGGGAAGATGAATAGGGTCATGTATCGTGAGATTTTGGCGAACAACCTCCTTCCTTCAGTAAGAGCATTGAAGATGGGTCGTGGCTGGGTCTTCCAGCAAGACAATGACTCAAAGCATACAGCCAAAGCAACTAAGGAGTGGCTCAAAAAGAAGCACAGTAAGGTCATTGAGTGGCCTAGCCAGTCTCCAGATCTTAATCCCATAGAAAACTTATGGAGGGAGTTGAAGCTCCGAGTTGCCAAGCGACAGCCTCAAAATCTGAATGATTTAGAGATGATCTGCAAAGAGGTGTGGACCAAAATTCCTCCTGACATGTGCACAACCCTCATCATCAACTACAAAAATCGTCTGACTGCTGTGCTTGCCAGAGGGATGAAATACTTATTTCTCACTGCAAAATGCAAATAAAATTATCTAATTTATACAATGTGATTTTCTTGATTTTTTTCGGAAATTCTATCTCTCAATGTTAAAATTAACCTACCCTTAAAATTATAGACTGTTCACGTCTTTGTCAGTGGGCAAACTTACAAAAACAGCAAGGGATACGCATATGTAATGCCAGAATTGCTGTTTTTCAAGTCATTGCACCCCGCTAGAAAATGCAATAACAAAGTAATCAAAACATTGTATGCACCCCATAGTGGAATCACTAAACACATCTGCTCGCCTTTCAAAAAAACTAAAAAAAAAAACAAGCCCTCACAAAGAGCCATAGAGGGAACAATAAAAAATTGTCAGGTCTCAGAATATGGCGACACAATTTTGAATTTTTTTTTTATTTTTTTTTAACCACGAATAAATATATAAATACACACACATGTATACGATAAAAAAACCTATACAAGTTTGGTATCGCCAAAACCGTACTAACCTGAAGAATAACGCTGCCAGGTTATTTTTATCGCATAACGAGCGCAGTAAAAATAAAATCTCACTAGGAATTTTTTTATGCAGTAAATGAATGGAGTCATTCTAAACTACAACTTGTCCTGCAAAAATATAAATAATCAAGCCCTCATATGACTATGTCGAAGGGAAAATAAAAAAAAAGAATGAAGGGAAGGGGTTGGGGGGATACAATGCAAAAATGAAAAAATAGCAACAGCAGAAAAGGGGTTAAACAGAACTATTAATGTGGCAGGTGTGCTGCATACAACATACGAGGGATTGTATGTATTTTGCCCAACGAGCGCGGACCCCTCCTATCATGGACGGAAGAGAAATTTTTTATACAAATAACACCTACGGGAACATGATTTGTCCAAAACGAGATAATTATTTAATACCAACCTAATGAGTATAATGCTAATATTTGATATAATAATCATCTGCCATACACAGAGAATTGAGAGCAGTCACTGACCAGGCCTCCGGCGCTGTGATGGAGGGAGGTGAGCTCGCTGGAACTTTTCTGTAGCTTCTTGAAGCTTTAATTTTCTTTGATGCAGAACTTCTTCCCGGAACTTCTGCTCCTTTTGTTCTTCTTCTCTTTGTTTTTCCTCGAGTGCTCTGATAAAAAAATATATATATGATGAAAAAAGTGTACTAATAAATCAGCAAAGCGATCATCTATAAAAAAAAAACAATCCGAAAAGTAGTAATAAAAAAAAAGCAAGACCTGATAGTAAAATGTAACATTACACACCGGGGGATTAATTGAGAAAGACGCTGTCTCGGCTCGTCCAGGACTATAAAGTATGCGGATCACGCCCTGCTCGCAGCTCACACTGTTGTAAACACCTTGTAAAATAAAAAAAGCCCTAGATAAAATGTGGCGTGAATTGACGGAGGTGTCTCGGGGCTGACATTCCAGCTCACGTCGCCGGCAGAGGTACAATGACAGCTGGGAGGGTTGTGCCGTGTAGAGAAATACATGAATGGTCGCTATGGAGAAAGAGAAAAATAAATAAAAACACATGTGAATCTTACTGTACCTTCCGAAATAATGGACACAGATCGCCTCTGCAACTGACGTGTCGGGACTGGAGGAGCAGCGCAGCGCGGAGGATAATTAATTGTCATTGTACATACAGTACTTACAGGTTATAACATCACCATGTAGACACGTGCGCGGCACAGACACTACTACCTGGGCATCTGCCAGCGCAGGCGTCCTACAGAAGGCATGCCAACAACAGCCGGTGATATACACAGCAAGACGCCACCACTCTCTATTGTACCCAGCATTGGCTTCTTCAGGTCACTCCTTAATGGGCTTTGGTCACCTAGTTGTCCTTCCTTGGGGCACTTTTGGTAGGTACTGACCACTGTACACCGGGAACACGTACCAGACCTGCCATTTAGGAGATGCTCTGACCCAGTCATCTAGCCATTGCAATTACCGCGGCTCGCTCACACCCCTATACTTGCCCATTTTCCTGCTTCCGATGGATCAGGTACAAAAACTGACTGTTCACTTATTGTCTAATTTATCCCACCCTTTGCTAAGGTGTTATTGCTCTTAAAGGGGTTTTCCGCTCCGCTATTAAAACAGGATTTTTGATAACTCAACGTAAAATCTGTTTCTCTATCGCTTCATTGGGGGGGGGGGGGGGGACACAAGAAGCCATGGGTGTATGCTGCTGCCACTAGGTGGCTGGCACTATGCACAAAAAAAGCGACAAGACAGAGCTGCCAGCTCCAAAACACGCCTGATGTAAGTGATGGCCACAAGGAAAACCACCTTCCAAGAAAGCAGAGACAGAGAGACTACTCGTAGTGGTTCAAAAGGAGAACTCCTGAGGGCCTCCAGAACAAGGTTCAGGTCCCACGGATCAATTGGCATTCGATACGGAGGAACTGCGTGAGCCACTTCCTGAAGAAAAAATTCTGACCTGAGAGCGAGAAACTAAATTCTTCTGGAAGAGAATAGATAGCGCAGAAACTTGACCCTTTAGAGAGCTGAGAGCAAGGATAGTCAAATCGAAATATCGAAGATGATGGATTTGGAAAAACAGATATAGAAGTTTCCAAGAGGAGACTGTGAGAAAGTTGACTACCTCCCTGCTAAAAGAAGAAGGGAGGAAGGAAAATACATATCCACTTTGTCTCCCTTCTGTGATCGGTTCTTCCCGGGAATCAAACTCGCATCTCAGTGTTTGCAAACTGTTGCTCTACCAAGGAGCCACGTCTCACAATGGGAGGATTCCAGCGTATGCAACTGTAAAAGTGTTGGAGAACAACGATGAGTTGGAGAATCTGGAAGTGGGCTGAAAACCCTAGTGGAGCACCCTGGATCTCTTCGGGACGATGTAGGGTATGCGCCGCCATAAACTACTATGGACAAGAACCGTCTGATGAGACTACCCTTCTCCTCTTGAAGGCCTTTCAGAGGTTGGAAAGTCAGTAGAACTTAGTTTACTGTGGATGAATCAGTAGACATTGATCCGTCCCATGAACAGATACCTACGTCGAGGCTGACCAGGATAGCATTATTCCTTGGAAGGAAAAAGAATCCTGGCTTCCGCCATGGAAGGAAAAGAGAGAATACCTACCCTCCAGGTTCCAGATGAAGAAGGAGAGGACCTACCCTCCAGGTTCCAGATGAAGAAGGAGAGGAGGCTTAATTAGCCTAAGGGCGATCCAGAGAGCTGAGCGACACTAGACTAAAGTTCCTAGCGGAGAAGAGGGGAGCCGCCAGTCATCACAAACTTACTTCAGTCTGAAGGATCTTTTGCGAAGAATGAGGGTAGAAACCCGCCAGTAGGCCAAGACTAAGAGTATGCTCAGAAGAGAGAAAACCGGAAGGAAATTCAGAGAGACTGAGTTCCGAGAAGGAGAGTAGAGAACCCTTCTGGACGAAAAAAAAATGACCTGATGAAGGTTGAGCCCCAGCCGAAGTGTGCTCTGAGAAAAGTGATTAACTTGTTGCCAGTCGGTGGGGTGTACACTGCTGGGGAGGAGATAACTTTTTTGTGCATATTATCAGCCTCCACCCATGGTTTCCTATGTTCCCCAATGAAGCGATAGAGAAAGAGGTTTTCGCATAATCATAAAATGGTAAAAGAGCAAAGAGCTTGTAAAAAAAACAACTTCACTATTAACCCAAGAACAGAGGGATTTTAAATTCTACAGATTACCTCTCATTGACTAGTTTACCGGCCACGACTGCAGTCTATCAGCAAGGTCCAGCACCCCTCCACTGCTCGGCTGCTGCAGGGGTAAAGCTGCTTCTGGTTGCACCATAGGAGAATGCACAGTTCAGGCCGGCAGTGCAGCCATGCCACGGTCCAAACTATAAATCATCAGGAACACACGCCCCCCAGCCAGCAGGAAGCCAAACGGCAGAGGAGCGCTGCACTCCAGAAGAGAATTCATGACACTATCCCTTTAAAGCGAACCTGACAGCTGAAACATCACTAATTCCAGGAGATCATCCAAGCAGCAGCACTGGAGGAGGAGGGGAGAGCACGACGGCAGCAAGTATGTTTTTTTCTTCTTTTATAGACATAGACATGCTGGAGAAGGGTGTTATCAATACAGTGGATGGCAAGAATTCAATTTTGGAACAAATCAAGCCAGACAAGTCACTCGAAGCAAGGATCACCAAGCTACGACTTGTCTAGTTTGGAAACATCATAAGAAGAGAGAAATCACTGGAGAAGGACATCATGGAATAGAAGAAACTAGGTGAAGAGGAAGACCTGCAAGCTAATCAAGATAATGTTGGACCTGACCCAGGTGGACCTACTGTATCTAGGTTTGCAAAAGATCCATCTTCCTACAGATCGTTCATCCATCAAGTCGCCATGGATCAAGACTGAGCCAAAGTGGAAAGTGACAGCTGATACCTGATGCACAAACCGCGGGCCGCACACATCAGACCCCAGCTGCATGATTCAGACATATATGTGTAACTCTGACATGCTGAGGCCGCGGGCTGTAGCAGGTCTCTTCCTGGGTGCTTGTATAGGGACAGACCTGTCACTCCAGGGCAGCAGGTGGGGAGCAGCAGCTGGGGACCTGCCAGTCCTGCCAGTCTCCTGTGCGGCTATTAAACTAGGTTTTTCATTGAACTTCCGCAGTGTCTCAGCGTTACACATATATGTTTTCTCCGACCCCCAGCTGTACGCAGCACACGTTTGCTCCCGATTTCCCTGCTTTGATAAATAATCTAATCCAATGAGAGGGAGAATGATGTTGTGATAACACACTGGCACTATGAGCGTGCTGGGTACATAGTGTACAGACCGGTGCTGCCGGCATCAGACAGGGACGTCCCTGGATGTAGGTGGTTATCAGCGATATACCACAGAGCAGCCGGAGACACGGTAACACAGCATTCTGCTGGATAATGAGGCGTAATAAGCCCTATTATGTTACCAGACGAGCACTCACTCATCACAATGAACATTCACTTGTCCTTACTCAGATTCCTAGATCTCTGCTCCAACACAGTTTCATCACCGACATTACCTCTATTATTATTCACGTGATTTTATTACATTTGTTTGTTTCTCAAATATGATTATATATATATTATAGCTAACTCTGTGATAACCTTCTCTGAAGGGAATCTGTCAACAAGTTTTTGCTCCCCCAATCTGAGATCAGCATAAGGCCCCCTTCACACGTCTGTATAAAACCGGTACCGGTGACAGTGTTTGGCCATGTTCACACATTCAGTATTTTACATCAGTATTTGTAAGCCAAAACCAGGAGTGGGTGATAAATACAGAAGTGGTGACGTGTTACTGTTATACTTTTCCTCTGATTGTTCCACTCCTGGTATTGGCTTATAAATACCTGATGTAAAATACTGAACATGTGAACATGGCCTTTGCTATCAGTGTGCCATCAGTGTTCCATCAGTGTGTCATCATTGTGCCATCACTGTCCCATCAGTGTGCCATCACTGTGTGATTAGTGTGCCATCAGCATGCCATCACTGTGTCAGTAGTGTGCCATCACGGTGTCATTAGTGTGCCATCAATGGGCCATCAGTGGGCCATCACGGTGTCATCAGTGTGCCATCACTGTGTCATCAGTGTGCCATCAGTGTTTGCCATCAGTGTGCTATCAATGTTTTTCATCAGTGTGTCAACAGTGTTTTTCATTAGTGTGCCATCAGTGTGCCATCACTGTGTCATCAGTGTGCCATCAGTGTTTGCCATCAGTGTGCCATCAATGTTTTTCATCAGTGTGCCTTCCGTTTTTCTCCAGTATTGCTTAAGAAATATCAATTCCATAGCTTTTCCTATACTTTGCAATGTTAGGGCTCTTTCACAGGTCAGTATTTCCGGTAGGTGTGGTGACAGTTTCCACACGTACGGGAGACACTGACACACGCAGACCCATTCAAATCTATGGGTCTGTGCACATGTCAGTGTGTTTCCACGTACCGCATATCTGTGTGCTCCATACAAAGACATGTCCATTTTTGGCTGGCAGCACAGGTCACACGGATCAATTCAAGTCAATGAGTCCGTGTAAACACGTACCGCACACGGATGCCATCCATGTGACACGTACCAGTGCTTGGGAATCAGTGTACAGTTAGCGCTGTTCCCAAGCGTCGGGTGCTGAATGCTGCTCTCATCATAGTTCCCTGCCGGTGCTGCAATCAGCACCAGCAGGGGATAATGATAAGAGTAGTAGTCTGCTCCTGGTGTATCCACCTGTAAAAATAAGAATAAAATTAAAAAAAATCCATATACTCACCTGTCCTAAGTGTCCCTCACTGTAATCCATCTGACCCCTCAACAGAGGAGCCGGGGAGAATGACGCACTGCAGCAAATGGGCCCGGAGCTGCGCTGTGCTCAGTGAGTGACAGGACACCGCTCACTGAGCGCAGTTCCGGGGCTCGCTCGCTGAAGCGAGTCATTCTCTCCAGCGCGAGCAGCGGCATGGATTACAGCAGGGGACTCTTAGGACAGGTGAGTATATGGATTTTTTTATTCTTATTTTTACAGTTGGACACTGCGGGAGCAGAGTACTACTCTCATCATGGTCCCGTGCTGGTGCTGATCGCAGCACAAGCAGGGGACAATGATGAGGGCAGCATTCAGAACTCGACGCTTGGGAACAGCGCTAATTGTACTGGCGATTCTGAGGCGCCGGTACGTGTGCTCCTGATGCGACACACGGGAGACACACGGTTGCCACAAGTGTGCCACACAGGTGTACACGGAGACGGATATCTCCAGTACTGTTTTTTCCAGGACGTGTGAAAGAGGCCTTAAACACGTAAAGCACACAGACGGCACACGGACTGTACTGGTGACATCATTGTGCTGTACGTGTATTACACTGACCCATAGACTTGTATTGGCCCTTGTCATCCGTGCTGTTGGTAAAAAGCGGACATGTGGGCAGCACCATAGATTATAATGGGTACAGATGCCACACGTACCGGAAACATGGACATGTGATGAAGGCCTAAAGTAGGGGCAGAGACCCTGATTGGAGCGATGTGCCACTTACTGGGCTTCTTACTGATTTATCTGCTGCATATGTAAAGGTATTGCTGGAGTTGTCCATGAAAGAGCTACACGCACATATAAATATACTGGGTGGTGAAATCCTGCTGACAGATTCCCTTTAAGTCCACAAGCCTAGGAAACAGAAAACAAAATGAATGGAAAACCCTCTTAAGTTTCTTCATTCTCGTACCATTGTCACTATTGTTTGCTGCGGAGACAGCTCATCACTGTGTTATATAATATCCGTGCTTCATATTGTGACACATTCAGTTAGAATCTGGTGGTGCAATGAGTAACGCTGAGCCCGGAGAAGCCAAAGCCCAAGACGCTGCACCGCACACTGCGTACATCACTAGTAAGGTGCGGTGCTTGCCACAAACAACTGCGACGTGACTCAGGAAAAGTGATGACAAAATATTTCTCCTGTAATTAGGTCTCTGTAATTGTGTTTACAGGGACGGCTTATTTCAGAACTGACCGCCTTAAGTGATCATTGCATGAAATCCGGCAGCCTGCAGTGACTGACAGCCGTGATCACACATGCCTTACACAACACCACAATTATCACGAGCCTGGATTACAGCAGGCTCCGTCACGTAAAGGCGCACATGGCAGCCAATGCTCTGGGACTGTGTGACTCATCTGTGTCCTAGCCGTCCATACATAAAGACAATGCGTCCGGGAAATGTGGTTTTGTAGGTGATAACATTGTGAATGTGACAGACAAAATACTGAAATGGTTTTAGCAATTTAAAGAAACTTTGCATAAATCAAAAAGAAGAAACTTTGTATCATAAGTTATCAGTGAAATATTCTTCTTTCTCCACTTATGAGCCACTTCTTCTCATCCCTCTGCTACTTGAACTCATCAAAAACTCTGCAAGACAATGCAGGATTCACAGCTACACTGCTCAGTACTGCTGTATATTGTCCTCCATGCGGCTTCTGAACATGTGTTACATAGACACAGGAGAGCAGAAATCCCTCATGTCTCTGTGTGCTGCATTTGAGAGACATCCTATCAGCTAGTCTCTACTCACTAGCTCAGAGACAACTGAAAATTAGAGATAGATCCTGCAAAGGGGAAAACTGGTGAAAATGCAGGATGCAAATTATATAAGAGCCTGATGCAGTGTTATTCCTCATGGACATACACAGGTAACTTACAGATATATCAACCAAAAAGTAAAGTGCAGTGCAGAACAAATCTCAAAAGGAGACAGCTAAGGAATCAAAGGTAGAAGAACAAAATTAAAGCCATAGGTTATCCTGCCAATAGCAAGTATTCCCAATCCGCAGAATTACCACCGTAATCATATAGGGGACCTGGGATAGTCGTTTTGATCCCCACTGATTGATTGCCTCTCTTATGTAATACACAACATTGGGGATGTGGTTGTGCTCAGAATTAGCCAGTCACATTTACACTCATGTTACATAGTAGTCAGTGCACAGCTGCCATCATTTACAGCGATTCTGATTAACCCCATAGAAAGTTTCCTGACATTTTCTGAGTTGCATTTTAAAGTATAAGCTATGGTCTGTACAACAGCTTACAACACAGCAAAGGGATCTCATTGTAGAAAGTTATCAGTCAGGAGAAGGGTGTAAAAAACTTCCAAGGCATTAGATAACCTTCTTCACAGTGCTCCGTGGTTTATGAAGAAGGGGTGTAAATTTGGCACAACAGTGACATTAACTAGAACTGGACATCCCTCAAATATTGAGGAAAAGACAAAAAGAAAATTGGTCCGGGAGGCTGCAAAGACACCAACAGCAACAATAAAGGAGCTGCAGGAATTTCTGGCAAGTATTAGTTGTGTACTGCATATGACAACAATGTCCCGTATTCTTCATATGTCTGATATGTGGGGTGGGGTGCCAGACGGAAGTCTCTTCTTCCAAAGAAAAACATCCAAGTCTGCCAAAAGCATGTGGGAAATGTGTTATGGTCAGATGTGACCAAGATGGAACTTTTTGGCCATAATTCCAAAACATATGTTTGGTACAAAGCCAACATTGCGCATCACCAAAAGAACACCATACCCACAGTGAAGCATTGTGGAGGTACCACTATCCTTTGCGGCTGTTTTTCAGCAGCTGTAACTGGAGATTTAGTCAAGGTGGGGGGGGGGGGGGGATCTATGAACAGTTCCAGGTATCAGTCAATTTTGCATCATAACTTTTTGATAAAAAGCTGAAATGAAGAGGAAATTCAGCCAGACAATGACCCTAAACATCTCTCCAAATCAACAAAACAATGGCTCGACCAGAAGAAGATCAATGGAGTTCCGAGTTACGCCTCCCTTTAAGAGGACCTGTCCTGCCACGCATGTTTTAGCAAACAATTGTATTTACCATGAACTATCAAATCTGAATCACCTTTTCTTAAAACCTTGTTTTTCCTCCTGGAAATAATGAGTGATTATCATTTCCCTTGTCAAAAAGGATGTGTCTAATGATGTCAGCAGTGATTGGAGAGTTTTACAGGGTGAAGGGTCATTCTCCTAACTGGTAACACCCATTTGTCAATTTATTCATACATTTCTAGGCAGAATAACAGAACGATAAAATGCAGAGATGTAAAAAAAAAGATGTTCCAGAATTATTATTTCATGGCAAATGTAATAATTTACTAAAACAGATACGTCAGGAGCGGCGCCAGGTGCCCTTTAAGTACATGTAAAGTCAATATACTACATATAATTTTTTGGTCATGGCACCAGTGTATATAATATATGTAATAAACTCCAGCAATTTGTTATCTGGTCTCTTATTAATCCCTGTAAATCCACCTTGATTTATACTTTAAGCCGTTTGCATGGGAGCTGATGGCAGCGTATTAATAATTTCTGCGTTATCTTCACCAGAGCGTCGGCGACATAGCGTTACATTAATAGCAAATGAGTGACGAGATGGAATTGTAAAAAGGTGATTGTTATGTTACAGTGTAGGTTTCAGCATCTCTCGGCTAATGAATGGTTTATACTTTCTAAAAGCATTAGTGTAACAATAGGCCGTACAAGATACTTTATCTTCCTGGAGTAACTCTTCACCGGCACATGCCCCGGCCGCGCCAACCGGAGACTCACAGCAGCAAAATCATTGCAAGCACAATGATCCGCTACTCCCCGGAGGCTGCCTGGGTGTGTACGTGGCTTTAATATTGACTCTTTTCTGGCATCCGCAGTATAAGGTAGATATTGGACTTAACCATCCTAGCACTGTACCTGTTACTGGCACAGTGCCTGAGAAAATAATTAATATGCAAATGAGGAAGCTTTGGTGCACCCTTGGTGTGGCCGAGAGTTTGGTGCACCATTACGCCTCCTCCACACACACGACGAAGCGAGCACTGTCAATCAGAAGTGGAGGATGGGCCCCAATATGCAAATGAGGAGGTGTAACAGTGCACCAAACTTTTGGCCACACTAAGGGTGCAAAGTCACACCTCCTCATTTGCATATTGGACCCTTCCCCCACTTCCAATTGATAGTGCTCGCTTCGCAGAGTGAGCGCTTTCTGAATACTGCCAGCATGTGCGCGCTCGGAGCACTTTCCGGGTGTAGTAGTGCAGCGAGCGGCGTCAGAAGAAAGGAGACAGGGAGAAGGACGCGCGCGACCACACACGTGCTGTCAGCATTTGATAAAGTATTGCCAATCAGAAGTGGAGGAAGGGCCCCAATATGCGAATAAGGAGGAGTAACGGTGCACCAAACTCTGGGCCACACTAAGAGTGCACTGAAGCCTCCTCATTTGCATATGAATAATAAGTTATTTTCTCAGGCACTGTCCCAGTAACAGGTACAGTGATCGTACGGTTGTTATAGGGGCTAAGTTCCCCACAGCACTGTATAGACCATTTACAATGCATTGAAATCCCTTTAAATACAACGGTGCCAATGCAAAAGAGAAACACCACAGTCACCTCCTGTCGGTCTCATTTCAGCGTTGTTGGTGTTGTGTCTGGCGGTGCTCACTGACACTGTTATGCCACATGAGCGCTGCAGCCTATCAACAGATGCTGATGGGCTGCAGAGGTCACGGGACATAACCGTGTCACATGAGCACTGGCAGACGCAGCGCCGACACTGCTGGGATGGCTCCAGAACAGGAGGTGAGTATACGTTGTTTTTATTTTACATGGGGCACAGTTGTAATTAAGGGGTTGTTCAAAACAGCGGACAACCCCTTTAAGCTGTGCATTAAGGCTGCCACGTTGGGTGTCTCAGAATAAAGTGATAAAAAAGTAATAATACATATTTGGTTTATAAGTTATTTTTATTTTAAAGTAGAAAAACACAAAAAAACTATAGTCATGATCACACTGACCTGTAGTGGGCACCGTAACATGAAAACTGGCAATGGGAAGCGGTAAACGGAGTCTCCAAAATTTAAAGTGACTCTGTCAGCAGTTTTTTGGTGTTTAATCAGAGAACAGCATGATGTAGGGGCTCAGACCCTGATTTCAGGGTTGTGACACTTCCTCAGCAGCTTGCTGTAGTTTACATGCAATCATTGTTTTATTATTAGGAGATTATCACTGCAGGACTAGGTGTTGTGTGCCTGGCAGTCCAGCTAATCTGTGTAACCCCGCCCACCACAAGTGATTGGTAGCTGTCTACCAATAAGGGGTGTGGGCGGGGTTATACAGAGCTCAGCAGTCATAGCTCTGCTACATCTACAGCAGAGAAAACAGGGATTCTAACAAGATCATGCCGAGCAGCCCAGTAAATGATACATCGCTGGAATCAGGGTCTCTGACCCTACATTATGCTGCTCTCAGATTCTATAGAAAAAATCTGCTGACAGAATCCCTTTAATATTATCCTTCAAATAAGCCATCATTGTGTGATAGCTGGTGGTCACACCCTGAGCAATTGACAATACACAGAGTTGTCCATGGGATGTGGCTATGTCTGGTACTGTAATTCAGCTATAGCTCAACACTATTATCTGAATAGGGCTGGGCTGTAGTACCAGGTATGGCCACACATTTTTTATTTTCATTTGTTAAATCGGTCACTTAGGGGTCAAATTACAAATGCCTTTTGAGGTCAATGCATAGATTAGAGGAAGAGGAAGTATCAAAAGTGAGAGATCAGACAGAGAGGCAGACACAGACTACTGCTGCTTTCAAGTACGTGTTTTATCTCACCGAAGATCTGGATTCACAGCTACACTGCTGAGTGCTGGAGCATAGATAGGAGAGCAGAACTGTCTCATGTCTGTGTGTGCTATGCATAGGTATCAGTATATCGACTAGTCTCCATCCACTAGCTCAGAGTTAACTGACAAATAGAAATACAGCCTGGTGAAAAATTTACGATACAAGTCACGTAATGTCACATTCCTCGTGTACACACACGGCGGCTTATTCTGAAAAGTCACCTGAAGTGACGGTATGCTTTATATTATTATATTCTACATATAAATGCAATAAAATCTTCCTCTTTCTCATCCTGTAGGTCCGGCACAATATAACCGTGATCTGACTTTTCAGGACATCGAAGTGGATAATTTACATCAGATTTGTCCACAGAAATGACTCAGTCTGGCTCCAGTCCAGGCTTTGGCATACGCTGCCATCTTGGTGCCAATACTTTGTGAGCGGCTAATGAGCGGTCTGTGGATTAATGATTCGTCATGGGAGGTAGGTCACCGTGAATAAACACCGGGGATCGGTACAAGACAAGCGGTAAACAATGCTTCCCGCCAGGGCGTAATTGTCACAGACGAGCGGGTGACACTCGCCAGCAATCAAGCAAATAAAGGAACTGTTATTGTTATAGGGCAGGGAAATAGCCAGAAACATGGCAGACAGATGAGCACCATCCGCTATGTAAGAAGCCGAAATTCTCAGGTTACAAAGCTGTACAGCGCATCCCTCCTGGACTGGAAGGGAATCCAACATTAATATATTAACCCCTTAATCCAAGAAGGGTTGCCCCATAAACAACAAATATAAGCTATCCACACTTTGTGTGAATGAAGCGATTGTGAGCATGAGCAACTGCTGCTCCATTCACTGGTTGCACATGCTCACTACCTCTCCAGCAAAAATCCCTGATAATCAGATTATTTCGGAGGGAACAGCAGTACGAAAAAGACAATACTTTGAAGGCAGTTGAGCTGACCACATGCATTACATATTCGGTATTTTGGTGGGATCACTTGAGTTTACTTCCGCCTTTACCATTGTTTCTATGGCCAAACTAATGGACTAGACGTTATCTTATTCCTGTCCACATCACAATTATCTTATTGCACAAACACAACTAGATGTGTGGACAGGTCACTGCTTCTCACAAGATCAACACCCTCTTCCCCTGCTGCTGTTTTCATTCCAAGTATCTGATTCATTGTAAGATTTCCTATTCCTGTCCATATCTGTGCCATACAGGCCTGGAGTTAAGGTTTCCTATTCCTGTCCATATCTGTGCCATACAGGCCTGGAGTTAAAATCATCAATTTAGTAAATAAGTCACTGTCGCCTCCAAAATCAACACACTCTTATTCTTCTGGTTGCAGATCATTCTATTGATTGGATTCTGAAATATTTCATTTTTTACGCTTTACTCATTTTTGTAGGGTCAAATAATCACTTTCATTGAAGACCATATAACCATATGGATACATAATGTGATGAGAAGACAACCTGCAAATCACATTGTCCAAAAATTATGTTGTCTTTCAGCTTGAAAGTCACTTTGAAATGCTAACAACCAGGTGTCTCCCTTGTGTGTTATTTGCTGTTCTCTGCTTATTGTCAAGTGTAATCCGTCTATAGCGGCGGAGACGATAAGGCGGATTGGAGGAAGAGGGGGCAGTGCTATGTGTCTGGGCGGGAAGAGGGGGTCCGGCCTCTGTCCTCCCTCTATGGGAAGAGGGGTCCGGCCTCTGTCCTCCCTCTACGGGAAGAGGGGGTCCGGCCTCTGTCCTCCCTCTACGGGAAGAGGGGGTCCGGCCTCTGTCCTCCCTCTACGGGAAGAGGGGGTTCGGCCTCTGTCCTCCCTCTACGGGAAGAGGGGGTCGGGCCTCTGTCCTCCCTCTACGGGAAGAGGGGGTCGGGCCTCTGTCCTCCCTCTACGGGAAGAGGGGGTCGGGCCTCTGTCCTCCCTCTACGGGAAGAGGGGGTCGGGCCTCTGTCCTCCCTCTACGGGAAGAGGGGGTCGGGCCTCTGTCCTCCCTCTACGGGAAGAGGGAGTCCGGCCTCTGTCCTCCCTCTATGGGAAGAGGGGGTCCGGCCTCTGTCCTCCCTCTATGGGAAGAGGGGGTCCGGCCTCTGTCCTCCCTCTACGGGAAGAGGGGGTCCGGCCTCTGTCCTCCCTCTACGGGAAGAGGGGGTCCGGCCTCTGTCCTCCCTCTACGGGAAGAGGGGGTCCGGCCTCTGTCCTCCCTCTATGGGAAGAGGGAGTCCGGCCTCTGTCCCTCTACAGGAAGAGGGGGTCCGTCCTCTGTCCCTCTATGGGAAGAGGGGGTCCGGTCTTTGTCCCTCTACTGGAAGAGGGGATCCGGTCTTCGTTACTGTTAGTGGGGAGCATCTTTGTCTCTCTGCAGGTTTCCTATGTGACAAATTGCATACAAGCATAACAGAGAGGCAGGCTTTCAGTACATGAAAACAAGCCATTGGTATGAGCAATGTATTCATGAAAGTGAGGGAAAAGAAGTTCTAGCACCTATAGTTCTATCAGAATGACAGTGAAGAGGAACCGCCCTCTGAAGAATAATGAATAGCAAGTTACAAAACAGCAGGATTGAGACAACACCTGAACTTTATAGCACAAGAAATAAAAAAAATAACTACTTACTTTCTTCTCCGATTTGTCTCCACTGATAATTTATGCGCCCGCTGTCTGATGACCTTTTGATCTTCCAGTAGAGCCTGCCGCTCTTCCTCTAGATCGACCTCATGCGGGGTTTTATGATTTCTTATAGTAAATGAGGTTAAGGTCTTGTCACGCACAAGTAATCATTATACACATTGACATCGGTGCTGACCGTGCAGAGACACTAATGGCAAAAGTCACTGTCAACGTGAGTAATGACTGAGGAGCGGCACAAGGAGGCATCTAAGAAAAAACTGCTATGTCGTGAAAATTCTACCACAAAGGTGTGAGGAGGGTGGACGGGACGTCTGTATCTGGTCAACAATGTGCAGAGGTTGGTGCTGCTTTATATGTACAGTAGGCATCATGATACGCCCCAGGGTGGTGGATCACCGGAGATCTGGGGCGATGAAAGTGTTGACAGCACTCTTGGAAGAAAGATCTATCTGTGGCCACATGTCCTTTCTACAGGACAGAGCAAGTACTTATGGATACCGCACCCACTAATTAAAAAGCTACCCATCTACTTGTATCTAAAATGCTGCTGCCCCATGATGGCGGCACTTTAAGCCGTCCATGCACATGAGATAGAGGAGTCCAGCATGGGAAGAGACTAAAAGCACTTTTTGACCTATAATTGCTTAAACACGTTCCTGATCATTGGCCCAACAATATGCAAAGGTTAAAAGGACAAAACGTTCATATTATATGTAGGGGTTTTTTATGTCAAAAGAGGGTAGGTTAGAGTAAAAAAGAAAAAAGACAAGCCATGAACATCTGCTGCAGCTCTGGTGGTCTCTGGTCGAGAAGAAACGACGACGTCACGACCACCAGTCAACTGACTGCTGAGGCCACTGATTAGCTGAAGGTCAGGTGACTGGTGGCCAGGACCTCACTGCTTGCTCCGCTAAGGATCTTCTGTAGATAAAACTTGCAGGGCATGTCCTCTATAGTAAGTTATCACTAGTTATCCCTCGGAAAACTCTAGAATGAAGGAGCCAGAGCAGCCTCTAAAACAACGAGTTCACCCGGGAAATAACTGCAGCATGCTCTAGTATGGTCCGATTTATGGAGGCTAGTGCATATACATACCAGGCAGCTCCTGGTCCGATTTATGGAGGCTAATGCATATACATACCAGGCAGCTCCTGGTCCGATTTATGGAGGCTAGTGTATATACATACCAGGCAGCTCCTGGTCCGATTTATGGAGGCTGATGCATATACATACCAGGCAGCTCCTGGTCCGATTTATGGAGGCTAGTGTATATACATACCAGGCAGCTCCTGGTCCGATTTATGGAGGCTAGTGCATATACATACCAGGCAGCTCCTGGTCCAATTTATGGAGGCTAGTGCATATACATACCAGGCAGTTCCTGCACCATCCGCTATGCGGGCGAGTGCACAGAACAAGTCACATCCGAAATATACATACGTCGCTGGTTCAATAAATTCAGCCACCGTGTGAATTTAGCTTTTCTGTTTATGATCACTGCAGTCAGTCACTGGTCGGATCAGTGACGCTTGTATGTATGGTTCCCACAGCAATACAGCCAGTGATTGTCTGCAGCAGTCAGGTGACTGATTGATGGCTCAGCATCACTGCAGGACTGGTAATAGATTCAGCAGGTAACTAATGCTTATTTTTTCTTTTTTTTCCACTAACATTTCCTACTCTTAAGCAAATTTTTTAAAAAAATCCTGGAAAACCCCTTTAATTTTACAAATTTTAAGGGCCCCCATTGCCATCATTTTGGTACGCCAAAGGCCGCAGGCTGGGCTTCAGAAGAGATTGTGACTTTTCTTATATATTGCAATACTTAAAAAAGGTAAAATTTATTTTTAAAAAGAGAAAAAAGAAAAAACTTGAATCATTTTCTACCCATAAGAAATAAAAAAAAAGAAATATGTTGGCTATTGCCATGTCCATAAAAATAGGCTCTATAAAAATATTAAATAAAATTAAACCATAATGGTAAATGCTATAAAGAAAAAAAAATGAAATCCAGAATTGCTGTATTTCCACCACCACAAAAAAATGCAACAAAAAAAAAGTGATCACAACACGTTACCATTAAAAACTGCATGCGAAAAAACACACAGCTCTATCGATGGAAATATAAAAGTTACGGGTCACAAAATGGGAACACAAGAAATTTACAAAGTTCTGATTTGCAAAATACAAGAAAAATTATATACGTTTTTTATCTCATAAATCGTACTGACTAGTAGGATCGTGTTGCCAAGTCATTTTTATCGCACAATGAACGCCGTAAAGAAAAAAACAAACAATGGTGCGATTGCATTTTTTTGGCATTTTACCGCACTTAGATTTTGGTGCACTGTATGGTGAAATAAATAATGTCATTCAACACTAAGGCTCGGCCTCGAAGGGGTTAACAGTCAACCCTCACTAGGAAGAGATGGGGAGTCTATAGCTTTGTATGAGGAAAAGTTCTCTTGTGTTTATCCACTTGTGTTTTATTGTTTGCAATAAATGTATCCAGGCAATGCTCTGTGAGCTCCGGCCTGATACATCACCCCCGCACCGACACATTGTAACAATCCGGGCAGACAAGTTATGTGCAGGATAGGTGATAACCTGCTGATCGGTGGGGGTCCGACTGCTGGGATCTGCACAGATGGGCAAATTGGGGGAATTTTTATCCGTTACAAAATGGAGCGGTGGGTCAGACGCCCGACTGTTACATTCATTCTCAATGGGGCTGCCGGAAAAAAGCGCAGGACGGTGAATGAATGGTTCGCAGGTTGAGCATGTGCTAATCAGTGGGGGGTCCCAGCAGTTAGCCCACCCCATCCACTGATCAACAAGTCATTGCAAATCCTATGTTTTTGCCAGAAAACCCTTTAGGCTATGTTCACACACACATCATGGTTTCTTCAGCATTATTTTTCTGCAGCAAAACCTGATCTCTTGCCAGGAGGTTTGTTCAGGATTTTTGCTGCTGTATTTTTGTGTGTGTTTTTTCACTGTCCTTTGTCTCCGTTATGCATGGTGACAGAAAAAATATCATTCTGGTTTAGGTACAAAAAAATGCAGAAAAAAAGCTGAAAACTTAACACCTGAGTTTTTGGTGCATTTTTTTTTTCACCACCCATTACTTCCAATGGGTGAAAAAAATGCTGAAAGAAGCGACGTGCTCTATTTTGCAAAAAAAAAACATGCAAAGCACAAAATCCTGAACAATAAACAAAAAACCATGATGTGGGCATGAGATTTCTGGAATCTCATAGACTTTGCTGGTGCTGCAAAACACAGCTGAAAATTTACTTAAAAAAAAAAACGCATAAAAAAAGCGCTGAAAAAAAAAAAAGATGTGTGAACATAACCTAAGACCACGTTCACATGTTCAGTATTTGGTCAGTGCTTTACATCAGGAGAGGAAAAGTATAATAGCAACACATCACCATGTCTGTATTTATCACCCACTCCTGGTTTTGGCTTATAAATACTGGTAGAAAATACTGACTAAAAACTGAACATGTGAATGTGGCCTAAGGTTCTGTTTCCATGGACCATATGACTGCTGATGAAAGGAGCGTTATTACTCCTTCATGATTATCTCTCAGTGTGAATGCAGCTCAAGGCTCTTTTCACACTTAGGTGGCAGATTCCATCAGATTGACAGCATTGGTCTTGCTGTCAGAACGGCTGCCATTTAATGACAGCGCCAATTAAGAGGTTGAAAATGGGGGAAGGATCTCTTCCAACACGCACGGCCCTTGTGGAGCATGATTGTGGGGTGTCATGGCGGTCACAAGTCTCCTGATGACCCCCTGTCTGCCATGTTCATACACCTATCGAGGGGCTTCATATGAGATCAGTCATCTGATAATACACCGTAATAGTACAGTCGTGTAAAGTACAATATATGATTGCGGGTTCAAGGGGAACCAATAAAAAATATAGAATAATAAGAATATACTGTATATCATTTCATATCAACACCTTCTGGCTGAAATGTCAATAAAATCTAAATAAAAAGTCAGATATTTGGGATGTAAACGATCCGGACTAATAAAACATTGGGATATTTCTCCCGCACAGCGAACGTCGAAACTACAAAAGAACAATAGAAACGGAAAAAAAAAATCGCATTTTTTGGTCTCTTCAATCTCTCCATAAAAAATGGAATAAAAAGAGGTAAAAAAAAGTTGTACGGACCCCAGTGTGACGATGATGATGAAGAACGCGGGGTGTGAAGTAAAATAACAAGTCCTGATACAACTCTATGGACCATAAAGAAGTTACAGCCCCGGGAGGGGAAATCAGGAGTACAGAGGGGTCCGCTGCGACTGTTGCTCCAGGGGGCTGTGAGCGGCTCCCACCCTCCAGGACTCAGGGGTACACCGTTAATTATATGGGGGGACGCCGTGTATTATATGGGGGCCGGACCATCGCCCCCCTCCCCCATCACCCCCAAATCTGCAGTGACCTCCTTTATTTCCATGCAATGGACAAACACAACACATAGAAGTGATCCCCCCAAATCGCAGCAGATGACGTCATCACTGCACTATTATAACACGGAAAGGATACGAGTAGCTCCTGCTCCGCTGGCTCAGCATGGCGCCCTCCGTGCCGCCCCGGTCACACATTGCTCACAGTGGGGACATCTCCGAGCAGGAGCACAGCAGCCACTCATGGGTTAATAAGGATTGCTGGCGGCGGGTATCGGCCATCGGTAGGTAGTCAGTATCAGCGTCCGCACGGAGGACATCAGCCCCCGGGACTGACAGTGTCCGCAGCGCTTGACGTGTGTCCTGGCTTCCCGGTTACCATGGAGCCGGAGCTCTTCTCAGAGTACTAGGGTGGCGAAAGAAGGCTACTGCGCATGTACAGTCTGAGAGGAGGGCGGGGATTACTATAAATTCTAACTGCGCATGCTCCAGTACGAAGGTTTGGGAGACTGGTGCGCATGCTCCGTTAGCATTCGGAGTCGGAGAATCAGTAGCGCATGCGTATTTGCACTGACCAATACCCTAACGGTAAAGCCTCAAACTAAAAGTAGTGGACGCTCCCTTCAAGGTCCACAAGGATCAAAATATGGAGCTGAAGCCTCCAAATTCTTCCATGCACTCAGGGCCCAATTCGTTATTACATCTGCTCTTTTATTTTGTCCAGTTTTTGCTGCTTTTCACCTGTTTTCTATTTGCGGTTTATTCTTTTAATTTACGCCTTTTTTAAAGACTTTTTTATGTTTCTGCCTTTTTTCCATATGTTTTGTTTTTTCCGATTTTTCCATAGGTTTAGGGTTTTTCCATTTTTCCAATTTGTTTTTCATTTTTGTGGGGGGTTTCCTTTTTTCCAAAGGTTTGGGGGTTTTTCCATTTTTACAATTTTCCATTTTTCAACATTTTTCCATTATTTGGGGAGTTTCCTTTTTTTCCATAGGTTTTGGGTTTTTACATTTCTCCCATTTTTCCAATTTTTTGGGGGGTGGACGTTTCCTTTGTTTCCCATAGGTTTGGGGTTTCCCCAATTCATCAAAGGTGACTTTTTCAAAAAGTTTTACATTTTTGGAACAAATCTCCTCCAGTTCCTCCGGGAGGTGTTCTTTTATATACGCTTGCATTGTGGAGCAAGTTTTGCGACATTTTAATTGAACGTTTGACTTTTTTTTGCTCTAAAAATCTGCGAAACAGGTTAAAGCCCAAATGAATAAAGACAAGAAACAGTTTTGATTTCATGCAAAATCCGTCGGACGCAGACGACATTTTGAATAATTTGGCTCAAATAACATCAATGAACAAAAAAAAAGTGAACCCCGACATGTCACATGACAGCAATTTTTAGACAAGTCGTGGGGCTAAAAACATTTGTGGAACTATTTTAGGATGGGGCTACATGGTGACTTTGGCCGTGAAACAGGTCATGCGGAAAAAGATCGTTCAGTGCAGCTGCTAAATTGCAGTGTAATGCACGTGCATAGGGTTGTGATGCGACCTCTAAGGCCACGGCCCCACTATCAGTATTTGGTCAGTATTCGGTCAGTATTTTTTCTCAGGAGTGGGAGCCAAAACCAGATGAGGAACAATCAGAGAAAAGGTATAATAGAAACAAGTCACCAATTCTGCATTTATCACCCACTCCTGGTTTTGGCTCCCACTCCTGAGAAAATATACTGACCAAATACTGATAGTGGGGCCGTGGTCTTAGAGCTGCGATTTTACTGTAAAAATAAAAAACAGCCAAATTGCAGACCAGTCGCATGGAAGTCACATTGTAGTCTACTGCAAGAGAGCTGCGACCAGCAACAGAATATCCAACATATTTGGATAAATTTGCAACTCTGTGTAGCAGTTGCTTTAGGTTGCAAGACACAGTGTAACACCATAGGAAATCATTAGATACAATGTTGCAATGTGACACCACAATTTTGATGGATAACGTTTCTCCTTGTGTAGAGTGACAAGCCAGGCCTGGCATGTCAGAATGAAGAGACTTATAGGCCATGCATAATCCTCTGGGAAATTAGGAGGAAGAGATGAAGAGGACTAAAACTCTAGCGCCACCTATTGGAAGTAGCAATCCTAAAAAGCAATATCAACCCTTTAACGAGCCTTGTCACATGACTTGGGATAAAAGCCAAACCAGAATCTCAATTTGCAGACATGGTGTTTCGGGCAATTTGCATACTGCGATTGTGATGTCACGCGACATACTGTATGTTGGCATGTTTTGCTATCCAAAAATGATGAATGAGTGGGCAGCACAGTGGCTCAGTGGTTAGCACTGCAGCCTTGCAGTGCTGGGGTCCTGGGTTCATATCCCACCAAGGACAACATATGCAAGGAGTTTGTATGTTCTCCCTGTGTTTGCATGGGTTTCCCCTGAGTTCTCCAGTTTCCTCCCACACTCCAAAGACATATTGTTAGGGAATGTAGATTGTGAGCCCCAATGGGGACAGAGATAATGTCTGTAAAGCACTGTGGAATTAATGGCTCTATATAAGTGAGTAAAATAAATATATACTATACAAGATAACATAGTATCAGGTGGTCATTACACCTATACAGCAGGTTTGAAAAGGCATGTAGCTTTCTTAATGTGTCAGAGGCACTTTAATGAGGTGTCAATGTGATGAATAAAACTACTATGAATGTGTTAGGCTACATTCACACTTACAGTTTGACATTCTGTTGTCTATTCCATTTTTAGGAAATGAAAAACTGAATAATGTAAAAAAAACGGATCAGTTCCAAAACGAATGCAATCGGAAGCAAAGATATCCCTATAACTAAAATTCAGCTTTTTCCTGAAAATGAAATAGACAAACATAATTTCAAAACGCAAGTGTGAACACAGTCTTAATTTAATTATTTATTTAATGGCGCAATATATTTATATAGCGCCATTAATCCCACAGCAATTTCCAGACATTATCATCATGTCCCCATCGGGGTTCGCAATCTAAATTCCCTACCAATATGTCTTTGGAGTATAGAAGGAACCTGGAGGAAACCCTCACAAACCCCTTGCAGGAATCTGTAATTGATAAAAAAAAATCGTATTTTGGGTGCACCACCATTTTCTCAGACCCATAACTTCTATTTTTTTCCATTCTTGGAGCTGGGTGACGACTTATTTATTACTTGCGGAGCTGCCATTTTGGGGTAAATATGATGGCTTTTTTATTGTTCACACAACTCTGCTGCAACAGTGTGTAATCTCTGCAACAAAGTATCCAGTTTTCCTGTTCATCACTGCTATTTTGCTGTTAAACACTTTTCTGCTGATTGCATAATTCTCTGCCATTGACCATCTATCTGCTGACAGCATACAACTGCTCCTTTAACCATTTGTCTATTCATCTTTAGTTCCTATGTATTTTCACACTCCTGCCTCTGTGTCTTCTGGTGTTTTCTGCTCCATTTGTCTGCCACCAGTCTGCATACTCCACTGGTCTGGTCGTTGATGATCCACATGCCATCTGGTTAATCTGTGCCACCGCCTTTGGTCCATGTTGTTCACCCGGAACTAGAACACCAGGTGAGCCCTTACAGACACTGTAGGTTACTTACACACTGCATATTTTACACAGAGACCACACTGTATGTTACTATGTGTATTATCCCTGTACTGTGACATCACTCTGTGCATTATCCCTGGACACTGATATCACTATGTGTATTATCCCTGTACTGTGACATCACTGTGTGTATTATCCCTGTACTGTGACATCACTGTGTGTATTATCCCTGTACTGTGACATCATTGTGTGTATTATCCCTGTACTGTGACATCACTGTGTATTATCCGTGTACTGTGACTTCACTGTGTGTATTATCCCTGTACTGTGACGTCGCTGTGTGTATTATCCCTGTACTGTGACATCGCTGTGTGTATTATCCGTGTACTGTGACTTCACTGTGTGTATTATCCCTGTACTGTGACATCACTGTGTGTATTATTCCTGTACTGTGACATCGCTGTGTGTATTATTCCTGTACTGTGACATCACTGTGTGTATTATCCCTGTACTGTGACATCACTGTGTGTATGATCCCTGTACTGTGACATCACTCTGTGTATTATCCATGTACTGTGACATCACTGTGTGTATTATCCCTGTACTTGTGACATCACTGTGTGTATTATCCCTGTACTGTGACATCACTGTGTGTATTATCCCTGTACTGTGACATCACTCTGTGTATTATTCCTGTACTGTGACATCACTGTGTGTATAATCCCTGTACTGTGACATCACTGTGTGTATGATCCCTGTACTGTGACATCACTGTGTGTATTATCCCTGTACTGTGACGTCGCTGTGTGTATTATCCCTGTACTGTGACATCACTGTGTGTATTATCCCTGTACTATGACATCGCTGTGTGTATTATCCCTGTACTGTGAAATCGCTGTGTGTATTATCCCTCTACTGTGATAACGCTGTGTGTATTATCCCTGTACTGTGACATCGCTGTGTGTATTATCCCTGTACTGTGACATCGCTATGTGTATTATCCCTGTACTGTGACATCAATGTGTATTATCCCTGTACTGTGACATCGCAGTGTGTATTATCCCTGTACTGTGACATCACTGTGTGTATGATCCCTGTACTTTGACATCACTGTGTGTATTATACCTATACTGTGACATCACTGTGTGTATTATCCCTGTACTGTGATATCTCTGTGTGTATTATCCCTGTACTGTGACATCACTGTGTGTATTATCCCTGTACTGTGACATCACTGTGTGTATTATTCCTGTACTGTGACATCACTGTGTGTATTATCCCTGTACTGTGACATCACTGTGTGTATGATCCCTGTACTGTGACATCACTCTGTGTATTATCCGTGTACTGTGACATCACTGTGTGTATTATCCCTGTACTTGTGACATCACTGTGTGTATTATCCCTGTACTGTGACATCACTGTGTGTATTATCCCTGTACTGTGACATCACTCTGTGTATTATTCCTGTACTGTGACATCACTGTGTGTATAATCCCTGTACTGTGACATCACTGTGTGTATGATCCCTGTACTGTGACATCACTGTGTGTATTATCTCTGTACTGTAACAACACTGTGTGTATTATCCCTGCACTGTGACATCACTGTGTATTATCCCTGTACTGTGACATCACTGTGTGTATTATCCCTGTACTGTGACATCACTGTGTGTATTATCCCTGTACTGTGACATCACTGTGTGTATTATTCCTGTACTGTGACATCACTGTGTGTATAATCCCTGTACTGTGACATCACTGTGTGTATGATCCCTGTACTGTGACATCACTGTGTGTATTATCTCTGTACTATAACAACACTGTGTGTATTATCCCTGCACTGTGACATCGCTGTGTGTATTATCCCTGTACTGTGACATCACTGTGTGTATTATCCCTGTACTATGACATCGCTGTGTGTATTATCCCTGTACTGTGACATCGCTGTGTGTATTATCCCTGTACTGTGATAACGCTGTGTGTATTATCCCTGTACTGTGACATCGCTGTGTGTATTATCCCTGTACTGTGACATCGCTATGTGTATTATCCCTGTACTGTGACATCGCTATGTGTATTATCCCTGTACTGTGACATCACTGTGTGTATTATCCCTGTACTGTGACACCATTGTGTGTATTATGCCTGTACTGTGACATCACTGTGTGTATGATCCCTGTACTGTGACATCACTGTGTGTATTATACCTATACTGTGACATCACTGTGTGTATTATCCCTGTACTGTGACACCATTGTGTGTATTATGCCTGTACTGTGACATCACTGTGTGTATGATCCCTGTACTGTGACATCACTGTGTGTATTATACCTGTACTGTGACATCACTGTGTGTATTATCCCTGTACTGTGACATCACTGTGTGTATCATCTCTGTACTGTGATATCTCTGTGTGTATTATTCCTGTACTGTGACATCACTGTGTGTATTATTCCTGTACTGTGACATCACTGTCTGTATTATCCCTGTACTGTGACACCATTGTGTGTATTATGCCTGTACTGTGACATCACTGTGTGTATTATCCCTGTACTGTGACATCACTGTATATTATCCCTGTACTGTGACATCGCTGAGTGTATTATCCCTGTACTGTGACACCATTATGTGTATTATCCCTGTACTGTGACATCACTGTGTGTATTGTCCCTGTACAGTGACATCACTGTGTGTATTATCCCTGTACTGTGACACCATTGTGTGTATTATCCCTGTACTGTGACATCACTGTGTGTATTGTCCCTGTACTGTGACATCACTGTGTGTATTATCCCTGTACTGTGACATCACTGTGTGTATTATTCCTGTACTGTGACATCACTGTCTGTATTATCCCTGTACTGTGACATCATTGTGTATTAACCCTGTACTGTGACATCACTGTGTGTATTATCCCTGTACTGTGACATCACTGTGTGTATTATTCCTGTACTGTGACATCACTCTGTGTATTATCCTTGCACTGTGACATCATTGTGTATTAACCCTGTACTGTGACATCGCTGTGTGTATTATCCGTGTACAGTGAAATCGCTGTGTGTATTATCCCTGTACTGTGACACCATTGTGTGTATTATGCCTGTACTGTGACATCACTGTGTGTATTATCCCTGCACTGTGACATCACTGTGTGTATTATCCCTGTACTGTGACATCACTGTGTGAATGATCCCTGTACTGTGATATCACTGTGTGTATTATCCCTATACTATGACATCACTGTGTGTATTATCCCTATACTGTGACATCATTGTGTTTATTATCCCTTTACTGTGACATCGCTATGTGTATTATCCCTGTACTGTGAAATCACTGTGTGTATTATTCCTGTACTGTGAAATCACTGTGTGTATTATTCCTGTACTATGACATCACTGTGTATATTATCCCTGCACTGTGACATCACTATGTATTATCCCTATACTGTGACATCGCTGTGTGTATTATCCCTGTACTGTGACATCACTGTGTGTATTATCCCTGTACTGTGACATTACTGTGTGTATGATCCCTGTACTGTGACATCACTGTGTGTATTATCCCTGTGCTGTGACATCACTGTGTATTATCCCTGTACTGTGACATCACTGTGTGTATTATCCCAGTACTGTGACATCACTGTGTGTATTATCCCTGTACTGTGATATAACTGTGTGTATTCTTCCTGTACTGTGACATCACTGTCTGTATTATCCCTGTACTGTGACACCATTGTGTGTATTATGCCTGTATTGTGACATCACTGTGTGTATTATCCTTGCACTGTGACATCACTGTGTATTATCCCTGTACTGTGACATCGCTGTGTGTATTATCCCTGTACTGTGACATCGCTGTGGGTATTATCTCTGTACTGTGACATCACTGTGTGTATTATCTCTTTACTGTAACATCGCTGTGTGTATTATCCCTGTACTGTGACATCGCTGTGTGTATTATCCCTGTACTGTGACATCACTGTGTGTATTATCCCTGTACTGTGACATCACTGTGTGTATTATACCTATACTGTGACATCACTGTGTGTATTATCCCTGTACTGTGACACCATTGTGTGTATTATGCCTGTACTGTGACATCACTGTGTGTATGATCCCTGTACTGTGACATCACTGTGTGTATTATACCTGTACTGTGACATCACTGTGTGTATTATCCCTGTACTGTGACATCACTGTGTGTATCATCTCTGTACTGTGATATCTCTGTGTGTATTATTCCTGTACTGTGACATCACTGTGTGTATTATTCCTGTACTGTGACATCACTGTCTGTATTATCCCTGTACTGTGACACCATTGTGTGTATTATGCCTGTACTGTGACATCACTGTGTGTATTATCCCTGTACTGTGACATCACTGTATATTATCCCTGTACTGTGACATCGCTGAGTGTATTATCCCTGTACTGTGACACCATTATGTGTATTATCCCTGTACTGTGACATCACTGTGTGTATTGTCCCTGTACAGTGACATCACTGTGTGTATTATCCCTGTACTGTGACACCATTGTGTGTATTATCCCTGTACTGTGACATCACTGTGTGTATTGTCCCTGTACTGTGACATCACTGTGTGTATTATCCCTGTACTGTGACATCACTGTGTGTATTATTCCTGTACTGTGACATCACTGTCTGTATTATCCCTGTACTGTGACATCATTGTGTATTAACCCTGTACTGTGACATCACTGTGTGTATTATCCCTGTACTGTGACATCACTGTGTGTATTATTCCTGTACTGTGACATCACTCTGTGTATTATCCTTGCACTGTGACATCATTGTGTATTAACCCTGTACTGTGACATCGCTGTGTGTATTATCCGTGTACAGTGAAATCGCTGTGTGTATTATCCCTGTACTGTGACACCATTGTGTGTATTATGCCTGTACTGTGACATCACTGTGTGTATTATCCCTGCACTGTGACATCACTGTGTGTATTATCCCTGTACTGTGACATCACTGTGTGAATGATCCCTGTACTGTGATATCACTGTGTGTATTATCCCTATACTATGACATCACTGTGTGTATTATCCCTATACTGTGACATCATTGTGTTTATTATCCCTTTACTGTGACATCGCTATGTGTATTATCCCTGTACTGTGAAATCACTGTGTGTATTATTCCTGTACTGTGAAATCACTGTGTGTATTATTCCTGTACTATGACATCACTGTGTATATTATCCCTGCACTGTGACATCACTATGTATTATCCCTATACTGTGACATCGCTGTGTGTATTATCCCTGTACTGTGACATCACTGTGTGTATTATCCCTGTACTGTGACATTACTGTGTGTATGATCCCTGTACTGTGACATCACTGTGTGTATTATCCCTGTGCTGTGACATCACTGTGTATTATCCCTGTACTGTGACATCACTGTGTGTATTATCCCAGTACTGTGACATCACTGTGTGTATTATCCCTGTACTGTGATATAACTGTGTGTATTCTTCCTGTACTGTGACATCACTGTCTGTATTATCCCTGTACTGTGACACCATTGTGTGTATTATGCCTGTATTGTGACATCACTGTGTGTATTATCCTTGCACTGTGACATCACTGTGTATTATCCCTGTACTGTGACATCGCTGTGTGTATTATCCCTGTACTGTGACATCGCTGTGGGTATTATCTCTGTACTGTGACATCACTGTGTGTATTATCTCTTTACTGTAACATCGCTGTGTGTATTATCCCTGTACTGTGACATCGCTGTGTGTATTATCCCTGTACTGTGACATCACTGTGTGTATTATCCCTGTACTGTGACATCACTGTGTGTATTATTCCTGTAGTGTGACATCACTGTGTGTATTATCCCTGTACTGTGACATCACTGTGTGTATTACCCCTGTACTGTGACATCACTGTGTGCATTATCCCATTACTGTGACATCACTGTGTGTGTTATCTCTGTACTGTGACATCACTATGTGTATTATCTCTGTACTGTGACATCACTGTGTGTATTATCCCTGTACTGTGACATCACTGTGTGTATTATCCCTGTACTCTGACATCGCTGTGTGTATTATCCCTGTACTGTGACATCGCTGTGTTTTATCCCTGTACTGTGACATCACTGTGTGTATTATCCCTGTACTGTGACATCACTGTGTGTATTATTCCTGTACTGTGACATCACTGTGTGTATTATCCCTGTACTGTGACATCACTGTGTGTATTCTTCCTGTACTGACAGCACTGTCTGTATTATCCCTGTACTGTGACACCATTGTGTGTATTATGCCTGTACTGTGACATCACTGTGTGTATTATCCTTGCACTGTGACATCACTGTGTATTAACCCTGTACTGTGACATCACTGTGTGTATTATCCTTGTACTGTAACATCGCTGTGTGTATTATCCATGTACTGTAACATCGCTGTGTGTATTATCCCTGTACTGTGACATCTCTGTGTGTATTATGCCTGTACTGTGACATCACTGTGTGTATTATCCCTGTACTGTGACATCACTGTGTGTATTAATCCTGTACTGTGACATCACTGTGTGTATTATCCCTGTACTGTGACATCACTGTGTGTATTATCCCTGTACTGTGACATCACTGTGTGTATTATCCCTATACTATGACATCACTGTGTGTATTATCCCTATACTGTGACATCATTGTGTTTATTATCCCTTTACTGTGACATCGCTATGTGTATTATCCCTGTACTGTGAAATCACTGTGTGTATTATTCCTGTACTGTGAAATCACTGTGTGTATTATTCCTGTACTATGACATCACTGTGTATATTATCCCTGCACTGTGACATCACTATGTATTATCCCTATACTGTGACATCGCTGTGTGTATTATCCCTGTACTGTGACATCACTGTGTGTATTATCCCTGTACTGTGACATTACTGTGTGTATGATCCCTGTACTGTGACATCACTGTGTGTATTATCCCTGTGCTGTGACATCACTGTGTATTATCCCTGTACTGTGACATCACTGTGTGTATTATCCCAGTACTGTGACATCACTGTGTGTATTATCCCTGTACTGTGATATAACTGTGTGTATTCTTCCTGTACTGTGACATCACTGTCTGTATTATCCCTGTACTGTGACACCATTGTGTGTATTATGCCTGTATTGTGACATCACTGTGTGTATTATCCTTGCACTGTGACATCACTGTGTATTATCCCTGTACTGTGACATCGCTGTGTGTATTATCCCTGTACTGTGACATCGCTGTGGGTATTATCTCTGTACTGTGACATCACTGTGTGTATTATCTCTTTACTGTAACATCGCTGTGTGTATTATCCCTGTACTGTGACATCGCTGTGTGTATTATCCCTGTACTGTGACATCACTGTGTGTATTATCCCTGTACTGTGACATCACTGTGTATTATTCCTGTAGTGTGACATCACTGTGTGTATTATCCCTGTACTGTGACATCACTGTGTGTATTACCCCTGTACTGTGACATCACTGTGTGCATTATCCCATTACTGTGACATCACTGTGTGTGTTATCTCTGTACTGTGACATCACTATGTGTATTATCTCTGTACTGTGACATCACTGTGTGTATTATCCCTGTACTGTGACATCACTGTGTGTATTATCCCTGTACTCTGACATCGCTGTGTGTATTATCCCTGTACTGTGACATCGCTGTGTTTTATCCCTGTACTGTGACATCACTGTGTGTATTATCCCTGTACTGTGACATCACTGTGTGTATTATTCCTGTACTGTGACATCACTGTGTGTATTATCCCTGTACTGTGACATCACTGTGTGTATTCTTCCTGTACTGACAGCACTGTCTGTATTATCCCTGTACTGTGACACCATTGTGTGTATTATGCCTGTACTGTGACATCACTGTGTGTATTATCCGTGCACTGTGACATCACTGTGTATTAACCCTGTACTGTGACATCACTGTGTGTATTATCCTTGTACTGTAACATCGCTGTGTGTATTATCCATGTACTGTAACATCGCTGTGTGTATTATCCCTGTACTGTGACATCTCTGTGTGTATTATGCCTGTACTGTGACATCACTGTGTGTATTATCCCTGTACTGTGACATCACTGTGTGTATTAATCCTGTACTGTGACATCACTGTGTGTATTATCCCTGTACTGTGACATCACTGTGTGTATTATCCCTGTACTTTGACATCACTGTGTGCATTATCCCTGTACTGTGACATCACTATGTGTATTATCCCTGTACTGTGACATCGCTGTGTGTATTATCCCTGTACTGTGACATCGCTATGTGTATTATCCCTGTACTGTGACATCAATGTGTATTATCACTGTACTGTGACATCGCAGTGTGTATTATCCCTGTACTGTGACATCACTGTGTGTATGATCCCTGTACTGTGACATCACTGTGTGTATTATACCTATACTGTGACATCACTGTGTGTATTATCCCTGTACTGTGATATCTCTGTGTGTATTATCCCTGTACTGTGACATCGCTATGTGTATTATCCCTGTACTGTGACATCACTGTGTGTATTATCCCTGTACTGTGACACCATTGTGTGTATTATGCCTGTACTGTGACATCACTGTGTGTATGATCCCTGTACTGTGACATCACTGTGTGTATTATACCTATACTGTGACATCACGGTGTGTATTATCCCTGTACTGTGATATCTCTGTGTGTATTATCCCTGTACTGTGACATCACTGTGTGTATTATTCCTGTACTGTGACATCACTGTCTGTATTATCCCTGTACTGTGACACCATTGTGTGTATTATGCCTGTACTGTGACATCACTGTGTGTATGATCCCTGTACTGTGACATCACTGTGTGTATTATACCTATACTGTGACATCACTGTGTGTATTATCCCTGTACTGTGATATCTCTGTGTGTATTATCCCTGTACTGTGACATCACTGTGTGTATTATTCCTGTACTGTGACATCACTGTCTGTATTATCCCTGTACTGTGACACCATTGTGTGTATTATGCCTGTACTGTGACATCACTGTTTGTATTATCCCTGTACTGTGACATCACTGTATATTATCCCTGTACTGTGACATCGCTGAGTGTATTATCCCTGTACTGTGACATCACTGTGTGTATTATCCCTGTACTGTGACATCACTGTGTGTATTCTTCCTGTACTGACAGCACTGTCTGTATTATCCCTGTACTGTGACAACACTGTGTGTATTATCCCTGTACTGTGACATCACTGTGTGTATTGTCCCTGTACAGTGACATCACTGTGTGTATTATCCCTGTACTGTGACACCATTGTGTGTATTATCCCTGTACTGTGACATCACTGTGTGTATTGTCCCTGTACTGTGACATCACTGTGTGTATTATCCCTGTACTGTGACATCACTGTGTGTATTATTCCTGTACTGTGACATCACTGTCTGTATTATCCCTGTACTGTGACACCATTGTGTGTATTATGCCTGTACTGTGACATCACTCTGTGTATTATCCTTGCACTGTGACATCATTGTGTATTAACCCTGTACTGTGACATCGCTGTGTGTATTATCCGTGTACAGTGACATCGCTGTGTGTATTATCCCTGTACTGTGACACCATTGTGTGTATTATGCCTGTACTGTGACATCACTGTGTGAATGATCCCTGTACTGTGATATCACTGTGTGTATTATCCCTATACTATGACATCACTGTGTGTATTATCCCTATACTGTGACATCATTGTGTTTATTATCCCTTTACTGTGACATCGCTATGTGTATTATCCCTGTACTGTGAAATCACTGTGTGTATTATTCCTGTACTGTGAAATCACTGTGTGTATTATTCCTGTACTATGACATCACTGTGTATATTATCCCTGCACTGTGACATCACTATGTATTATCCCTATACTGTGACATCGCTGTGTGTATTATCCCTGTACTGTGACATCACTGTGTGTATTATCCCTGTACTGTGACATTACTGTGTGTATGATCCCTGTACTGTGACATCACTGTGTGTATTATCCCTGTGCTGTGACATCACTGTGTATTATCCCTGTACTGTGACATCAATGTGTGTATTATCCCAGTACTGTGACATCACTGTGTGTATTATCCCTGTACTGTGATATAACTGTGTGTATTCTTCCTGTACTGTGACATCACTGTCTGTATTATCCCTGTACTGTGACACCATTGTGTGTATTATGCCTGTATTGTGACATCACTGTGTGTATTATCCTTGCACTGTGACATCACTGTGTATTATCCCTGTACTGTGACATCGCTGTGTGTATTATCCCTGTACTGTGACATCGCTGTGTGTATTATCCCTGTACTGTGACATCGCTGTGGGTATTATCTCTGTACTGTGACATCACTGTGTGTATTATCTCTGTACTGTAACATCGCTGTGTGTATTATCCCTGTACTGTGACATCGCTGTGTGTATTATCCCTGTACTGTGACATCACTGTGTGTATTATCCCTGTACTGTGACATCACTGTGTGTATTATCCCTGTACTGTGACATTACTGTGTGTATGATCCCTGTACTGTGACATCACTGTGTGTATTATCCCTGTGCTGTGACATCACTGTGTATTATCCCTGTACTGTGACATCAATGTGTGTATTATCCCAGTACTGTGACATCACTGTGTGTATTATCCCTGTACTGTGATATAACTGTGTGTATTCTTCCTGTACTGTGACATCACTGTCTGTATTATCCCTGTACTGTGACACCATTGTGTGTATTATGCCTGTATTGTGACATCACTGTGTGTATTATCCTTGCACTGTGACATCACTGTGTATTATCCCTGTACTGTGACATCGCTGTGTGTATTATCCCTGTACTGTGACATCGCTGTGTGTATTATCCCTGTACTGTGACATCGCTGTGGGTATTATCTCTGTACTGTGACATCACTGTGTGTATTATCTCTGTACTGTAACATCGCTGTGTGTATTATCCCTGTACTGTGACATCGCTGTGTGTATTATCCCTGTACTGTGACATCACTGTGTGTATTATCCCTGTACTGTGACATCACTGTGTGTATTATTCCTGTAGTGTGACATCACTGTGTGTATTATCCCTGTACTGTGACATCACTGTGTGTATTACCCCTGTACTGTGACATCACTGTGTGCATTATCCCATTACTGTGACATCACTGTGTGTGTTATCTCTGTACTGTGACATCACTATGTGTATTATCTCTGTACTGTGACATCACTGTGTGTATTATCCCTGTACTGTGACATCACTGTGTGTATTATCCCTGTACTCTGACATCGCTGTGTGTATTATCCCTATACTGTGACATCGCTGTGTTTTATCCCTGTACTGTGACATCACTGTGTGTATTATCCCTGTACTGTGACATCACTGTGTGTATTATTCCTGTACTGTGACATCACTGTGTGTATTATCCCAGTACTGTGACATCACTGTGTGTATTATGCCTTTACTGTGACATCACTGTGTGTATTATCCTTGCACTGTGACATCACTGTGTATTAACCCTGTACTGTGACATCACTGTGTGTATTATCCTTGTACTGTAACATCGCTGTGTGTATTATCCATGTACTGTAACATCGCTGTGTGTATTATCCCTGTACTGTGACATCACTGTGTGTATTATCCCTGTACTGTGACATCACTGTGTGTATTAATCCTGTTCTGTGACATCACTGTGTGTATTATCCCTGTACTGTGACATCACTGTGTGTATTATCCCTGTACTTTGACATCACTGTGTGCATTATCCCTGTACTGTGACATCACTATGTGTATTATCCCTGTACTGTGACATCGCTGTGTGTATTATCTCTGTACTGTGACATCACTGTGTGTATTATCTCTGTACTGTAACATCGCTGTGTGTATTATCTCTGTACTGTGACATCACTGTGTGTATTATCCCTGTACTGTGACATCAATGTGTGTATTCTTCCTGTACTGTGACATCACTGTCTGTATTATCCCTGTACTGTGACACCATTGTGTGTATTATGCCTGTACTGTGACATGACTGTGTGTATTATCCTTGCACTGTGACATCACTGTGTATTATCCCTGTACTGTGACATCCGTGTGTGTATTATCCCTGTACTGTGACAACGCTGTGTGTATTATCCCTGTACTGTGACATCGCTGTGTGTATTAACTCTGTACTGTAACATCACTGTGTGTATTATCCCTGTACTGTAACATCGCTGTGTGTATTATCCCTGTACTGTGACATCGCTGTGTGTATTATCCCTGTACTGTGACATCGCTGTGTGTATCATCCCTATACTGTGACATCACTGTGTTTTATCCCTGTACTGTGACATCACTGTGTGTATTATCCCTGTACTGTGATATCGCTGTGTGTATTATTCCTGTACTGTGACATCGCTGTGTGTATGATCCCTGTACTGTGACATCACTGTGTGTATTATCCCTGTACTGTGACATCACTGTGTGTATTATTCCTGTACTGTGACATCACTGTGTGTATTATCCCTGTACTGTGACATCACTGTGTGTATTATCCCTGTACTGTGACATCACTGTGTGTTTTCTTCCTGTACTGTGACATCACTGTGTGTATTCTTCCTGTACTGTGACATCACTGTCTGTATTATCCCTGTACTGTGACACCATTGTGTGTATTATGCCTATGCTGTGACATCACTGTGTGTATTATCCTTGCACTGTGACATCTCTGTGTATTATCCCTGTACTGTGACATCACTGTGTGTATTACCCCTGTACTGTGACATCACTGTGTGCATTATCCCATTACTGTGACATCACTGTGTGTGTTATCTCTGTACTGTGACATCACTATGTGTATTATCTCTGTACTGTGACATCACTGTGTGTATTATCCCTGTACTGTGACATCGCTGTGTGTATTATACCTGTACTGTGACATCGCTGTGTTTTATCCCTGTACTGTGACATCACTGTGTGTATTATCCCTGTACTGTGACATCACTGTGTGTATTATTCCTGTACTGTGACATCACTGTGTGTATTATCCCTGTACTGTGACATCACTGTGTGTATTATCCCAGTACTGTGACATCACTGTGTGTATTATCCCTGTACTGTGACATCACTGTGTGTATTCTTCCTGTACTGACAGCACTGTCTGTATTATCCCTGTACTGTGACACCATTGTGTGTATTATGCCTGTACTGTGACATCACTGTGTGTATTATCCTTGCACTGTGACATCACTGTGTATTATCCCTGTACTGTGACATCACTGTGTGTATTATCCATGTACTGTAACATCGCTGTGTGTATTATCCCTGTACTGTGACATCTCTGTGTGTATTATGCCTGTACTGTGACATAACTGTGTGTATTATCCCTGTACTGTGACATCACTGTGTGTATTAATCCTGTACTGTGACATCACTGTGTGTATTATCCCTGTACTGTGACATCACTGTGTGTATTATCCCTGTACTTTGACATCACTGTGTGCATTATCCCTGTACTGTGACATAACTGTGTGTATTATCCCTGTACTGTGACATCGCTGTGTGTATTATCTCTGTACTGTGACATCACTGTGTGTATTATCTCTGTACTGTGACATCACTGTGTGTATTATCCCTGTACTGTGACATCAATGTGTGTATTCTTCCTGTACTGTGACATCACTGTCTGTATTATCCCTGTACTGTGACACCATTGTGTGTATTATGCCTGTACTGTGACATGACTGTGTGTATTATCCTTGCACTGTGACATCACTGTGTATTATCCCTGTACTGTGACATCCGTGTGTGTATTATCCCTGTACTGTGACAACGCTGTGTGTATTATCCCTGTACTGTGACATCGCTGTGTGTATTAACTCTGTACTGTAACATCGCTGTGTGTACTATCCCTGTACTGTAACATCGCTGTGTATATTATCCCTGTACTGTGACATCGCTGTGTGTATTATCCTTGTACTGTGACATCACTGTGTGTATTATCTCTGTACTGTGACATCACTGTGTGTATTAATCCTGTACTGTGACATCACTGTGTGTACTATCCCTGTACTGTGACATCACTGTGTGTATTATCCCTGTACTGTGACATCACTGTGTGCATTATCCCTGTACTGTGACATCACTGTGTGTATTATCCCTGTACTGTGACATCATTGTGTGTGTTATCTCTGTACTATGACATCACTATGTGTATTATCTCTGTACTGTGACATCACTGTGTGTATTATCCCTGTGCTGTGACATCACTGTGTGTTTTATCCCTGTACTGTGACATCACTGTGTGTATTATCTCAGTACTGTGACATCACTGTGTGTATTATCCCTGTACTGTGACATCACTGTGTGTATTCTTCCTGTACTGTGACATCACTGTCTGTATTATCCCTGTACTGTGACACCATTGTGTGTATTATGCCTGTACTGTGACATCACTGTGTGTATTATCCTTGCACTCTGACATCACTGTGTATTATCCCTGTACTGTGACATCGCTGTGTGTATTATCCCTGTACTGTGACATCGCTGTGTGTATTATCCCTGTACTGTGACATCGCTGTGTGTATTATCTCTGTACTGTGACGTCACTGTGTGTATTATCTCTGTACTGTAACATCGCTGTGTGTATTATCCCTGTACTGTGACATCGCTGTGTGTATTATCCCTCTACTGTGACATCGCTGTGTGTATTATCCCTGTACTGTGACATCACTGTGTGTATTATCCCTGTACTGTGACATCACTGTGTGCATTATCCCTGTACTGTGACATCACTGTGTGTATTATCCCTGTACTGTGACATCACTGTGTGTGTTATCTTTGCACTGTGACATCACTATGTGTATTATCTCTGTACTGTGACATCACTGTGTGTATTATCCCTGTACTGTGACATCGCTGTGTGTATCATCCCTGTACTGTGACACCACTGTGTTTTATCCCTGTACTGTGACATCACTGTGTGTATTATCCCTGTACTGTGACATCGCTGTGTGTATTATTCCTGTAATGTGACATCACTGTGTGTATGATCCCTGTACTGTGACATCACTGTGTGTATTATCCCTGTACTGTGACATCACTGTGTGTATTATTCCTGTACTGTGACATCACTGTGTGTATTATCCCTGTACTGTGACATTACTGTGTGTATTATCCCTGTACTGTGACATCACTGTGTGTTTTCTTCCTGTACTGTGACATCACTGTGTTTATTCTTCCTGTACTGTGACATCACTGTCTGTATTATCCCTGTACTGTGACACCATTGTGTGTATCATGCCTGTACTGTGACATCACTGTGTGTATTATCCTTGCACTGTGACATCTCTGTGTATTATCCCTGTACTGTGACATCGCTGTGTGTATTATCCCTGTACTGTGACATCGCTGTGTGTATTATCTCTGTACTGTGACATCACTGTGTGTATTATCTCTGTACTGTAACATCGCTGTGTGTATTATCCCTGTACTGTGACATCGCTGTGTGTATTATCCCTGTACTGTGACATCACTGTGTGTATTATCTCTGTATTGTGACATCACTGTGTGTATTATCCCTGTACTGTGACATCGCTGTGTGTATTATTCCTGTACTGTGACATCACTGTGTGTATTATCCCTGTACTGTGACATCACTGTGTGTATTATCCTTGTACTGTGACATCACTGTGTGCATTATCCCTGTACTGTGACATCACTTTGTGTATTATCCCTGTACTGTGACATCACTGTGTATTATCCCTGTACTGTGACATCACTGAGTGCATTATCCCTGTACTGTGACATCACTGTGTGGGTTATCTCTGTACTGTGACATCACTATGTGTATTATCTCTGTACTTTGACACCACTGTGTGTATTATCCCTGCACTGTGACATCACTGTGTATTATCCCTGTACTTTGACATCGCTGTATGTATTATCCCTGTACTGTGACATCACTGTGTGTATGATCCCTGTACTGTGACATCGCTGTGTGTATTATCCCTGTACTGTGACATCGCTGTGTGTATTATCCCTGTACTGTGACATCACTGTGTGTATTATCCCTGTACTGTGACATCGCTGTGTGTATGATCCCTGTACTGTGACATCACTGTGTATATTATCTTTGTACTGTGGCATCAATGTGTGTATTATCCCTGTACTATGACATCACTGCGTATTATCCCTGTACTGTGACATCACTCTGTGTATTATCCCTGTACTGAGACGTTACTGTGTATTACCCTTGTACTGTGACATCACTGTGTATTATCCTTGTACTGTGACATCACTGTGTGTATTATCCCAGTACTGTGACATCACTGTGTGTATTATCCCTGTACTGTGACATCACTGTGTGTATTCTTCCTGTACTGTGACATCACTGTCTGTATTATCCCTGTACTGTGACACTATTGTGTGTATTATGCCTGTACTGTGACATCACTGTGTGTATTAACCTTGCACTGTGACATCACTGTGTCTTATCCCTGTACTGTGACATCGCTGTGTGTATTATCCCTGTACTGTGACATCGCTGTTTGTATTATCTCTGTACTGTGACATCACTGTGTATTATCCCTGTTCTGTGACATCGCTGTGTGTATTATCTCTGTACTGTGACATCACTGTGTCTTATCCCTGTACTGTGACATCGCTGTGTGTATTATCTCTGTACTGTAACATCGCTGTGTGTATTATCCCTGTACTGTGACATCGCTGTGTGTATTATCCCTGTACTGTGACATCACTGTGTGTATTATTCTTGTACTGTGACATCACTGTGTGTATTATCCCTGTACTGTGACATCACTGTGTGTATTACCCCTGTACTGTGACATCACTGTGTGTGTTATCTCTGTACTGTGACATCACTGTGTATATTATCTCTGTACTGTGACATCACTGTGTGTATTATCCCTGCACTGTGACATCTCTGTGTATTATCCCTGTACTGTGACATCACTGTGTGTATTACCCCTGTACTGTGACATCACTGTGTGCATTATCCCATTACTGTGACATCACTGTGTGTGTTATCTCTGTACTGTGACATCACTATGTGTATTATCTCTGTACTGTGACATCACTGTGTGTATTATCCCTGTACTGTGACATCGCTGTGTGTATTATCCCTGTACTGTGACATCGCTGTGTTTTATCCCTGTACTGTGACATCACTGTGTGTATTATCCCTGTACTGTGACATCACTGTGTGTATTATTCCTGTACTGTGACATCACTGTGTGTATTATCCCTGTACTGTGACATCACTGTGTGTATTATCCCAGTACTGTGACATCACTGTGTGTATTATCCCTGTACTGTGACATCACTGTGTGTATTCTTCCTGTACTGACAGCACTGTCTGTATTATCCCTGTACTGTGACACCATTGTGTGTATTATGCCTGTACTGTGACATCACTGTGTGTATTATCCTTGCACTGTGACATCACTGTGTATTATCCCTGTACTGTGACATCACTGTGTGTATTATCCTTGTACTGTAACATCGCTGTGTGTATTATCCATGTACTGTAACATCGCTGTGTGTATTATCCCTGTACTGTGACATCTCTGTGTGTATTATGCCTGTACTGTGACATAACTGTGTGTATTATCCCTGTACTGTGACATCACTGTGTGTATTAATCCTGTACTGTGACATCACTGTGTGTATTATCCCTGTACTGTGACATCACTGTGTGTATTATCCCTGTACTTTGACATCACTGTGTGCATTATCCCTGTACTGTGACATAACTGTGTGTATTATCCCTGTACTGTGACATCGCTGTGTGTATTATCTCTGTACTGTGACATCACTGTGTGTGACGCGCCCCTGGGCCTGTGTCGCGCTGCGGTGCGCACGCGGGAGCTTACCCGGAGCCGGATCCGTGGAGGGTTGTAATCTCGTGGCGGTGACCCGGTCCGTGCCCAGGGAGTCAAACTAGACGGCAGTCTATTAGTAGTAAATAGTTGATGACTACGCCACCCGTTGAGTGCAGCCAGGAAGCTGCTGCTGCAGGGCAGACCGCTGAGGCCGGTGGTAGGATTGTGCAGCGTGATAGTATAACCCCCAACGGGAGGGGTATGGCCTCAGGGCAGCCGACGTGGATGATGGGGGTAGCAGGAACCACTCAGAGACGGTACGGTGTAGTTCAGGGTCTTTACTGGTAACAACGACAGACCCTCCCGGAGTACTTGCTAGCAAACGGGGCCTGGTCAGTCTTTGAGCAGATGGGATCTCCCCTGGCCAGGCGTAGTTGTAGGCCTCCCAAACTGACTGTACTCTTCTGGCTACCTTGCTAGAAGCTGATGTAAGTAGCCCACGTCCCTGAGTGTACCGTGTGGTGCTCACCCGTATGGCCGGTGACTCGGGGCCTTCTAATGGCTTCCGCTCCACGATGGCGGTGCTGGTCCCACGCGTGTGACCGTGCCTTCGGGCTTCTGGGCCAGAGGACCTGAAATCCCCTGCCCGACGGATTCTGCTGCTGGGTAGGAGTTAGTCCCCACAGCCTCGGACTCCGGGTCCGGTAAAGAATCTTCTTAGTCAGGGCGAGCTCTGTAGCTGCCAGCCCCTGACTCCTTGTAACTCTGCTGTTTCCTATGCTGCTTCTCTTCTCCACTCTCCTTGTCTGACTCACCCTGCCTCAGCCCCGGGTTTTTACAGGGGAAGTTCTTCCCCTCCCAAGACTGGGCAGGAGGTGTGGCATGCACAGGATCCCTGACCAAAGGACCTCCCACCTGCTCTCAGACATAATATCTCTATCACTGTGGCAACCAGACCCCTGGGGTGTCACATTCCCCCCTAGTGAAATTTAGTACTCCGGGACTAAACACATTTAGAAAAACATAACAAAGTATAACAATAACAATACTATAAGAAAAACACATAAGATGGTTACGGCGTGTCCGCAACCGGATGCAGTCTTTGAAGAAAAGCAAAGGTGTCCATTTCACCAACACAGGGAGACGTAACCAGGTAGGGGTCTGTCCTACCCCGAGTCCTTAACAGTCTCTAGTCCATCCTGGGTTACGCTCCAACTATATACAAGGATTCCCGGTAAATCCACCAAGGTTTCCTAAAAATAACTAGAAACACAAAATTATACACAAGCAACAAGACACAGAAAAACATAAATAAAACAATTTATACACTTTAAATTCTCCAGCGTGCGGGTAACTGGCCTCTAGTGGCCCGAGTGGACCTACGGAGCTGACTGTCTGGCCCTGAACTACAGGGTGTAGGAGCTGTCAAGGGTAAACTGGGCAGCTGTCTACCGGCTCTTTGTCTCACTAGGGGTACGGCAGGCTCACTATAAGCAGAGGGTTGATTCTCCTGTTCTGCTTGTGTGGAGTCTTCTGCCTCCTGGACCGGCTGTTCTTCCAGCTCTACCCGTTGCTCTGTAGGTTCTTGGGATGATGGTTGGAGGAAGGTGAGTACGGGTACCACAACTGCACCATTGACTTGAGTCCACGACTGAGGAAAGTCCCCGAGCACGGTACTAACCATATCTTCCCTTTCTTCCACGGGTCGATGGTCTTCTTGTTCCTCTTCAGGGTTCCTCAGTTGTTCGGGACACTTCTTCAGGTGGTCCCGGGATACAATGGCTGTGGTTTCCCCTCCGTCTTTACTGATGGTACAGACCTTCGGGTTCTCGTGGCTTGAGGGCAGTACGGTGTACGGGTCCTTCTCCCACTGGTCGTCCAACTTGTGGAGCCGTCTCTTCCTCTTCAAGACCTGCTCTCCGGGTACCAGGGGAACAGCGGGAGCATACTGGTTGTAAGTTTTCTCTTGTCTTTCCCTAGCCTGACAGAGACTTCGCTCCACGCTCTCCTGTACTCTCCGGTACTGCTGCTGCCTCTCTGTGTCCCAGTCTGTTTCTGGTGAAGTGTCCTCGGGGGTCAGGACTCCCATTTCCAGGTCAACAGGTAACTTACCAGGTCTTGCCCTCATTAGGTAAGCCGGGGTACAGTTGGTGGAACCTACCGGGATGTGGTTGTATAGGTCCACCAGATCGGGCAACTTTTCAGGCCACAGACTGCGTTCTTCCAGGGGCAACGTTTTTAGAAGATCCATTACCACCTGGTTCATTTTTTCACAAAGTCCATTAGTCTGCGGATGGTAGGGTGTCGTCCTTATCTTCCGGCAGCCATACAGATTGCAGAATTCCTGAAAGACCTCCGCTTCAAAGGCAGGTCCCTGGTCCGTCAGCACTTGGTCCGGGTACCCGTGTGGACGGCAGAAGTGCTGCTGGAAGGCTCTAGCTGCTGTTTGAGCCGTTAAGTCCTTGACGGGGACGACAACCAAGAACCGGGAGTAATGATCCACGATGGTTAACGCGTAGACGTAGCCACTTCTGCTTGGGGTCAGTTTTACATGATCCAAGGCTACCAGTTCCAACGGTTGCCGGGTGACGATGGACTGCAGGGGAGTCTTCTGGCTGGCTCGGTCCTTCCTTCTCAGGTTGCACGGGCCACAATCTCTGCACCACTTCTCGATGGTTCCCCTCATGCCTACCCAGTGGAACCGCTCGCGCAGCAGGAACTCCAGCTTTTTCCACCCAAAGTGTCCAGCTCCGTCGTGGTATGCCTCCATCACCATGGCTGCGTCTCTTCGTGGCACCACTACTTGCCAGAGTAATTCATGCGTCCGGGAGTTAACCATTCTGCGGCACAACTTCCCTTTGTAAAGGAACAGTCGACTCTTCTCTGCCCATAGTTGTTTGGCTTCCTCCGGAGCGTCTGGTTCAAGGCGAGCCTCCGGCCGAGTCAGCATCTCCTTCACCAGTCGGACGGCAGGGTCGCTGTCTTGCGTTTCCGCCCAGTTGTAGTGGGGTAAGGGGTTCAACGTAGCAGCCTGCTTACTCCTTACCCGGTGGGAATACTGAATAGTCCCATGACGGTGGAACGCAGGGAGTTCAACTTCTTCCAGTCCCTCCGGATCTTCTCCTCCGTCCGGCAGGTTGGGCATCCTGGACAGGGCGTCCGCGTTGGTATTGGAGCGTCCTGCCCGGTATTTAATTGTGAACTCGTAGTTGGACAGACGGGCCATCCACCTCTGCTCCAGGGCACCGAGTCTTGCCGTGTCCAGGTGTGTCAGCGGGTTGTTATCCGTGTACACGGTGAACCGGGAAGAAGCGAGGTAATGCTTAAAGCGCTCAGTGATTGCCCATACTACGGCCAAGAACTCTAACTTAAATGAGCTGTAATTCTCGGGGTTCCTTTCGGTGGGTCGCAGTTTTCGGCTGGCGTAGGCGATTACTCGTTCCTTCCCCTGCTGGATCTGGGACAGTACGGCTCCTAGCCCGATGTTACTGGCGTCGGTGTAGAGGATAAAGGGCTGGCTATAATCCGGGTACGCCAGGATTTCGTCCCCCGTGAGGGCCATCTTCAGCTGGCGGAAGGACTCTTCTTCCAGCTCTTCCCATTTGAAGGGCGGCTTCTGGTTCTTGGCCTTCCGGGACTGGCCTATCAGGAGGTCCTGCATAGGTGCTGCCTTTTTGGTGAAACCGGGAATAAACCTTCGGTAGTAGCCTACCAACCCGAGGAACTGCCGCACTTCTTTTACGCTGGAGGGGCTTGGCCATCCCTTAATTGCGGTGATCTTATCGGGGTCGGGAGCCACTCCGTCAGCGCTCACCACGTGTCCCAGGTACTGCACCTTTGGTTTCAGGAGGTGACACTTGGAGGGTTTCACCTTTAGGCCGTAACTCGCCAGAGCCTCGAACACTTCCGCCAGGTGTTTCAGGTGGTCCTCATACGTCTTGGAATATACGATGACATCGTCCAGGTACAACAGGACCGTCTCGAAGTTTCTGTGGCCCAGACAACACTCCATTAGGCGTTGGAAGGTTCCTGGTGTGTTGCAGAGTCCGAACGGCATGCAGGTGAACTCGCTAAGTCCCATCGGGGTGGTGAATGCGGTCTTCTCCCGGTCCGCCTCTGCTACAGGAACCTGCCAGTACCCGCTAGTGAGATCCAAGGTAGAGAAGAAGTTAGCAGATCTTAAAGCAGCCAATGACTCCTCTATCCTTGGTAAGGGGTACGCATCCTTGTGTGTGATACGGTTGATTTTCCGGTAATCTACACACATCCTCATGGTGTTGTCTTTCTTTTTGACTAAAACTAATGGGGCTGCCCAGGGGCTACAACTATCCCGGATTACCCCAGCCTCCTTCATATCTCTAAGCATCCCCTTGGCGTGTTGGTAATGTGCAGGGGGTACGGGTCGATACCTCTCTTTTATGGGAGGATGATCTCCCGTGGGGATGCGATGTTCTACCCCCTTGACTCGCCCGAAGTCTAACGGGTGTTTACTAAACACTCTCTCATACTCTTGAACCACCCGATAGACTCCTTGTTTCTGATGTGAGGGAGTGGAGTCAGTACCCAAATGTAGTTGCTGACACCAGTCCTCCATGTCTTTCTTAGAGCCGTTACCTTCCTCCGGGTGAGATGGAGGCAAGGGTTCCACAGATTGTATAGAACTTTGATTAGTGGTATATAATTTGGCTAGCGTGGCATACCGGGGCAGGTACACTTCCCTCTCCCCGATATTTATTATGCGAATGGGCACCCTCCCATGGCGTACATTGACCACCCCCCGTGCTGTCAAAATGGTGGGCCTACTGTCTGAGTAAACTGGTTCTACCATTGCCTGGTAATCTCTACCTCTCAGACCAATAGCTGCCCGGCACCAAATCATCATTTCACTTTTTGGGGGCATGGCAATAGGAAAAGGGTCACACATTCTTACGCTACCAATCTCACCGCCGGAGAGTTCCACTTGTTGCCGTTGCATCAGTGCCCGGATCTCTTTCTGGAGCACCCGCTGCTCGCCGGAGCTGGCATTCTTGGCAACCTGCTGTAAAAGGAAAATCACCTCTGCAAGACAATTTTCAATTACATTAGTTCCTAGAGTTATTTTTGGGTGACTCTCATGTTTATCGATATCTACAATGATCAGTCCCTGTGCGGCCAGTTCGACTCTACCAATTTTGATGGTCACCTCTTTAAATCCGATCTGTGGCACGGGCTGACCATTGCTGGCGATGATACTCAAGTCGTCGTCGGGGTAGCGGGTAATATCCGAGTCATTCCAGTACTGCTTGAAGAGCACGTACGGGATGGTGGTGACCTGTGACCCGGTGTCCAGTAGGGCACTCATGGGAATGCCATCCAGTACCACAGGCAAGACTGGACGTCCTCCCACATATCTGTCGCGCCAGTTCGATGGGCCTGGTGATCTTTTTCCTGGGGGTTGGCCCTCTACCCCAGGTTGTGCCCGTTTAAAGAACAGTACCTTGCCATATGTCCGGGTTGATTGCAGCGGCGGCAGATGGGTCGTCCGTCCTCACTGTATCGGTCACTGGGTCTTCCTCTGGCCGGTGGGGTCCTCCTTGGTCGACGCCACGGGATGTCCTCCGGTCCGGATGCCAGCTGGATCTTCCCTGGGGTGGAAACCTGTAAAGACTGCACAGTTCGGGTTAGCGCAGCAACGCTCTTAGCTAGCTCTTGGACCTGATGGTGTAGGTCTGGAGCCGGGTCATTGTCCAAAGCCTGCGCATCAGCTCCCACAGGCCCTGCTGACAAGGGCGCCGCCTCCTGGTAGTAAGTGGTAGTGGGGCGTCTGTGGGTCACAACGCCACCTGGTGCCGGTTCTCGGAGCACCCGGATGGCTCTGTCCTTGAACTGTGCAAAGTCCAGATGGGGATCCTGTAAGGCCATTGCCCGCAACTGGGTTCGGTGGGCATTGCAATATAAACCCTCTATAAATTGTTCAGTCAACAGCCTGTCCTCGTTTCCCACCCCATCAGGGTCGGTCTGCTTTATGGCCCTCAGGGCCTCTTGTAGGTTTAGTGCATAGTCCCTTATACTCTCATGCGCTCGCTGCTTGCACCCGTAGAATCTAAGCTTAATCTCGGCTGAGGTGCGGGTATCAAAGGTGTCCTTCAGCCGGGTTAGTATCCCTGCGACAGTCTTCCTCCCAGGTGGCCAGGATTTTACTTCCCTTTTGGCTGCCCCGGTTAGTTGGGCCACCAGGATGCTCACTTTTTGCTCTTCTGTGAGGGGGTACACCTGGAAGAGGCTATCCAGCTTTTCTCTAAAGTCATGCAGGGTATGTGACTCCCCTGAGTACTGGGGTAGCCAAGCTGCTCCCGGGATATAGGGCATGGTGAAGGGCATAACTGCAGCAGCGGTAGCGCTGGCGGGGGTTGAGGCAGTGAAGCTCTCCTCCGTATCCGACATCTTCCTCCCCCCTAGTGGACCGTGGCCTACCTTGCGATGATCCTCTTCCGTAGGCCGCGGCTCCGCAGTGGATCGTCAGGGTTGAGGACCTTCCGTCGCGCTCCTGTGACGTCGGCGTCTGCTGGGCTCCTTCCAGGACCTTACGCAACGTCCGGACGTGAGGCGGGGCTTCAGTTCTCGCGCGCTTTCGGAGTCCACGCCCCTCTTCTTCCCGCGCGGCGTCCTCAAGATGGCGTCCAATGGCGGGAAAACTCCACGGATGGCGGGAAGAAGGTCGAAGATGGCGCCGGATGGCGGGAAAACTTCGCGGATGGCGGGAAGAAGGTAGAAGATGGCGCCGGATGGCGGGAAACCTTCACCACTGGTAAGTTTGAACAGTCTTTGCTTTTCAGGCACGCAGTACCCGGTGGTTGCGGGCACGAAATCCTGCCGACTACGCCAAAGTTGACGCGCCCCTGGGCCTGTGTCGCGCTGCGGTGCGCACGCGGGAGCTTACCCGGAGCCGGATCCGTGGAGGGTTGTAATCTCGTGGCGGTGACCCGGTCCGTGCCCAGGGAGTCAAACTAGACGGCAGTCTATTAGTAGTAAATAGTTGATGACTACGCCACCCGTTGAGTGCAGCCAGGAAGCTGCTGCTGCAGGGCAGACCGCTGAGGCCGGTGGTAGGATTGTGCAGCGTGATAGTATAACCCCCAACGGGAGGGGTATGGCCTCAGGGCAGCCGACGTGGATGATGGGGGTAGCAGGAACCACTCAGAGACGGTACGGTGTAGTTCAGGGTCTTTACTGGTAACAACGACAGACCCTCCCGGAGTACTTGCTAGCAAACGGGGCCTGGTCAGTCTTTGAGCAGATGGGATCTCCCCTGGCCAGGCGTAGTTGTAGGCCTCCCAAACTGACTGTACTCTTCTGGCTACCTTGCTAGAAGCTGATGTAAGTAGCCCACGTCCCTGAGTGTACCGTGTGGTGCTCACCCGTATGGCCGGTGACTCGGGGCCTTCTAATGGCTTCCGCTCCACGATGGCGGTGCTGGTCCCACGCGTGTGACCGTGCCTTCGGGCTTCTGGGCCAGAGGACCTGAAATCCCCTGCCCGACGGATTCTGCTGCTGGGTAGGAGTTAGTCCCCACAGCCTCGGACTCCGGGTCCGGTAAAGAATCTTCTTAGTCAGGGCGAGCTCTGTAGCTGCCAGCCCCTGACTCCTTGTAACTCTGCTGTTTCCTATGCTGCTTCTCTTCTCCACTCTCCTTGTCTGACTCACCCTGCCTCAGCCCCGGGTTTTTACAGGGGAAGTTCTTCCCCTCCCAAGACTGGGCAGGAGGTGTGGCATGCACAGGATCCCTGACCAAAGGACCTCCCACCTGCTCTCAGACATAATATCTCTATCACTGTGGCAACCAGACCCCTGGGGTGTCACATGTGTATTATCTCTGTACTGTAACATCGCTGTGTGTATTATCTCTGTACTGTGACATCACTGTGTGTATTATCCCTGTACTGTGACATCAATGTGTGTATTCTTCCTGTACTGTGACATCACTGTCTGTATTATCCCTGTACTGTGACACCATTGTGTGTATTATGCCTGTACTGTGACATGACTGTGTGTATTATCCTTGCTCTGTGACATCACTGTGTATTATCCCTGTACTGTGACATCCGTGTGTGTATTATCCCTGTACTGTGATAACGCTGTGTGTATTATCCCTGTACTGTGACATCGCTGTGTGTATTAACGCTGTACTGTAACATCGCTGTGTGTACTATCCCTGTACTGTAACATCGCTGTGTATATTATCCCTGTACTGTGACATCGCTGTGTGTATTATCCTTGTACTGTGACATCACTGTGTGTATTATCTCTGTACTGTGACATCACTGTGTGTATTAATCCTGTACTGTGACATCACTGTGTGTACTATCCCTGTACTGTGACATCACTGTGTGTATTATCCCTGTACTGTGACATCACTGTGTGCATTATCCCTGTACTGTGACATCACTGTGTGTATTATCCCTGTACTGTGACATCATTGTGTGTGTTATCTCTGTACTATGACATCACTATGTGTATTATCTCTGTACTGTGACATCACTGTGTGTATTATCCCTGTGCTGTGACATCACTGTGTGTTTTATCCCTGTACTGTGACATCACTGTGTGTATTATCTCAGTACTGTGACATCACTGTGTGTATTATCCCTGTACTGTGACATCACTGTGTGTATTCTTCCTGTACTGTGACATCACTGTCTGTATTATCCCTGTACTGTGACACCATTGTGTGTATTATGCCTGTACTGTGACATCACTGTGTGTATTATCCTTGCACTGTGACATCACTGTGTATTATCCCTGTACTGTGACATCGCTGTGTGTATTATCCCTGTACTGTGACATCGCTGTGTGTATTATCCCTGTACTGTGACATCGCTGTGTGTATTATCTCTGTACTGTGACGTCACTGTGTGTATTATCTCTGTACTGTAACATCGCTGTGTGTATTATCCCTGTACTGTGACATCGCTGTGTGTATTATCCCTCTACTGTGACATCGCTGTGTGTATTATCCCTGTACTGTGACATCACTGTGTGTATTATCCCTGTACTGTGACATCACTGTGTGCATTATCCCTGTACTGTGACATCACTGTGTGTATTATCCCTGTACTGTGACATCACTGTGTGTGTTATCTTTGCACTGTGACATCACTATGTGTATTATCTCTGTACTGTGACATCACTGTGTGTATTATCCCTGTACTGTGACATCGCTGTGTGTATCATCCCTGTACTGTGACACCACTGTGTTTTATCCCTGTACTGTGACATCACTGTGTGTATTATCCCTGTACTGTGACATCGCTGTGTGTATTATTCCTGTAATGTGACATCACTGTGTGTATGATCCCTGTACTGTGACATCACTGTGTGTATTATCCCTGTACTGTGACATCACTGTGTGTATTATTCCTGTACTGTGACATCACTGTGTGTATTATCCCTGTACTGTGACATTACTGTGTGTATTATCCCTGTACTGTGACATCACTGTGTGTTTTCTTCCTGTACTGTGACATCACTGTGTTTATTCTTCCTGTACTGTGACATCACTGTCTGTATTATCCCTGTACTGTGACACCATTGTGTGTATCATGCCTGTACTGTGACATCACTGTGTGTATTATCCTTGCACTGTGACATCTCTGTGTATTATCCCTGTACTGTGACATCGCTGTGTGTATTATCCCTGTACTGTGACATCGCTGTGTGTATTATCTCTGTACTGTGACATCACTGTGTGTATTATCTCTGTACTGTAACATCGCTGTGTGTATTATCCCTGTACTGTGACATCGCTGTGTGTATTATCCCTGTACTGTGACATCACTGTGTGTATTATCTCTGTATTGTGACATCACTGTGTGTATTATCCCTGTACTGTGACATCGCTGTGTGTATTATTCCTGTACTGTGACATCACTGTGTGTATTATCCCTGTACTGTGACATCACTGTGTGTATTATCCTTGTACTGTGACATCACTGTGTGCATTATCCCTGTACTGTGACATCACTTTGTGTATTATCCCTGTACTGTGACATCACTGTGTATTATCCCTGTACTGTGACATCACTATGTGCATTATCCCTGTACTGTGACATCACTGTGTGGGTTATCTCTGTACTGTGACATCACTATGTGTATTATCTCTGTACTTTGACACCACTGTGTGTATTATCCCTGCACTGTGACATCACTGTGTATTATCCCTGTACTTTGACATCGCTGTATGTATTATCCCTGTACTGTGACATCACTGTGTGTATGATCCCTGTACTGTGACATCGCTGTGTGTATTATCCCTGTACTGTGACATCGCTGTGTGTATTATCCCTGTACTGTGACATCACTGTGTGTATTATCCCTGTACTGTGACATCGCTGTGTGTATGATCCCTGTACTGTGACATCACTGTGTATATTATCTTTGTACTGTGGCATCACTGTGTGCATTATCCCTGTACTATGACATCACTGCGTATTATCCCTGTAGTGTGACATCACTCTGTGTATTATCCCTGTACTGAGACGTCACTGTGTATTATCCTTGTACTGTGACATCACTGTGTATTATCCCTGTACTGTGACATCACTGTGTGTATTATCCCAGTACTGTGACATCACTGTGTGTGTTATCCCTGTACTGTGACATCACTGTGTGTATTCTTCCTGTACTGTGACATCACTGTCTGTATTATCCCTGTACTGTGACACTATTGTGTGTATTATGCCTGTACTGTGACATCACTGTGTGTATTAACCTTGCACTGTGACATCACTGTGTCTTATCCCTGTACTGTGACATCGCTGTGTGTATTATCCCTGTACTGTGACATCGCTGTTTGTATTATCTCTGTACTGTGACATCACTGTGTATTATCCCTGTTCTGTGACATCGCTGTGTGTATTATCTCTGTACTGTGACATCACTGTGTCTTATCCCTGTACTGTGACATCGCTGTGTGTATTATATCTGTACTGTAACATCGCTGTGTGTATTATCCCTGTACTGTGACATCGCTGTGTGTATTATCCCTGTACTGTGACATCACTGTGTGTATTATTCTTGTACTGTGACATCACTGTGTGTATTATCCCTGTACTGTGACATCACTGTGTGTATTACCCCTGTACTGTGACATCACTGTGTGCATTATCCCTGTACTGTGACATCACTGTGTGTGTTATCTCTGTACTGTGACATCACTGTGTATATTATCTCTGTACTGTGACATCACTGTGTGTATTATCCCTGTACTGTGACATCGCTGTGTGTATTATCTCTGTACTGTGACATCACTGTGTGTATTATCTTTGTACTGTAACATCGCTGTGTGTATTATCTCTGTACTGTGACATCACTGTGTGTAATATCCCTGTACTGTGACATCAATGTGTGTATTCTTCCTGTACTGTGACATCACTGTCTGTATTATCCCTGTACTGTGACACCATTGTGTGTATTATGCCTGTACTGTGACATGACTGTGTGTATTATCCTTGCACTGTGACATCACTGTGTATTATCCCTGTACTGTGACATCCGTGTGTGTATTATCCCTGTACTGTGACAATGCTGTGTGTATTATCCCTGTACTGTGACATCGCTGTGTGTATTAACTCTGTACTGTAACATCGCTGTGTGTATTATCCCTGTACTGTAACATCGCTGTGTGTATTATCCCTGTACTGTGACATCACTGTGTGTATTATCTCTGTACTGTGACATCACTGTGTGTATTAATCCTGTACTGTGACATCACTGTGTGTACTATCCCTGTACTGTGACATCACTGTGTGTATTATCCCTGTACTGTGACATCACTGTGTGCATTATCCCTGTACTGTGACATCACTGTGTGTATTATCCCTGTACTGTGACATCACTGTGTGTGTTATCTCTGTACTGTGACATCACTATGTGTATTAGCTCTGTACTGTGACATCACTGTGTGTATTATCCCTGTAGTGTGACATTACTGTGTGTATGATCCCTGTACTGTGACATCACTGTGTGTATTATCCCTGTGCTGTGACATCACTGTGTATTATCCCTGTACTGTGACATCACTGTGTGTATTATCCCAGTACTGTGACATCACTGTGTGTATTATCCCTGTACTGTGATATAACTGTGTGTATTCTTCCTGTACTGTGACATCACTGTCTGTATTTTCCCTGTACTGTGACACCATTGTGTGTATTATGGCTGTATTGTGACATCACTGTGTGTATTATCCTTGCACTGTGACATCACTGTGTATTATCCCTGTACTGTGACATCGCTGTGTGTATTATCCCTGTACTGTGACATCGCTGTGGGTATTATCTCTGTACTGTGACATCACTGTGTGTATTATCTCTGTACTGTAACATCGCTGTGTGTATTATCCCTGTACTGTGACATCGCTGTGTGTATTATCCCTGTACTGTGACATCACTGTGTGTATTATCCCTGTACTGTGACATCACTGTGTGTATTATTCCTGTACTGTGACATCACTGTGTGTATTATCCCTGTACTGTGACATCACTGTGTGTATTACCCCTGTACTGTGACATCACTGTGTGCATTATCCCATTACTGTGACATCACTGTGTGTGTTATCTCTGTACTGTGACATCACTATGTGTATTATCTCTGTACTGTGACATCACTGTGTGCATTATCCCTGTACTGTGACATCACTGTGTGTATTATCCCTGTACTCTGACATCGCTGTGTGTATTATCCCTGTACTGTGACATCGCTGTGTTTTATCCCTGTACTGTGACATCACTGTGTGTATTATCCCTGTACTGTGACATCACTGTGTGTATTATTCCTGTACTGTGACATCACTGTGTGTATTTTCCCTGTACTGTGACATCACTGTGTGTATTATCCCAGTTCTGTGACATCACTGTGTGTATTATCCCTGTACTGTGACATCACTGTGTGTATTCTTCCTGTACTGACAGCACTGTCTGTATTATCCCTGTACTGTGACACCATTGTGTGTATTATGCCTGTACTGTGACATCACTGTGTGTATTATGCTTGCACTGTGACATCACTGTGTATTAACCCTGTACTGTGACATCACTGTGAGTATTATCCTTGTACTGTAACATCGCTGTGTGTATTATCCATGTACTGTAACATCGCTGTGTGTATTATCCCTGTACTGTGACATCTCTGTGTGTATTATGCCTGTACTGTGACATCACTGTGTGTCTTATCCCTGTACTGTGACATCACTGTGTGTATTAATCCTGTACTGTGACATCACTGTGTGTATTATCCCTGTACTGTGACATCACTGTGTGTATTATCCCTGTACTTTGACATCACTGTGTGCATTATCCCTGTACTGTGACATCACTATGTGTATTATCCCTGTACTGTGACATCGCTGTGTGTATTATCTCTGTACTGTGACATCACTGTGTGTATTATCTCTGTACTGTAACATCGCTGTGTGTATTATCTCTGTACTGTGACATCACTGTGTGTATTATCCCTGTACTGTGACATCAATGTGTGTATTCTTCCTGTACTGTGACATCACTGTCTGTATTATCCCTGTACTGTGACACCATTGTGTGTATTATCCTTGCACTTTGACATCACTGTGTATTATCCCTGTACTGTAACATCCGTGTGTGTATTATCCCTGTACTGTGACAACGCTGTGTGTATTATCCCTGTACTGTGACATCGCTGTGTGTATTAACTCTGTACTGTAACATCGCTGTGTGTATTATCCCTGTACTGTAACATCGCTGTGTGTATTATCCCTGTACTGTGACATCGCTGTGTGTATTATCCCTGTACTGTGACATCACTGTGTGTATTATCTCTGTACTGTGACATCACTGTGTGTATTAATTCTGTACTGTGACATCACTGTGTGTATTATCCCTGTACTGTGACATCGCTGTGTGTATTATCCCTGTACTGTGACATCACTGTGTGTATTATCTCTGTACTGTGACATCACTGTGTGTATTAATCCTGTACTGTGACATCACTGTGTGTATTATCCCTGTACTGTGACATCACTGTGTGTATTATCCCTGTACTGTGACATCACTGTGTGTGTTATCTCTGTACTGTGACATCACTATGTGTATTATCTCTGTACTGTGACATCACTGTGTGTATTATCCCTGTGCTGTCACATCACTGTGTGTTTTATCCCTGTACTGTGACATCACTGTGTGTATTATCCCAGTACTGTGACATCACTGTGTGTATTATCCCTGTACTGTGACATCATTGTGTGTATTATCTCTGTACTGTGACATCACTGTGTGCATTATCCCTGTACTGTGACATCACTGTGTGTATTATCCCTGTACTCTGACATCGCTGTGTGTATTATCCCTGTACTGTGACATCGCTGTGTTTTATCCCTGTACTATGACATCACTGTGTGTATTATCCCTGTACTGTGACATCACTGTGTGTATTATTCCTGTACTGTGACATCACTGTGTGTATTTTCCCTGTACTGTGACATCACTGTGTGTATTATCCCAGTTCTGTGACATCACTGTGTGTATTATCCCTGTACTGTGACATCACTGTGTGTATTCTTCCTGTACTGACAGCACTGTCTGTATTATCCCTGTACTGTGACACCATTGTGTGTATTATGCCTGTACTGTGACATCACTGTGTGTATTATCCTTGCACTGTGACATCACTGTGTATTAACCCTGTACTGTGACATCACTGTGAGTATTATCCTTGTACTGTAACATCGCTGTGTGTATTATCCATGTACTGTAACATCGCTGTGTGTATTATCCCTGTACTGTGACATCTCTGTGTGTATTATGCCTGTACTGTGACATCACTGTGTGTATTATCCCTGTACTGTGACATCACTGTGTGTGTTATCTCTGTACTGTGACATCACTATGTGTATTATCTCTGTACTGTGACATCACTGTGTGTATTATCCCTGTGCTGTCACATCACTGTGTGTTTTATCCCTGTACTGTGACATCACTGTGTGTATTATCCCAGTACTGTGACATCACTGTGTGTATTATCCCTGTACTGTGACATCACTGTGTGTATTCTTCCTGTACTGTGACATCACTGTCTGTATTATCCCTGTACTGTGACACCATTGTGTGTATTATGCCTGTACTGTGACATCACTGTGTGTATTATCCCTGTACTGTGACATCGCTGTGTGTATTATCCCTGTACTGTGACATCAGTGTGTGTATTATCCCTGTACTGTGACATCACTGTGTGTATTATCCCTGTACTATGACATCACTGTGTGTATTATCCCTGTACTGTGACATCACTGTGTGTATTATCCCTGTACTGTGACATCACTGTGTGTATTATCCCTGTGCTGTGACATCACTGTGTATTATCCCTGTACTGTGACATCACTGTGTGTATTATCCCAGTACTGTGACATCACTGTGTGTATTATCCCTGTACTGTGATATAACTGTGTGTATTATCCCTGTGCTGTGACATCACTGTGTATTATCCCTGTACTGTGACATCACTGTGTGTATTATCCCAGTACTGTGACATCGCTGTGTGTATTATCCCTGTGCTGTGACATCGCTGTGTGTATTATCTCTGTACTGTGACATCACTGTGTGTATTATCCCTGTACTGTGACATCACTGTTTGTATTATCCCTGTACTGTGACACCATTGTGTGTATTATGCCTGTACTGTGACATGACTGTGTGTATTATCCTTGCACTGTGACATCACTGTGTATTATCCCTGCACTGTGACATCCGTGTGTGTATTATCCCTGTACTGTGACAACGCTGTGTGTATTATCCCTGTACTGTGACATCGCTGTGTGTATTAACTCTGTACTGTAACATCGCTGTGTGTATTATCCCTGTACTGTAACATCGCTGTGTATATTATCCCTATACTGTGACATCGCTGTGTGTATTATCCTTGTACTGTGACATCACTGTGTGTATTATCTCTGTACTGTTACATTACTGTGTGTATTAATCCTGTACTGTGACATCACTGTGTGTACTATCCCTGTACTGTGACATCACTGTGTGTATTATCCCTGTACTGTGACATCACTGTGTGCATTATCCCTGTACTGTGACATCACTGTGTGTATTATCCCTGTACTGTGACATCACTGTGTGTGTTATCTCTGTACTGTGACATCACTATGTGTATTATCTCTGTACTGTGACCTCACTGTGTGTATTATCCCTGTGCTGTGACATCACTGTGTGTTTTATCCCTGTACTGTGACATCACTGTGTGTATTATCTCAGTACTGTGACATCACTGTGTGTATTATCCCTGTTCTGTGACATCACTGTGTGTATTCTTCCTGTACTGTGACATCACTGTCTGTATTATCCCTGTACTGTGACACCATTGTGTGTATTATGCCTGTACTGTGACATGACTGTGTGTATTATCCTTGCACTGTGACATCACTGTGTATTATCCCTGCACTGTGACATCCGTGTGTGTATTATCCCTGTACTGTGACATCGCTGTGTGTATTATCCCTGTACTGTGACATCGCTGTGTGTATTATCTCTGTACTGTGACGTCACTGTGTGTATTATCTCTGTACTGTAACATCGCTGTGTGTATTATCCCTGTACTGTGACATCGCTGTGTGTATTATCCCTCTACTGTGATATCGCTGTGTGTATTATCCCTGTACTGTGACATCACTGTGTGTATTATCCCTGTACTGTGACATCACTGTGTGCATTATCCCTGTACTGTGACATCACTGTGTGTATTATCCCTGTACTGTGACATCACTGTGTGTGTTATCTTTGCACTGTGACATCACTATGTGTATTATCTCTGTACTGTGACATCACTGTGTGTATTATCCCTGTACTGTGACATCGCTGTGTGTATCATCCCTGTACTGTGACACCACTGTGTTTTATCCTTGTACTGTGACATCACTGTGTGTATTATCCCTGTACTGTGACATCGCTGTGTGTATTATTCCTGTACTGTGACATCACTGTGTATATGATCCCTGTACTGTGACAACACTGTGTGTATTATCCCTGTACTGTGACATCACTGTGTGTATTATTCCTGTACTGTGACATCACTGTGTGTATTATCCCTGTACTGTGACATTACTGTGTGTATTATCCCTGTACTGTGACATCACTGTGTGTTTTCTTCCTGTACTGTGACATCACTGTGTGTATTCTTCCTGTACTGTGACATCACTGTCTGTATTATCCCTGTACTGTGACACCATTGTGTGTATCATGCCTGTACTGTGACATCACTGTGTGTATTATCCTTGCACTGTGACATCTCTGTGTATTATCCCTGTACTGCGACATCGCTGTGTGTATTATCCCTGTACTGTGACATCGCTGTGTGTATTATCTCTGTACTGTGACATCACTGTGTGTATTATCTCTGTACTGTAACATCGCTGTGTGTATTATCCCTGTACTGTGACATCGCTGTGTGTATTATCCCTGTACTGTGACATCACTGTGTGTATTGTCCCTGTACTGTGACATCGCTGTGTGTATTATTCCTGTACTGTGACATCACTGTGTGTATTATCCCTGTACTGTGACATCACTGTGTGTATTATCCTTGTACTGTGACATCACTGTGTGCATTATCCCTGTACTGTGACATCACTTTGTGTATTATCCCTGTACTGTGACATCACTGTGTGCATTATCCTTGTACTGTGACATCACTGTGTGGGTTATCTCTGTACTGTGACATCACTATGTGTATTATCTCTGTACTTTGACACCACTGTGTGTATTATCCCTGCACTGTGACATCACTGTGTATTATCCCTGTACTTTGACATCGCTGTATGTATTATCCCTGTACTGTGACATCACTGTGTGTATGATCCCTGTACTGTGACATCGCTGTGTGTATTATCCCTGTACTGTGACATCACTGTGTGTATTATCCCTGTACTGTGACATCACTGTGTGTATTATCCCTGTACTGTGACATCGCTGTGTGTATGATCCCTGTACTGTGACATCACTGTGTATATTATCTTTGTACTGTGGCATCACTGTGTGTATTATCCCTGCACTGTGACATCACTGTGTATTATCTCTGTACTGTGACATCACTCTGTGTATTATCCCTGTACTGAGACGTCACTGTGTATTATCCTTGTACTGTGACATCACTGTGTATTATCCCTGTACTGTGACATCACTGTGTGTATTATCCCAGTACTGTGACATCACTGTGTGTATTATCCCTGTACTGTGACATCACTGTGTGTATTCTTCCTGTACTGTGACATCACTGTCTGTATTATCCCTGTACTGTGACACCATTGTGTGTATTATGCCTGTACTGTGACATCACTGTGTGTATTAACCTTGCACTGTGACATCACTGTGTCTTATCCCTGTACTGTGACATCGCTGTGTGTATTATCCCTGTACTGTGACATCGCTGTTTGTATTATCTCTGTACTGTGACATCACTGTGTATTATCCCTGTTCTGTGACATCGCTGTGTGTATTATCTCTGTACTGTGACATCACTGTGTCTTATCCCTGTACTGTGACATCGCTGTGTGTATTATCTCTGTACTGTAACATCGCTGTGTGTATTATCCCTGTACTGTGACATCGCTGTGTGTATTATCCCTGTACTGTGACATCACTGTGTGTATTATTCTTGTACTGTGACATCACTGTGTGTATTATCCCTGTACTGTGACATCACTGTGTGTATTACCCCTGTACTGTGACATCACTGTGTGCATTATCCCTGTACTGTGACATCACTGTGTGTGTTATCTCTGTACTGTGACATCACTGTGTATATTATCTCTGTACTGTGACATCACTGTGTGTATTATCCCTGTACTTTGACATCACTGTGTGCATTATCCCTGTACTGTGACATCACTGTGTGTATTATCCCTGTACTGTGACATCGCTGTGTGTATTATCTCTGTACTGTGACATCACTGTGTGTATTATCTTTGTACTGTAACATCACTGTGTGTATTATCTCTGTACTGTGACATCACTGTGTGTATTATCCCTGTACTGTGACATCAATGTCTGTATTATCCCTGTACTGTGACACCATTGTGTGTATTATACCTGTACTGTGACATGACTGTGTGTATTATCCTTGCACTGTGACATCACTGTGTATTATCCCTGTACTGTGACATCCGTGTGTGTATTATCCCTGTACTGTGACAACGCTGTGTGTATTATCCCTGTACTGTGACATCGCTGTGTGTATTAACTCTGTACTGTAACATCGCTGTGTGTATTATCCCTGTACTGTAACATCGCTGTGTGTATTATCCCTGTACTGTGACATCGCTGTGTGTATTATCCTTGTACTGTGACATCACTGTGTGTATTATCTCTGCACTGTGACATCAGTGTGTGTATTAATCCTGTACTGTGACATCACTGTGTGTACTATACCTGTACTGTGACATCACTGTGTGTATTATCCCTGTACTGTGACATCACTGTGTGCATTATCCCTGTACTGTGACATCACTGTGTGTATTATCCCTGTACTGTGACATCACTGTGTGTGTTATCTCTGTACTGTGACATCACTATGTGTATTATCTCTGTACTTTGACATCACTGTGTGTATTATCCCTGTGCTGTGACATCATTGTGTGTTGTATCCCTGTACTGTGACATCACTGTGTGTATTATCTCAGTAATGTGACATCACTGTGTGTATTATCCCTGTACTGTGACATCACTGTGTGTATTCTTCCTGTACTGTGACATCACTGTCTGTATTATCCCTGTACTGTGACACCATTGTGTGTATTATGCCTGTACTGTGACATGACTGTGTGTATTATCCTTGCACTGTGACATCACTGTGTATTATCCCTGTACTGTGACATCCGTGTGTGTATTATCCCTGTACTGTGACAACGCTGTGTGTATTATCCCTGTACTGTGACATCGCTGTGTGTATTAACTCTGTACTGTAACATCGCTGTGTGTATTATCCTTGTACTGTAACATCGCTGTGTGTATTATCCCTGTACTGTGACATCGCTGTGTGTATTATCCTTGTACTGTGACATCACTGTGTGTATTATCTCTGTACTGTGACATCACTGTGTGTATTAATCCTGTACTGTGACATCACTGTGTGTACTATCCCTGTACTGTGACATCACTGTGTGTATTATCCCTGTACTGTGACATCACTGTGTGCATTATCCCTGTACTGTGACATCACTGTGTGTATTATCCCTGTACTGTGACATCACTGTGTGTGTTATCTCTGTACTGTGACATCACTATGTGTATTATCTCTGTACTGTGACATCACTGTGTGTATTATCCCTGTGCTGTGACATCTTTGTGTGTTTTATCCCTGTACTGTGACATCACTGTGTGTATTATCTCAGTACTGTGACATCACTGTGTGTATTATCCCTGTACTGTGACATCACTGTGTGTATTCTTCCTGTACTGTGACATCACTGTCTGTATTATCCCTGTACTGTGACACCATTGTGTGTATTATGCCTGTACTGTGACATCACTGTGTGTATTATCCTTGCACTGTGACATCACTGTGTATTATCCCTGTACTGTGACATCGCTGTGTGTATTATCCCTGTACTGTGACATCGCTGTGTGTATTATCCCTGTACTGTGACATCGCTGTGTGTATTATCTCTGTACTGTGACGTCACTGTGTGTATTATCTCTGTACTGTAACATCGCTGTGTGTATTATCCCTGTACTGTGACATCGCTGTGTGTATTATCCCTCTACTGTGACATCGCTGTGTGTATTATCCCTGTACTGTGACATCACTGTGTGTATTATTCCTGTACTGTGACATCACTGTGTGTATTACCCCTGTACTGTGACATCACTGTGTGCATTATCCCTGTACTGTCACATCACTGTGTGTGTTATCTCTGTACTGTGACATCACTATGTGTATTATCTCTGTACTGTGACATCACTGTGTGTATTATCTCTGTACTGTGACATCACTGTGTGTATTATCCCTGTACTGTGACATCGCTGTGTGTATTATCCCTGTACTGTGACATCGCTGTGTTTTATCCCTGTACTGTGACATCACTGTGTGTATTATTCCTGTACTGTGACATCACTGTGTGTATTATTCCTGTACTGTGACATCACTGTGTGTATTATCCCTTTACTGTGACATCACTGTGTGTATTATCCCAGTACTGTGACATCACTGTGTGTATTATCCCTGTACTGTGACATCACTGTGTGTATTATGCCTGTACTGTGACATCACTGTGTGTATTATCCTTGCACTGTGACATCACTGTGTATTATCCCTGTACTGTGACATCGCTGTGTGTATTATCCCTGTACTGTAACATCGCTGTGTGTATTATCCCTGTACTCCGACATCTCTGTGTGTATTATGCCTGTACTGTGACATCACTCTGTGTATTATCCCTGTACTGTGACATCACTGTGTGTATTAATCCTGTATTGTGACATCACTGTGTGTATTATCCCTGTACTGTGACATCACTGTGTGTATTAATCCTGTACTGTGACATCACTGTGTGTATTATCCCTGTACTGTGACATCACTGTGTTTATTATCCCTGTACTGTGACATCACTGTGTGCATTATCCCTGTACTGTGACATCACTGTGTGTATTATCCCTGTACTGTGACATCGCTGTGTGTATTATCTCTGTACTGTGACATCGCTGTTTGTATTATCTCTGTACTGTAACATCGCTGTGTGTATTATCTCTGTACTGTGACATCACTGTGTGTATTATCCCTGTACTGTGACATCAATGTGTGTATTCTTCCTGTACTGTGACATCACTGTCTGTATTATCCCTGTACTGTGACACCATTGTGTGTATTATGCCTGTACTGTGACATCACTGTGTGTATTATCCTTGCACTGTGACATCACTGTGTATTATCCCTGTACTGTGACAACGCTGTGTGTATTATCCCTGTACTGTGACATCGCTGTGTGTATTAACTCTGTACTGTAACATCGCTGTGTGTATTATCCCTGTACTGTAACATCGCTGTGCGTATTATCCCTGTACTGTGATATCGCTGTGCGTATTATCCCTGTACTGTGACATCGCTGTTTGTATTATCCCTGTACTGTGACATCACTGTGTGCATTATCCCTGTACTGTGATATCACTGTGTGCATTATCCCTGTACTGTGACATCACTGTGTGTATTATCCCTGTACTGTGACATCACTGTGTATTATCCCTGTACTGTGACATCACTGTGTGTATTATCCCTGTACTGTGACATCACTGTGTGTGTTATCTCTGTACTGTGACATCACTATGTGTATTATCTCTGTACTGTGACATCACTGTGTGTATTATCCCTGTGCTGTGACATCACTGTGTGTATTATCCCTGTGCTGTGACATCACTGTGTGTATTATCCCAGTACTGTGACATCACTGTGTGTATTATCCCTGTACTGTGACATCACTGTGTGTATTCTTCCTGTACTGTGACATCACTGTCTGTATTATCCCTGTACTGTGACACCATTGTGTGTATTATGCCTGTACTGTGACATCACTGTGTGTATTATCCCTGTACTGTGACATCACTGTGTGCATTATCCCTGTACTGTGAGATCACTGTGTGTATTATCCCTGTACTGTGACATCACTGTGTATTATCCCAGTACTGTGACATCACTGTGTGTATTATCCCTGTACTGTGACATCGCTGTGTGTATGATCCCTGTACTGTGACATCACTGTGTATATTATCTTTGTACTGTGGCATCACTGTGTGTATTCTCCCTGCACTGTGACATCACTGTGTATTATCCCTGTACTGTGACATCACTCTGTGTATTATCCCTGTACGGAGACATCACTGTGTATTATCCCTGTACTGTGACATCACTGTGTATTATCCCTGTACTGTGACATCACTGTGTGTATTATCCCAGTACTGTGACATCACTGTGTGTATTATCCCTGTACTGTGACATCACTGTGTGTATTCTTCCTGTACTGTGACATCGCTGTCTGTATTATCCCTGTACTGTGACACCATTGTGTGTATTATGCCTGTACTGTGACATCACTGTGTGTATTATCCTTGCACTGTGACATCACTGTGTCTTATCCCTGTACTGTGACATCGCTGTGTGTACTATCCCTGTACTGTGACATAGCTGTGCGTATTATCTATGTACTGTGACATCACTGTCTGTATTATCTCTGTACTGTAACATCGCTGTGTGTATTATCCCTGTACTGTAATATCGCTGTGTGTATTATACCTGTACTGTGACATCACTGTGTGTATTATCCCTATACTGTGACATCACTGTGTGTATTATTCTTGTACTGTGACATCACTGCGTGTATTATCCCTGTACTGTGACATCACTGTGTGTATTACCCCTGTACTGTGACATCACTGTGTGCATTATCCCTGTACTGTGACATCACTGTGTCTTATCCCTGTACTGTGACATCGCTGTGTGTATTATCCCTGTACTGTGACATAGCTGTGTGTATTATCTCTGTACTGTGACATCACTGTCTGTATTATCTCTGTACTGTAACATCGCTGTGTGTATTATCCCTGTACTGTGACATCACTGTGTGTATTATCCCTGTACTGTGACATCGCTGTGTGTATTACCCCTGTACTGTGTCATCGCTGTGTGTATGATCCCTTTATTGTGACATCACTGTGTGTATTATCCCTGTACTGTGGCATCACTGTGTGTATTATCCCTGCACTGTGACATCACTGTGTATTATCCCTGTACTGTGACATCACTGTGTGTATTATCCCTGTAATGTGATATCACTGTGTGCATTATCCCTGTACTGTGACATCACTGTGTGCATTATCCCTGTACTGTGACATCGCTGTGCGTATTATACCTCTACTGTGACATCACTGTGTGTATTATCCCTGTACTGTGACATCACTGTGTGTATTATTCCTGTACTGTGACATCACTGTGTGTATTATCCCTGTACTGTGACATCGTTGTGTGTATTATCCCTGTACTGTGACATCACTGTGTATTATCCCTGTACTGTGACATCACTGTGTGTATTATCCCTGTACTGTGACATCACTGTGTGTATTATTCCTGTACTGTGACATCACTGTGTATTATCCCTGTACTGTGACATCACTGTGTGTATTATTTCTGTACTGTGACAACACTGTGTGTATTATTCCTGTACTGTGACATCGCTGTGTGTATTATCCCTGTACTGTGACATCACTGTGTATTATCCCTGTACTGTGACATCACTGTGTGTATTATCCCTGTACTGTGACATCACTGTGTGTATTATCTCTGTACTGTGACAACACTGTGTGTATTATTCCTGTACTGTGACATCACTGTGTGTATTATCCTTGTACTGTGACATCACTGTGTGCATTATCCCTGTACTGTAATCTCTGTAAACAGTTTGGAAAGCCTGTGTGCAGCTCTGTGGATGCCCATTGTGATTGGTACAAGGATTTCCCAGCCCTTTAAACTTTAAAGAAGTTTTATTACTGATGGAAAAACATGCAGAACATTAGTTATGAGTAGCTAGAGAGATTTGCTTTGCATAGACTTCGAAGAGCTCGGTGACAAGTCCTCTGTAATGGTAACAATGACTGTCACCCAGCTTTCCCAGACAATTCCTATTAGATAGAACACAATGTAAATAAGTAAATAGATACGTTTGTTATTCATTAGTGTGGAAAAGCTGGGTGACAAGACAGTGGCAGGGTGGCAGCATGTGAAACAGATATAACTGTGACACATTATACAGTAAAAGAAGAAGACGATCACTTTTGTGTTTCCTTTATTTTAGCTGCTGAATGCAATGACATTAAAGCTGTCGTTTACCGAATCGCTCTAATTAAGAACAAGTGCCTTCTTTTCAGATTCAAAATTAGCTGTGAGTTTCGCTCGAGAGACTTTTTTTTATTTTTTTATGGCCATGATTGGATCCAGGCGGGAGAGCTGGCGTTACTTCTACAGCTCTCTATCCAGCAACCTTCATCTTCTCCAGCATCTGCGGTCTGCTGGGTTTTCAGAAGGAAATCTGAAGGTTCCTCAAGTGTTTTGCATCTCTTCAAATAAAAAGAAGAAGATGATGCGCCTGTATGCCGCTGCACTGATCTTCTGCCACCTTGTTTTCCATAGAGGAGAAAGCACAATGACCAAGGAATATTCCATCCCCTCCGCAAAGGTAAGACCATCTGATCTCCTGTGCGCAAAACTAATAACTTATTCTGCAAGTCAGCACAGATACGTGCAGAAAATCTTCAAGGTTTTATTTCCCTTTTCCCTTGTTTTGTAAAAAAGTCCTTAATAAAAAGTATATTATTGAAAATCTTAAAGGGATTCTCTGTAGTCATAAATATGGCTTATTTATTTATTTTCCTCTCTTATATAGCACCATTAATTCCACATCATCACGTTTAAAGGAGTCATGTCATAAGCAAGCACATAAAGTTATGTAGATTTGTAAAAGCTGTATCTTCATAGACATACATGATCATACAGTATATAGAAGCCAATATATGCACACACCTTAAGGCTATGTTCACACAGCATGTTTATTTCAGCATTTTTCAGATTCAGTTTTTTATGCTAATTTTCAGCTGCCTTTTGCAGTACCAGGAAAGTCTATGAGAAACCAGAATTCTCGGTTCACACATCATGATTTTTTTTTGTTCAGGATTTTGTGCCTTGCATGTTTTTTGGGAAAATAGAACATGTCACTTCTTTCAGAGTTTTTTCAGCATTTTTTTCACCCATAAGAAGAAATGGGTGGTGAAAAAAATGCATCAAAAACACATCAAAATTTGTATCAGCGTTTTTGATGCCAAAATAGAATGGGGTTCTTTTTTTTTCCACAGAACTTTATGTACATCCACAAAAAGAGACAGAAGGACAGTGAAAAAAATGCTGAAAAAACGCATCAAAAAAGCACCAAAACTGCAAGAAAAATCCTGAATAAAATGCCCTTGAAAATCAGGTTTTGCTGCAGTGCAGAAAATTGACGCCAAAAAAACCATGATGTGTGAACATAGCCTTAGAGGGCAATGCCCCAGGGTCTCAACCATTTATGGGTCCTCTACATGACTCCATGGCAAAAACTAGCTACTAGCTTCTCAAATTAGGCTTGCAAGGTTGGAAATCCAGGATGTGGGTACTGTTATATTGGCACTTTTATTTAGGCAGTATATATCAGTATTTTCTTTATATTATTTTGCACGTGAAATAATTTTTGGACATTGTGGTCACATTTAGCACTGCATGATGGCCTTATTAATAGACATACAGATTACGCTAGCAATTTTGGAAGTACAGGATGTGAGTGCTGTTATATTGGCACTTTTATTTAGGTATATATCAGTATTATTTTTATATTATTTTGCACATGAAATCATTTTTGGACATTGTGGTCACCTTTAGCACTGCATTATGGCCGTATTAATAGACATACAGATTACGCTAGAAATTTTGGAAATCCAGGATGTGGATACTGTTATATTGGCACTGTTATTTAGATAGTATATATCAGTATTATTTTTATATTATTTTGCACATGAAATAATTTTTGGAGATTGCAGTCACATTTAGCACTGCATTATGGCCGTATTAATAGACATACAGATTACACTAGCAATTTTGGAAATCCAGGATGTGAGTACTGTTATATTGGCACTTTTATTTAGGTAGTATATATCAGTATTATTTTGCCGATGAAATAATTTTTGGACATTGCCGTCACATTTAGCCTTATTTTTGGACACAGAAGGGTTCTATTGTTTGTGTGGTCGACCCTTTTTTTTGCTATTATAGCTATGATTTCATCATGTTTTACTTCCTTTTCTTTCTAAAACATTCATCTCCAATATTTTTTTTTGTAGTCCTGTGGTCTCCATGGACTATGATCCTGCCCTGATACTGATATGAGTCAATAGTACTTCTTCCATATCTGTAAAACTAAAATACACATCTATGTCATTATCAATAACAGTCATAGACGTGTAGCAGTGCCTCATTTACCTGTTATGGGCATAGTGTTCTTAAAGGGGCAAAGATTTATTGCGTATTCATGCGGTATGGCGTTTCGATTAGAGGGGTGCATGCGCGGCTTTATCCATTCACTTCTATGGGAGTTCTGAAATGCGAATGCAAGTGCAAATTCATGGCTACCTCTGCAGTCACAGTGAGAGTTGGAGTAACATCCCCTTTAATATTTGCAGTAGCTGCAGTACTTTTTTATGTTGTTTGCTCCTACATGACGTATGTATTTATTAACCTCTTTTATGACTGAGCGATTTTCTGTTTTTGCGCTTTCGCTTTTTCCTTCTCCTTTTTTTTCTAAGAGCCATAACTTTATTATTTCTCTGTAAAGTTGGAATCTTGAATGATACTATTTATTTTTGCCACTGAAAAATTGGATTTTTTTTTTTATAAAAAAATGCAGTACCTCTATTGTTTTTTGGGGGGTTTAGCTGTTTACGGAGTTCAGAGTGCTGTAAAAATGACCATCATCATGATTCTTCAGCTCATTACCGTTATGACAATAGGCTGCACCAAAAGAGTGAATGACCACAATGAGGACGTATATCATAAAAAATGTAAATTGTAATAATACATAAAGTTAAAAACCATATTAAGTGGGGAGTGATACACATAGAAATAAGAAAACATATCAAAATAACATATGTGTGGAAGGGGTTAATAAAAAACACTATGTTCTCAGTGGAATAATAATATGAAAATGGGATATAGCAGGTATATATCAAATAGACAAAGAAATTGATAAGTAACTAGATAAACTGCATATATTCATTAAGGGACATACTGTACCATAAAAAGAGAAAATACATGCAATGGGGATACATGCAATGTTTGGAGCTAAGAGCCAAGTTGGTGTAAGGAGATTTATAGGCCATGTGGTGCTCCTCTGGGAAATTAAATATGCAAATAGCCTCTTCAGAGAGGAACTAGAACTCTAGTGCCACCTACTGGAAGTAGCAACCCTTAAAGTCAATATCCTTTTTAAGAGTTATATATTGTTATGTTTTCGTGGATAAAATTAGCCACATTTTTATATTTTTTTAAACTGGGGAAAGGCAGGGTGATTGAAGTTTTATAATTTTGTTAATTTTTCTTAATATTTTACAATTTTTTTTTTAATTTACACTTATTTTTAACCTCATTAGAGGTCTTGAAGCTACAATGATTTGCATCGTACTGCGGTATTGCAGTATTATTATGCGTTTGTTATATCGTGCTATCATATTCGACAGCGCTTTACAGACATTATCATCACTGTCCCCATTGGAGCTCACAATCTAGATCCCCTATCAGTATGTCTTTGGAGTGTGGGAGGAAACTGGAGAACAGTACGTGGGAGAAATCACTTGTCCTATGAAGTGTAGCCTGTGGCTGGGCTTCACAGGAGTTTCTAGGTTTCAGCAAAGGGGGCCTTCAGAAGCCCCCCGGCTGCCATGTAACCCACCAGCACCCCACAATCTCATTGCAAGGGGAAACGATGGGTGGCCGAATGAGTGGTAGTGCCCATCATAACCATTTAAATGCCATTGCCAGAGATTGACACATTTAGAATTCATTATACAATGGACACAGCCTTTCTTAAAAAGGTTGTCTCATCACAGACAATTATGGCAGGTCCGCAGGAAACGGCGTTCCGACTGGACAGGTATTCGTGCATGCGCAGCTTTATTCATTCATTTCTATGGCAGATACGAAATTCAAGTGCAGGTGCAAATGTGCCACCTCATCTCCAAACCCAGGGGCTAGAGCAGAAGATCCGGGAGCTCTAATTCTACTAAAAATACCATAAATGCCTGCTATGATATTGTAGAAACTGCTCTGATTTTTTTATGTATTTGTTATAAAAAGTTTTTTTCCGTTACAAAAACTAATTTTCAAAGCTGTAATTCTGAGCTGATAGAAGGGGTCCCTTGTTCAAGACCCCTTTTTATCAGTGACACATTCTAGTCGACCAGTCACATCTGTGAACTATTTGGCTATCCAGCTGATTTTAGTGGGACCTGTGTAATGCCTCATTTCTCATGTGCAGGGGATTTGAACAGTTAAGACCCCGCACATATGAGACTAATGTGTTAGACAAATGATGATCGAGGGAGTTTAGGATCCGGTTTGTCCAATTTCAAACTGGAAATCCTTTTGTTCTCCCTGAGACAAGCCACCAGGGATGTCTGCCGAGCACTCCTGTGTCCTCTGTAAGAGAGTCACTGCCAGACATCTTTGGCAGCAGCTTGTCTCAGGGAGAACAAAAAGATCTGCAGTTTGAAATTGAACAAACCGGATCCTAAGCTCACTCGATCATCATTTGTCTAACATTGGCTCTCTTATGGATAACACAGGAGTGCTCGGCACAGTGAGCGCTCCTGTGAATGGGAGAGACGGTCGAGATAGCTGCCGGACGAACCAAAGTTCAGCTGACAGCCATCTAAGGTGTATGGTGGGCCTTAATGTCAGATGTTCCCCCAAATCACTGCTGATTGTGTCACACATGTAGATCGTGGACCCACTGTGCTACAAGCCGGGCTTACCCAGGAGGGACATGACTAAGCGGCTACCTGGTGTTCACTAGAGCTCCTACTGGTGGAGTTAGGCTTGCACTGCAGGTAGCCACCAGGTACCACTCCTGGGCACTGCAGCAGCCGACCCCAAGGCTCAGGATCACAGTCTTGGACATGGACTCGGAGTCACTAGCAGGACAGGATTTGGATACTGGTTCTGGTTCAGACAGTGCAGATTCTGGAACATAAGATAGGATGGACACTGGTACTGGTTCAGGTACTGCCAGACTGGCTGCAGGCTCAGGTACTGCCAAAACTGTTTCAGGCACATGTACCGCTGAAGCAGCATCAGGAACAGGTTCTGGTTCAGACAACTCGGGTTCAGGAACAGGTTCTAGTACAGACAACAACGGTTTCAGAAATAGGTTCCGGTTCAACACACTAGTTGCTCACACACTGATTAGGGAAATTACAGGGGTTGCTCAGACACCTCCCTACTGGGAGGATGCCTTATATACCTGATGCCTCCCAGCTATTGGCTGGGGGCATTTCCAAAGTGTGCGCGCTGCCCCCAGGTGCACCACCGGGAGACCTGTGTGGCGTGCGCAGGCCCAGGGAAGAAAGAAGCAGGGGCGGACACAGACTTTAGTGGGCCCCTGTGCAAGAAATTTTTGCCCCCCCCCCCGCCCTTCATAGGGCAACAAAGTTATGTAAACATAACCCCCCCATGTGCAGCTCTCATCCCCCCCATGTGCAGCTCTCATCCCCCCCATGTGCAGCTCTCATCCCCCCCGCGCAGCTCTCATCCCCCCATGTGCATCTCTCATCCCCCCATGTGCAGCTCTCATCCCCCCATGTGCATCTCTCATCCCCCTCGTGCATCTCATCCCCCCCGTGCATCTCATCCCCCCCGTGCATCTCTCATCCCCCCCGTGCATCTCTCATCCCCCCCATGTGCATCTCATCCCCCCCGTGCATCTCTCATCCCCCCGTTCATCTCTGATTCCCCCCACTCCTAGTTAATTAATTGTATTTAAAAAAAATAAAACTTGTTATACTTACCACCATGCGATCCCTGCAGAATCCTGGCGCTCGTCCACGTCGCTGCCACCAGGTTCTCCTGACTTCCGGCCATGTGACGGTGCCGTCACATGACCGGAAGTCAGGGGAATCATGAAGGCGCTGCCGCAGCAGCACTGCGCTAGTACACAGAGGAAAGCAGTGCTGAGATGTCCCGGCGCTTAGCGCTCAGCATGGGGCCGGGGGCCCAGGGCCGGCTCCAGGTTTTTGTGTGCCCCGGGCGAAAGAGTCTCAGTGGGCCCCTTTAACACATACCACGATTCATGATGCACAGATACCGAAGAGAAATATATATGACTCGCCCCCTGGGCCGTGGGGTACCCGGAACTGGGCTTCTGTACGATGCTGGGGGTAGTAGTGGCAACCCGATCCCGTGGCTCAGGGTGGTCAGATCCAATTGTAGCAGTCTATTTATCAGTGTTTTGAATGTCCGACTACGCCACCCGTGGATTGCGGTCAGGGATGACCGCCGCTGCAAGGCAGACCGCTGAGGCTGATGTTGGTGTGCAGCACAGGGATAGGATGACTCCCCACGGGAAGAGTGTAGCCTCAGGGCAGTGTAATAGGATGCTGGGGGTGATGGTGCAGGCGCAGCATAAATCACACAGAGTCTAATGGTGCAGTTCAGGCCTTTTACTCACAGTTGTTTTCCAAGTCACTTCTGTCAGCAATGACTGCCCAAGCCGTGCTGCGTCCACCAGGTGAGGGGCTCGGTCAACCCCCAGGCAATTCAGGAGTATGGCACAGGACCCCCTTCTATCCTTTCTCTGGCCTCTCGTGCCCCACCAGTGACCACGCTTCTGTCCGGCTGCCTCGGACATTCTCTGGTAAAACTTGGCGCCAGTTTCCCTGACCCTATGTGGTGCCTTCCTAGTGGGTGTAGCACGGGGTCGCACCAATAAATGATTACGACCTCCGGTTCTTGGCTGAGGGATGATTTACCTCCACCAACTTGGGAATCCGGTACCCTTCCACGGCCTGACCCTTCACCCGATATAACGCAGGTTTGCAATGGTTGCTGTCCGTTCTGCTCTCTTAGGGTCCCTTCTGCCTTCTTGTTTCTGGAGCCTTTCTACTCCTCTGTCTCTTCTATTTCCTTCCTTCTCCTTCTCCTCTTCTCCTCTCTGGCCCCGGCCTTCTCTCTAGGCCTGCCTCGTGTAGCTGAGCTCAGGCCGAGCCGCAGCTCCCTGTCAGCTCTCACTGACTGTACTTCTCCACTGAACCTCACTCTAAAGATGGCTCCCACCTTTTATCTGTTTCTCTGTCCCTGAGCTCAGGTGACCTACACCCAATGAGCTCCTTCCTATGCTCCAGAAACCGTCCCCTACTGCTCCTACATCACTGGGTTCTCTCCCCCCTCCCCACTCCAGCCAGGGACATGGTCAGTTGTGCCTGCATAAATGGGAGCACCGTCGAGCTGTCCGAGGACATAGTCAGTCGTGCCTGCATAAATGGGAGCACCGTCGAACTGTCCCCCGGAAATGGGGTGTGTGTGTGTATGCAGCTAACTGAGCCCTGGTCCACACTCCATCCTTACCTGGGAGTAGAATATCACACCTCTGGTTGAGGTGCAATACCCCTGTAGCAACCGAACCCTTGGGGCGCTACATTCCCCCCTGGTAAACCACAGCACGTCCTCGGGCTGGAACAAAGCAAAAGACAATTCAAAAACATGCAAGTTTTTAGAATGCATTCACATATAAGATTATAAACCATTATAACTCATCCCTTTATGGGAGGCAATTCTTCTCTTTTAACTTTACTAGCACATTTTCTCTTTCAGCAGTTATTTTAAGACTTTCTTCACATATATAAAACAGTATAAAACTCTTTTCACTTTTATAATCACATCTATCACATATAAAACATTTTTCTTGTAAACATTTTTCATGTAAAACTTTTGTTAACTGGTCACAGCGCACTCTGCAACCAGGCGTCCATCTTTCTACAAAATGCAAACTTATAAACACAAACATGAGGGACCCGTTCGTAAACCCTCAACATAGGCCCTGGGGTGGCTGCAGGGCGTAGGTGATCCGGTAGTTGGACCCCACCTTCGGCCACGCCAAACGAGTTTTTGTCCAGAGGTAGACGTTGCAGTACTTTTATAAAACCAATAGGGGGCGCTTTAAGAAGCGCAACTATTTACAGGGGTCGGCCGCTCCCAGTTCTCAACCGGATGGGAAAGGGGAATGGCTGCTCTCAGTCCTCAGCCAGGTAGGGAAGAGGGATGGCTGCTCTCAGTTCTCAGCCAGGTGACTTGGGGGTTAACTTTGAACGGGCAACAGTCCCAATGGGGGCAACAAAAACAGTTCCTTGTACCCTGTCGGGTAACTACTCACACTTGCTCGTTGCCGCTCATCAGTAGCGGTATCCTCCTGATGCTCCTTCTTCCTCCTCATACTCTTCAGACCCGTCCGGGTCATCTGGGTAGCAATGCTCCTGGTACTGTTCCTCCTCCACCCTCGGGATGTTAAGGGCGTACCACCCCCGCAGACCCCTGTGCCTGGTGTAGAACACTCGATCTCCCGGGAATAAATCCCGCTTCGGGTGTCCCGCTGGCAGGTGACCCTCCACATCCCTCCTGTCAACATGGATGTCTGTGGCGGTGGCAGAGTCCCGAATGAACCCCCACCCTTTCGCCTGGTGGAACTTCACCACGGTCCCAGCTGTTTTAGGACCGCGTGCTGCATGGGGGTTTCGGCGGGTGCGCGTCTTCTCCTCCGCGCTTCGGGCCTGCAACTGCTCCCTCTTCCGGTGCCGTGCCCGCTCCTCCTTCGCAAGCTGCTCACAGATCTCCCGCCTGCGGACTGCGGCCATCCGTGTCTCCTGGGCAAACCCCATCACATCCTCCCCGGTTTGGTCCCATCCTACCTGGACCTCTTCCTCCAAGAACTGAGAGACGGTGACTGGCTGTGGTAAGGGCAAGAGGGGAGCGAGCGGGGCCTCGGCCTTTGCGGGCAGGTTTTTCCGCAGACTGGGGTGAACCCATCCCTCTGGTACGGGGACTGGCTCTCCATCCGGACCGGTCAGTTGGGCATACAGGTCCGCGCCCAGGGGTGGTGGTTTCGAGATCGGGGGCGCCAACGGGCGACAGGTGCTTGAGGGCACCAGGCCTTGCGACCAGGCCTGAGCGGGCTGCTCTCGGTCACGTCTGGGGTCAGGAGGCACAACGGGGGGCGTGGTTCAGCGGCGGTCTCCGCGGCTTGCAGCCCAGGTGTTTGCGGCGGGAGCGTGGAAGCTGCAGCGGCTCCCGGGACTTCTGGCTCCGCGGCGGGATCCAGGGGTAAGCTTGCGGCGTCAGGACCCGGGGCATGGGCGTCCGCCTTACCTGCCTCCGCGGCAGCGCTGTTCTCGGCCTCTGGTCTCCTCTCTCTGTCTTCGGGAGCAGGCGCACTGCCGGGTGCTGGCAGTGTCTCTTGCAAACGGGTCGCGACCCGCCAGGCCATCTCTTCCCTCCATCCGGCGATGACGTCCCTCTGCGTTCGGACCATCCTCCGGTCCAGCTCCTCCAGCGCAGTCCGCAGGAACTCAGAGTCTTCTGCGGGGAGCTGACCCATCAGCTCCGTGAGGCTGTACGGGGACGCCTCGGCCTGCAGCAAGCCGCTTGCCAGGGTGCTGGAGTTGGCGCTCCTCTCCATCTCCGGGTGTGATCTGGTGAGACTGATCCAAACCACACCCTGCCCCACGGTTTTCTTCTCTTTCCGCCCCTGTTGGGGGTGGTCCTGGGGCAATCTGTTGACAATCACTCTCAGGGGCAGCCCCCCCACCTTGATGGACATCTCTACAGCCGCACTCATGGCTGTTGGGGGTGGGCTCCTTCTTTGGCACCATTCTGGGACCTGACCCACGATGGGAGGTGGCTTCCTGTTGTCTTTTGGCACGCACATTATGGCGTCCGTTCTTCTGGGGCGGGCGCCATTTTTAATACAGTGAAACAGTCTCTTTTCAGGCACGCAACACCCGTTTGTGGCGGGTTGGTCACAATCCTGCCGACTACGCCAAAGCTGACTCGCCCCCTGTGCCGTGGGGTACCCGGAACCGGGCTTCTGTACGATGCTGGGGGTAGTAGTGGCAACCCGATCCCGTGGCTCAGGGTGGTCAGACCAAATTGTGGCAGTCTATTTATCAGTGTTTTGAATGTCCGACTACTCCACCCGTGGATTGCGGTCAGGGATGACCGCCGCTGCAAGGCAGACCGCTGAGGCTGATGTTGGTGTGCAGCACAGGAATAGGATGACTCCCCATGGGAAGAGTGTAGCCTCAGGGCAATGTAGGAGGATGCTGGGGGTGATGGTGCAGGCGCAGCATAAATCACACAGAGTCTAATGGTGCAGTTCAGGCCTTTTACTCACAGTTGTTTTCCAAGTCACTTCTGTCAGCAATGACTGCCCAAGCTGTGCTGCGTCCACCAGGTGAGGGGCTCGGTCAACCCCCAGGCAATTCAGGAGTATGGCACAGGACCCCCTTCTATCCTTTCTCTGGCCTCTCGTGCCCCACCAGTGACCACGCTTCTGTCCGGCTGCCTCAGGCCTTCTCTGGTAAAACTTGGCGCCAGTTTCCCTGACCCTATGTGGTGCCTTCCTAGCGGGTGTAGCACGGGGTCGCACCAATAAATGATCACGACCTCCGGTTCTTGGCTGAGGGATGATTTACCTCCACCAACTTGGGAATCCGGTACCCTTCCACGGCCTGACCCTTCACCCGATATAACACGGGTTTGCAACGGTTGCTGTCCGTTCTGCTCTCTTAGGGTCCCTTCTGCCTTCTTGTTTCTGGAGCCTTTCTACTCCTCTGTCTCTTCTCTTTCCTTCCTTCTCCTCTTCTCCTCTCTGGCCCCGGCCTTCTCTCTAGGCCTGTCTCGTGGAGCTGAGCTCAGGCCGAGCCGCAGCTCCCTGTCAGCTCTCACTGACTGTACTTCTCCACTGAACCTCACTCTAAAGATGGCTCCCACCTTTTATCTGTTTCTCTGTCCCTGAGCTCAGGTGACCTGCACCCAATGAGCTCCTTCCTATGCTCCAGAAACCGTCCCCTACTGCTCCTACATCACTGGGTTCTCTCCCCCCTCCCCACTCCAGCCAGGGACATGGTCAGTTGTGCCTGCATAAATGGGAGCACCGTCGAGCTGTCCGAGGACATAGTCAGTCGTGCCTGCATAAATGGGAGCACCGTTGAGCTGTCCCCCGGAAATGGGGTGTGTGTGTGTATGCAGCTAACTGAGCCCTGGTCCACACTCCATCCTTACCTGGGAGTGGAATATCACACCTCTGGTTGAGGTGCAATACCCCTGTAGCAACCGAACCCTTGGGGCGCTACATATATATAGTGCAATGCAAAGATTTCACTTCTTACATTACATGAGTGATATTTATTGTAAATTCCACATTAGCTCAGAAACCAGCAAATCGCTCCACACAGTATACTGGCCCCCATAAAATTCTCCATACAGGAGACTGGCCCCCATAAAATGCTCCATACAGAATACTGGCCCCCATAAAATGCTCCATACAGGATACTGGCCCCCATATAACGCTCCATACAGGATACTGCCCCCCATATAATGCTCCATACAGAATACTGGCCCCCATAAAATGCTCCATACAGAATACTGGCCCCCATATAACGCTCCATACAGGATACTGGCCCCCATATAATGCTCCATACAGAATACTGGCCCCCATAAAATGCTCCATACAGAATACTGGCCCCCATGTAACGCTCCATACGGAATACTGGCCCCCATATAACACTCCATACAGGATACTGGCCCCCATATAACGCTCCATACGGAATACTGGCCCCCATATAACGCTCCATACAGGATACTGGCCCCCATATAACGCTCCATACAGAATATTGGCCCCCATATAACGCTCCATGCAGGATACTGGCCCCCATATAACGCTCCATGCCGGATACTGGCCCCCATATAACGCCCCATACAGAATTCTGGCCCCCATATAACGCTCCATGCAGGCTGTTCCCCACACATAACGCTCCATGCAGGCTGTTCCCCCCACATAATGCCCCATGCAGGCTGTTCCCCTCCATATAGGATGTCACCCCCCCTTATAATGCCCCATGCAGGATGACACACACCCTCCTTCCTTATAATGCCCCATGCAGGATGTCACACACACCCCCTCCCTTATAATGCCCCATGCAGGATGTCACACACACCCCCTCCCTTATAATGCCCCATGCAGGATGTCACCCCTCCTCTCTTATAATGCCCCATGCAGGATGTCACACACACCCCCTCCCTTATAATGCCTCATGCAGGATGTCACACACACCCCCTCCCTTATAATGCCCCATGCAGGATGTCACCCCCCCTATAATGCCCCATGCAGGATGTCACCCACACCCACCTCACCCCCCCTCCCTTATACTGCCACAGGCCTCCATACAATAAAAAAAAATCAAATACTCACCTCACGTCTCACCTGCTGCCGCTGCTCCAGACTCCAGCGTTGCCGGCCTCATCCCTCTCTGCGCTGTGACTGCTCAGGAGAAAGCGCGGTGTGAAGACGTCACCGCGCCCTCTGACCTGAGACGTCACAGTGTAGAAGCCGCGGAGGATGCAGGAGCTGCTGCGGAGGCATGTGGAGGGGTAAGTAGTGTGTCGGGTGCCGGGGCCCTGAGCAAGCGGGGGGGGGGGGGGGGGGGCGGGCGCTGACACCGCTCTCCTCCGCTCACTGGTCCCATAGCGCGCGGGGTGCCCGACGGTGAGGGCCCCCCCCCGCCTGCTCAGGGCCCCGGCATTTTCCCGGGTGCTGATGCCGGCCCTGCGGGGGCCCCATGAGGAGACGCACAAGAGGGGGGCCCCAACGGGGCTCCGAGGGGGCCCCGACCGGCCGTGCCCCATACTACAGTCAGGACAGTCATTCCCTGATGGCGGCCCTGTTAGAGGCTGGAGGGGCCCCCTCTCCCTCGGGGCCCCCGTTCAATGAACGGGCTGCACGGGCGGTAGGTCCGCCCCTGGAAAGAAGCCACAGCAGGGAACAGTGACACTGCCGTACGACCGGGGCGGTGAGTATGTCGGCGTCCCTGTTTGGAAGAGGGAGATGGACCATGCAGGGATGCCGGCATTGGCGTGACAGATTGCCAGTGATCCCAGCAGCAGGACAACCTGTGATCAGCTTATTGTTAAGGGATCCTTCTAACAAGTAGATTAATGAAGTTACAGTATAGCCCCATTATCTGACATACAAAGTCTTTACACAATGACATTATTATACTGGTGGCCTAAACCCATGGAAACTAAGGACAGCTGAAGTAGACACCTAGCCGGTGATGACGACCTTCCTGCTTTGCTGACTGACTGCTAAATCCATTAACTCAGAAGCTGGAACATTTTCATTCCTCAAGCTACAAAGTGGAATTAGGACGTAACGCTTGTCTATTAGGAATCCTGCATCTGTCTGGTACATAGATGGCATATAGAAACCGAAGACACTAATAGGATTCTATAAGGTGCTGCTACACCTAGACTTTACTGGAGCGATCTACTGTATTTCTAGCCATACATCATACAGTCTCCGTGTACCACCAGCCTTAGGGCTTATTAAGAGATTTTTTGTGTGCGTTCATCAGTGTGTTGGATCCAATTTCCATCTGTTTTATTGTCCCTGCATTCATTTTTCCCATCAGTGTGGCACCCATTTTTCTCATATGCAAAAAAAAAAAAGTTAATTCAATCCTTCTCCTATTTATTAAACAGTAAAAAATGGACAAACGGGTTGTCCGGTTTATAATGTGATTTTTGAAAATTGCTACCAAATCCTTGCATGGAAGCATTTAAAAAAATTGCACATGATTTGCTTAAAGGGAATCTGTCACCCCCTGGGCGATTTCAGACCTCTACTATGGCCATACAGGGTATAGAAAAGTAAATCTATACTTACCTGTATGGCCCATAGTAGAGGTTTGATTGCAGAGAAATCTGGTTTCATAAAGTCTGTTTTCCAGAGGCTTGGCTTCCCCCGGACGCCAAGCAAACCCCTCCTGTCTGCTTACTATTCCCCTAAATCACCGCCTCTCTGCTAAATTACAATACCCCCCCCCCTCCCCTGCACGTCATGGGGCCCTGTGATGTGCCCTGCTCTGCCTCCCCTCCCGCACATTCGCAAAGCTTGCTTCCGGCCCCGTTTGACTGCGTACTTCCAGCGGAGCAGAAGTCTCTGACTCACCGTCGCCTGCGCAATACAAGGCTGCGGCGCAGCCAAACGGGGCCGGAGGGAAACAAAGCGCGCTCCATGGGAGCGGTGCTCTGCGCATGCGCGGGAGGGGAGGCAGAGCAGGGCACGTCACAGGGCCTGTGACGTGCAGGGGAGAGGGGGGTATTGTAATTTAGCACAGAGGTGGTGATTTAGGGGAATAGTAAACAGATAGGAGGGGTTTGCTTGGCGTCCCCCGGACACCAAGCCTCTGGAAAACAGTCTTTATAAAACCAGATTTCTCTGCAATCAGACCTCTACTATGGGCCATACAGGTATGTATAGATTTACTTTTCTATACCATGTATGTCCATAGTAGAGGTCTGATGTCTCCCAGGGGGAGACACATTCCCTTTAAAGATAGTCCACCAAGAGTAATCCTACTAATTCTTTATGACAATTCTCATGATATTTAGAGATTGCTTGGATTGCATAACAAAATGTCTCGCTATGCAGTTAATGAGAACCTGTAGGGTCGGATAGTTATAAATATAGGGTTAATCCGCAGGTTAATAGAGTTAAAAAGCTGTCCGCCGCCTCACTGAAAGCACCACTACCATGAACTGCTGGCATTTAGTTATACAGGCACTATCCCACCTGACAGGTTCCCTATAAATGGTCCTAAAAGGGGGAAACTGAGAATGTAGATTATGTTGGATAGAAGAGCACATGTATCAGGGATTTCCGCTTGCTGGGGAGCAGTGCGCTCCTGAAGATTGACTGTTCAAACTGGCATCATGGTTGCGCCACTGGCCCGAATTGTGTGCCCTCTGATGCTGCAAGCAGCCACATCTTTGTCTCTGCAGCATCTTTGTTTCTGCAGCATTTTTGTCTCTGCAGCATCTTTGTTTTTGCAGCATCTTGGTCTCTGCAGCATCTTTGTTTCTGCAGCATTTTTGTCTCTGCAGCATCTTTGTTTTTGCAGCATCTTTGTCTCTGCAGCATTTTTTTCTCTGCAACATCTTTGTTTCTGCAGCATCTTTGTTTCTGCAGCATCTTTTCTCTGCAGCATCTTTGTTTCTGCAGCATCTTTGTTTCTGCAGCATCTTTGTCTCTGCAGCATCTTTGTCTCTGCAGCATCTTTGTCTCTGCAGCATCTTTGTTTCTGCATTTCTGCATATTTGTTTCTGCATCATCTTTGTCTCTGCAGCATCTTTGTCTCTGCAGCATCTTTGTCTCTGCAGCATCTTTGTTTCTGCAGCATCTTTGTTTCTGCAGCATCTTTGGCTCTGCAGCATCTTTGTCTCTGCAGCATCTTTGGCTCTGCAGCATCTTTGTCTCTGCAGCATCTTTGTTTCTGCGTTTCTGCATCTTTGGCTCTGCAGCATCTTTGTCTTTGCAGCATCTTTGTCTCTGCAGCGTCTTTGTTTCTGCGTTTCTGCGTCTTTGGCTCTGCAGCATCTTTGTTTCTGCATCATCTTTGTCTCTGCAGCATCTTTGTCTCTGCAGCATCTTTGTCTCTGCATCATCTTTGTCTCTGCAGGATCTTTGTCTCTGCAGGATCTTTGTCTCTGCAGCATCTTTGTCTCTGCAGCATCTTTGTCTCTGCATCATCTTTGTCTCTGCAGGATCTTTGTTTCTGCATCATCTTTGTTTCTGCAGCATCTTTGTCTATGCAGCATCTTTGTCTCTGCAGCATCTTTGTTTCTGCAGCATCTTTGTTTCTGCAGCATCTTTGTCTCTGCAGCATCTTTGTCTCTGCAGCATCTTTGTTTCTGCAGCATCTTTGTTTCTGCAGCATCTTTGGCTCTGCAGCATCTTTGTCTCTGCAGCATCTTTGGCTCTGCAGCATCTTTGTCTCTGCAGCATCTTTGTTTCTGCGTTTCTGCATCTTTGGCTCTGCAGCATCTTTGTCTTTGCAGCGTCTTTGTCTCTGCAGCGTCTTTGTTTCTGCGTTTCTGCGTCTTTGGCTCTGCAGCATCTTTGTTTCTGCATCATCTTTGTCTCTGCAGCATCTTTGTCTCTGCAGCATCTTTGTCTCTGCATCATCTTTGTCTCTGCAGGATCTTTGTCTCTGCAGGATCTTTGTCTCTGCAGCATCTTTGTCTCTGCAGCATCTTTGTCTCTGCATCATCTTTGTCTCTGCAGGATCTTTGTTTCTGCATCATCTTTGTTTCTGCAGCATCTTTGTCTATGCAGCATCTTTGTTTCTGCGGCATCTTTGTCTCTGCAGCATCTTTGTCTCTGCAGCATCTTTGTCTCTGAAGTATCTTTGTCTCTGCAGGATCTTTGTTTCTGCATCATCTTTGTTTCTGCAGCATCTTTGTCTATGCAGCATCTTTGTTTCTGCAGCATCTTTGTCTATGCAATATCTTTGTTTCGGCAGCATCTTTGTCTCTGCAGCATCTTTGTTTCTGCAGCATCTTTGGCTCTGCAGCATCTTTGGCTCTGCAGCATCTTTGTTTCTGCAGCATCTTTGTCTCTGCAGCATCTTTGTCTCTGCAGCATCTTTGTCTCTGCAGCATCTTTGGCTCTGCAGCATCTTTGGCTCTGCAGCATCTTTGTTTCTGCAGCATCTTTGTCTCTGCAGCATCTTTATCTCTGCAGCATCTTCGGCTCTGCAGCATCTTTGTTTCTGCAGCATCTTTGGCTCTGCAGCATCTTTATCTCTGCAGCATCTTCGGCTCTGCAGCATCTTCGTCTCTGCAGCATCTTTGTTTCTGCATCATCTTTGTCTCTGCAGCATCTTTGTTTCTGCATCATCTTTGTCTCTGCAGCATCTTTATCTCTGCAGCATCTTTGTTTCAGCAGCATCTTTGTCTCTGCAGCATCTTTGTTTCTGCAGCATCTTTGTTTCTGCAGCATCTTTGTTTCTGCATCATCTTTGTCTCTGCAGCATCTTTGTCTCTGCACCATCTTTGTCTCTGCGTTTCTGCATCTTTGTCTGCAGCATCTTTGTTTCTGCATTTCTGCATATTTGTTTCTGCATCATCTTTGTCTCTGCAGCATCTTTGTCTCTGCAGCATCTTTGTCTCTGCAGCATCTTTGTTTCAGCAGCATCTTTGTCTCTGCAGCATCTTTGTTTCTGCAGCATCTTTGTCTCTGCAGCATCTTTGTTTCTGCAGCATCTTTGTTTCTGCATCATCTTTGTTTCTGCATCATCTTTGTCTCTGCACCATCTTTGTCTCTGCATCATCTTTGTCTCTGCGTTTCTGCATCTTTGTCTCTGCAGCATTTTTGTCTCTGCAGCGTCGGTGTGCAGTGGCATCTTCAGAGCAGCGCTTACAAGCTCTAAGCAGTAAACCCAACCTTTCTAAACTTGAGAGCCACTTTCAGCTCTGAGAGATGGTCAAGAGCCACAAACAGTGCCCAACCTCACAGCACCTCATTATCGGTATAATGACAGCCAAAGCTTCCCCAAAGACCGCACACCGAGACCTTGTGCACCTTCTTTATAGGCAGTGTACTTACATCCAGGGGGTCCACTTTACCCCCATTCGGTATTCTCGCATCAGTCACACTCAGCACACTATTGCACCCATCTTCATGCACCCTTGTGACTGGCAGTATCATCCTGTCTCCAGCTTAGCATATACATCTCACACCCTTTCCATCCAAATCTGCTCTTTTGTGCAGGGCTACTCACAAACGTCACCATCTGGAGAGCTTTATTTCATAGCTGTTTGCTCGACTTTTCCGTAGTGCGCTAAGTTGGCAGGTAGCTGCGAGCCACACATCAGGGGCCCACGATCCAAATGTGGCTCCCTACACCCCTGCTCTAAAGCAAAGAGCTTTTAAGCACTGTGATCCTTGTTTAGGAATTCGGCCACCTATGATAGACGGCAGAGGTGACCAGTAACCTAGGTAAGGATCCGTAAACTATAAAATTAAAATCTCTTTGTTCTTGGAGAGGATTTTGCATAGTTGCTTGCTTTTACAAGCACTTTGGAATTTTAACCAATTAAAGGAGTTTTCCACTACTTTCACATTGATGCCCTATCCCTATCCAAAGCACCGCAGGAAAGCACTTACGGCCGGCGGCCGGCGCCGGCACCAATAACCGCGTGCGGGACCCTGGCCGATCATACATTGATGCCCTATCCTACGGATAGGGCATCAATGTAGAAGTAGTGGACAACCCCTTTAAGAAGATGAGAAAACCTCGTTACTGGCCACTATGGAGCATAACCTGTGTCCGGTAAGGACGACAGAAACTTTACAGAAATGACCATACTGTCAAGGGCATTGATGGTTCCTCACATATTTCATAGTACCACTTTAAACGTAGTACTTAGCTTCCCTGCTTCAGGGGTATCAGGATAGTAAAGCTGACTATACAGATATCTGTCATCCAACCAATCGATTGGCTGACAGCTATCTCTCCCAACTTCCCCATACACAGGATCTCTCGGCTTGGTTGAATGTTTCTGTGTTATCTATGATACAGCCTCTGCCAGAATTATCTAGCAGTAGCCTATCTCTCCACTGAACTAAAGGATCTGGCTATTGAATTCCTTATGTCCCTCTAAATAATCTGTTAATGGACAGTAGAGAGGTACCAACATACATTAGATCGTTGACCAATATTGCTGAAATTTGGGGACAGTGGCATATCGCTAATAGCGGCAGACCACTTAGCTGCTATGGGACCAATCCAAAAAAGCGCCGCTTTCCCCACCCGGAGTCTCAATTTCAATGGCATCTGCTTCTTCAGGAAACAGATACGGTTGAATACAATGGTGGAACAGGGAGCCATTGACTCTCAGCCTGTGCGTCTTCAGACTCAGCAGATCAGGTTCAATCCCTAGATTGTGCCTTCTTCCCAGTGTTTCAGTCCACACGGCATAGACTGGAGCAACGTATGAGGGAATAGGTCTAGGGGAGTATATTTTATTTATTTTGCCAGGCAGCTGTGTGACCTCATAATGTGAGAGAGGGGCTGCGGAGGGGGACATCTTACTGTGAGTGAGGTTTTGTGGCATTATACTGTGTGTGGGGGCATCATACTGTGTATGGTTCATGAGGATCATCATGGTGTATGGGAGGCCATCAAAATGTGTGGTGGGGCTGTGGGGATATCATATTGTGTGTGGGGGCCATCATACTGTGTGTAGGGCTGTGGGGGCCATCATACCCTATGGGGGTGGGCTATGTAGGCCATCAAATTGTGTGTGAGTTGTAGAGGGCCATCATACTGTGTGTGGGGTACTGTGGGGCATCATACTGTGTGGGGGCAATGTAGGGGCATCATACTGTGTGGGGGAATCATACTGTGTGGGGCAATGTAAGGGCATCATACTCTGCACATCAGAGGTACTGTGGGGGAATTCACTGTGGTGGTTTCATACTGTGTTTGGGGCATTTTGGAGGGCATCATATTATATGGGGACCATGAAAGTAGTATCGTAGTGAGTGAGAACACTGAGGGGCTTCAATAGGGGCAAAATTACTTTGTAAGTGTCTCAATACATGTGGCGCCCAGGGGATGGGGACTACTCGGCGCCCGGGCCTTAATGTCTGGTCTTGGGGATGTCGCGGTGGTCGGCTCCCGGGCCCGTACCCTGGGGTCTCTCTTAAAAAAGGGAAAAGGAAAATGTCAAAGTTCGTGACGCCACCTGTGGTGTCTGGTGAGGACCACCAGCGCTGCGGCAGTCCACTGAGGCCGGTGTTATGGCAGCTATGATGGTGTAGCTCCCCACAGGTGGAGCTAGGCCTCAGGGCATCGGTGTTTGGTAAGGTGCACGATATGGCGGTGACCCAGCCGGGTCACAGGAAAAATGATAGACACACTCACGTTTGGCTTCAGTACCTTTTTACTGGTGGAGTTGCGGTACCGCCCGGAGCACTGTAGGGTGAGGGGTGCACTGCAGGTCTCTCCCCAGGGAGCAGGTATGGGGCCTCCTGTGTCCTTGCCTCTCGTGTAGTTTATGGCCTGTCTGAAACTAGGCCTAACTTAGTCCTTGTGATGCGCTGGCTGACTTGGTGTTAGGGCCTTTTGCTGAAGAGCACGCTCCTGGTATGGCGGAGCCTCCGTGCCTCCTGGTCCTGCTACGTGTCAGCTCCTGGGCTATCCTGAGACCTGAAGTCTTCCAGGAAAGATCCGGCTATTTTCCACAGAGGGTATACTGCTCTGCAGACTCGGAGCCGGTGTCCGGTATATTTCTGGGGTGAGCTTATGAAGCTCCTCTGTCCCCAATGCTACTGTTCCACTAGCCTTCGGCCTACTCTGGGCCCTCACTAGGCTATACACACTGGCAGTTAGCTGGCTGCCTCTTCTGCCGCTCTCTAGAGCGTCGGCAACGCTCCTAGCTGTCTCTTTCTCTCTGGCTGCAGCAGACTCCAGACTGTTCTCTCTCTGCAGAAACCTGCTGAGTCCCTCTCTGCCTAGCTCCACCATCCCTATTTATATATCCCTATAAGGCTCCCTCTGGTGGTTCTGAGGTAGGGTGGAGGTGTGTGCATGCTCTGAGGGCCTCTTGTGGAGAAAACCTGAAATGCACCCCCCCTTGGATCTGTGACTCCATGCACAGCAGGGCGTCACATTCCCCCCTAGTTGAAATCAGCACTCCCGGGCTGAAGCACATTTTGTAATTACAAAAATAACAAGCTTCCCTTTATGGGAGGTTAGGACACTTGAACGTAGCATAACAAGTTAGTAATGAATACATATATAATGCAATAAATAATTGGCAATGAGCAACTAGAAAGTCCAAGTCTCTTCCGGAGAGGTTGCTCAAAGGGGCACTCCAGGGAGCGCAAATATTTACATTACAAAGTCTTTGGGCTGCACAAAGTCCTAGCCTCAGAGTTCATATATGAGGAATAAACAGGTTAGGGTTAAAGTGTCCATTTCACTTAGATTGTCCAATTAAAGGGAAGAAATATAAGTTAAATACACACATGAATACAATATGCAGTATAATACATAATACCGCAGGGGTAACTATCTACATGAATCATTGCTTCTATTTTAGATTCTATATCTAGCAGGGGTTTGACCTTGTGTGGTGCGTGTTGATCTGCGCAGGAATGGGATGCGTGAGACACTAGTGTTTGCACTATTTCCCATGTGGTCAATACTAGATATAGATGGACTGCTGGTGTGTTTTGACCTCCCTATTCGACTGGCAAGCGTACCGTTTGCTGGGCCTTCCTGCTCTGCTCCCGCCGGTGATCCTTCTTGAGTAGGCTCTTCTTCAGCATTAGCAGGTTCAACTTGCTGTGGAGAGTCTTCTGGCTGTTGGAAGAAGTGGAGTACTGGGACGATTACCGCTCCTCCTATTTGAGGCCAATCTGCCGGGAAGTCGCCTAAGTCAGTATGAATTACTGCCTCTTCAGGTTCCTCCTGGATGATGAGAGGCACTTCTTCTTGGGGTTTGAGCAGATCCGGACACAACTTCAGGTGGTCCCGAGATACTGTTGCTGTGGTTCTCCCTCCATCTTTGCTGATCAAACACGTCTTCCTGTTCTCAAACCTTGAATTCAACACAGTGTAGGGTTCTCTCTCCCACTGGTCATCAAGCTTGTGGTTCCTCCGCTTCCTTTTCAATACCACTTCTCCTGATGTAAAGGGTTCTGCTGGTGCACTTCTGTTGTATTGTGCTTCCTGTTTATCCCTCACCCGAGTGAGACTGTCTTCGACACAGGCTTGTACTCTTCTGTACTGCTCCTGTCTGCCCGTGTCCCAGTCCCTCAGTGGTCACATCAGCTTCAGGTTCTACCACACGAAGCTCCAGGTCCATGGGCAACTTCCCTGGTCTTGCCCGCATGAGATATGCCGGAGTGCCATTGGTGGAACTTACTGGTATGTGATTATACAGATCCACTAGGTCAGGTAGTAGGTCTGGCCACTGGTTTCTCTCTTCTAGTGGTATGGTCTTCACTAGATCGATGATGATGTTATTCATCTTTTCACAGAGACCGTTAGTTTGGGGGTGGTACGGTGTAGTCCTGATCTTTTTACACCCGTACAGATGGCAGAACTCTTTGAACGATTCAGCCTCAAAGGCCGGGCCTTGGTCAGTCAGTACCTGCTCAGGGTATCCATGGGGTCTGCAGAAATACGATTGGAACGTCTTCGCTGCTGTCTCTGCTGTCAGGTCTTTGACAGGGGCGACCACCAGGAACCTGGAGTAGTGATCCACCATGGTCAGGGCATAGGAGTATCCTGACCGGCTGGGTGACAACTTGACATGGTCCAGGGCCACGATCTCCAGGGGTCGAGTCGTCTTGATGGGTTGCAGGGGTGCATTCTGGCTGCTGTAGTCTTTTCTTCTGAGGCTACAGGGTCCACAGTCTCTGCACCACCTCTCAATGGAGCTGCGCATTCCCACCCAGTAGAATCGACACTTCAACAGGGTCTCTAGCTTTTTCCAGCCAAAGAGCCCCGCTTGATCGTGGTAGGCCTCCAACACCATTTGAATGTCTGTCTTTGGGACTACTATCTGCCACACCATCTCGTAGGTTTTGGGATTGACGTACCTCCGGCACAACTTCTCACGGTAGATAAACAGCGGGCTTCTCTCATTCCACAGCTGCTTGGCTTGTAGAGATGCGTCCTTCTCCAGGGAGGAACCTTCTTGGGTTATCAGCTCCTTGATACGGCTGAAAACCGGGTCGCTGTCCTGGGTCTCTTTCCAGCTGTGGTGAGGCAAGGGGTTTAACGTCTTACCGCGTTGCCTCCTGGAGGCTCGCAGCTCATGGGTCATCCCATTCCGGTGGAAGGCAGGTAGTTCAACCTCTTCCAGGTGATCCACTTCTTCTTCTGTGTCTGACTGGTGAGGCATCCTGGACAGGGCATCGGCCTTGGCGTTCTTGCGGCCCGCCCGGTACTTTATGGTGAATTGGTAGTTTGACAGTCGAGCTATCCATCGTTGTTCCATGGCTCCCAGCTTGGCTGTTTCAAGATGAGTTAAGGGGTTATTGTCAGTGTAGGCAGTGAACTTGCTGGAGGCTAGGTAGTGCTTGAACCTTTGTGATGGCCCAGACCAAGGCCAGGAACTCCAACTTGAAGCTGCTATAGTTCTCTGGGTTCCTCTCAGTCGGGCGGAGCTTCCTGCTTGCATACGCAATGACTTTCTCCTGGCCATTCTGCTTCTGACTTAGGACAGCTCCCAGTCCTTCATTGCTGGCATCAGTATACAGCAGGAACGGTTGGCAGTAGTCAGGGTAGGCTAGGATCTCATCACCTGTCAGGATCTCCTTCATTTCTTGAAATGATTCAGCCTGTTCTTTACCCCAGTGGAATGGGGGATATCTGCCCTTGGGGGACTGTCCTACCAGGAGGTCTTGTAGAGGCGCTGCTTTCTTCGTGTAATCTTTTACAAACCTCCGGTAGTATCCTACTAGTCCCAGGAACTGACGCACCTCCTTGAGGTTCTTCGGCTCCGGCCATTTCTGGATGGCAGTGACCTTCTCCGGGTCTGGTGCTACCCCTTCTGGACTGACAATGTGTCCCAGGTACTGTACCTTCTTCTTGAGCAGGTGGCACTTGGAGGGCTTCAACTTCATCCCATACTGGGACAGTGACTCAAATACCTCCGCCAGGTGCTTCAAGTGGTCCTCATGCGTCTTGGAGTACACAATCATGTCATCCAGGTATAGTAACACAGTCTCGAAATTGCGGTGTCCCAGGCAGCACTCCATCAATCTCTGGAACGTTCCGGGGGCGTTGCAGAGTCCAAACGGCATACTGTTGAACTCGCAGAGTCCCATCGGGGTGGTGAAGGCCGTCTTCTCCCGATCCTCCTCAGCCACAGCTACTTGCCAGTACCCACTAGTGAGGTCAAGGGTGGAAAAGTAATTTGCAGACTTCAAGGCAGCCAGGGATTCCTCAATACGTGGTAAAGGGTATGCATCTTTATGTGTAATGCGATTTACTTGACGGTAATCTGCACACATTCTCATGCTTCCATCCTTCTTCCTGACTAGAACTAGGGGAGCTGCCCAGGGACTACAACTATCCCTTACTACCCCTGCCTTCTTCATGTCATGCAACATCTCCTTGGCTTTCTGGTAGTGTGCTGGAGGTATGGGCCTGATGGGGGGATGGTTGCCTGTGGGGATGTGATGTTGTACCCCCTTAATCCTCCCAAAGTCAAGTGGGTGTTTGCTGAATACCTGCGCGTATTCCTGAACCACCCGGTGTACTCCCTGTTTCTGGTGGGCAGGAGTGGTGTCTGTCCCAACGTGGAGCTGTTGACACCAATCCCCCTCCTGTGTTGTAGGGTCATTATCCCCCACTTGGTCTGGAGAGGTCAAGGACTCCGCCGTGTGAATAGAGTTATTATTTACAGTGTAGAGTTTGGCAACAGTGGCATAACGTGGTAGTCTGACCTCGTCTTCCCCATAGTTAAGAAGACGGACGGGCACCCTCCCATTGCGTACATCTACTACCCCCCTGGCAGTTAAGAGTGTAGGTCTGTGCTCTGAGCTAAGGGGTTCTACTACCGCCTGGTAGCTCTGTCCTTTAAGACCTATTGCTGCTCTACACCAGATAAGCATTTCACTCATTGGGGAAATCACAATGGGTATCGGGTCTATTACCCGCACATTACCAATCTCACCACCGGTCAGCTTCACTTGCTGTTGGTACATCAGGGCTCGGATCTCCTTCTGGATCGCTCTCTTCTGCCCTGGTCTGGCAATGTCAGCGAGCTGTTGGAGTAAAAACACAACCTCCTCCAAACAGTTACCAACAATGTTAGTGCCTAGTACCATATTCAGTCCATTTTCCTCATGGGCAGTGTTATGCACACGCCCGGACTGACTGGCGTGTGCGGGTGTTGTGGTTCCACTGGACCATGGACCGGAGAGTGCCTGGAGGGGCGTGACTAAGTATCTGGCCGATCCGACCAAGGTGGCACGACGGCATACGACGCCAGTGCACCAGGGAGAAACCGGGCAGAGGGACCAGGTGCTACTCCAGGTCAAACTCCGGACACGGGGGTTGACCCACACTGGAATTACTGGAACAGGCAGGTTAGGCTGGCACAGACTGGTGGATGTAAGCAAACACGGCAGGTATGCAGAGGGGTGGATACAGGCGAGTATGCAGGCAGGGAGGTACTGGCCGAAAGGACGGGCTGGAGCACAGAAAGGTTAAGACCCAGTACAGACTGGGCCACAGAACCGCAGATGCGGTAGACAACCACAGCAGAGAGGGAACGCCCAAATCGGTGGGCAAGAACAGAGCAGGACGGGGCTGCAGGAGCAGCGAGCACAAGCAGGGCAGGACAGGACTGCCGGAGCAGCGGGCAGAAGCAGGGCAGGACAGGACTGCCGGAGCAGCGGGCAGAAGCATGGCAGGACAGGACTGCCGGAGCAGCGGGCAGAAGCAGGGCAGGACAGGACTGCCGGAGCAGCGGGCAGAAGCAGGGCAGGACAGGACTGCCGGAGCAGCGGGCAGAAGCAGGGCAGGACAGGACTGCCGGAGCAGCGGGCAGAAGCAGGGCAGGACAGGACTGCCGGAGCAGTGAGCAAAAGGGTAAGAGCGGAGCAAGGCTGCCGGAGCAGTGAGCAAGGAGTCAGAGCAGGACGGACAGGGCTCTGTTCACACGGAACAGACAGGAAGGGAAAGGCAGAGCCAGATACCCACAGGGTACTTGCAGTGAAGTAGCGAGGGGACCACAAACTCACAAACGGGAGTACAGAGACAACAAGCAGGAGTTAGGTACGAGTTCAGACTCTGCAGAAAAAGGAAAGGAACGGACATAGAGGCAAAACAGGTAAAGGATAGGAGAGAGTTCAGACTGGAACTGAGTGTACGGAAGAGACCGACACTGCAGCGGGATACAGGAGCGGGTCTGGGAATACGGCCCCCAGAGAGGCGGGACGAACAGGCAAGGAGCGTGTTCAGACAGGACAGACAAGATACAGGAACGGATCTAGGTAATCGGCCCTTAGAAGGCGGGAGGAACAGGCTAGGAGCGTGTTCAGACAGGCCTGGAAATACAGCCTCCAGGAAAGGCAGCAGGCAAGAGTACACAGACAGGACTCAGTTCAGACACGGGAACTGATACCGCAAGGCAGGAGACATAGACAGGACTCAGTTCAGACACGGGAACAGATACTGCAAGACAGGAGAAATAGACAGGACTCAGTTCAGACAGGAACAGATACCGCAAGGCAGGGACACAAACAGGACTCTGTTCAGACGGGAACAGATACCGCAAGGCACAGACAGGCAGATCTAGGAATACGGCCCCTAGAAGGCGAAAGAACAGGCAAGAAGCGTGTTCACAAGAACAGACCACAGTTCAGACACAGAACTGGAAAACAGGCAGGAAAACAGGATAGGACCTGGCATGTCAGAGACAAAAAAAGCCGACTGACAGGACACAATGCTCAGGCGCCATCTTGAGGAAGAAGGTGGTATAAATACCCAAAGATGGACAGCAATAGGCTGAAGGTGCAACAGGGGCGTGTCCGCAGCAGGTACAAGAAACAGGAAGAGATCGGGCGCCGCCCTTAAGCAGCAGAGACAGACACAAACAGACAGCATGGAGGGAAGCCAGAGAGACACTCTGGACAGGAGATCAAGTGCGCTCTCTTGCACAGTGGGAGATGGACCACCATGCAAGGACGCCGCCAGGTATGTTACAGTACCTCCCCCCTTACGCCCCCTCTTCTTCAGGCCTGCCAGAATCTTCCGCAGGGAATTCGAGGACCAGTCGTTCACTGGGTTGGAGGGGGACAGAGACTTGAGGGTAATCTCTGCTTCGAGGTACATCTTGTCAAGCTCACAGGAAAAAATAGACGGGTTATCAGGTACATAATGAGGAAAAGTCACTGTCTCTTTGTTATCTGGTGGTACCCCGGAGGATTCAGGAAACAACTGGAGGTCCTCCGCCGGGTCAGAAGAGTGCAGAGGCTCAGAGAAAACAACTGCTTCAGAGTACACTAGGTCGGACTCACTGGAGGAAGCAGGCGAGGTATCGGGTACCAAGTATAGGAAAGTCTCTGTCCATTCACCACCAGGTGGCACCCCGAAGGGTTCTGAACACAACTGGAGGTCCTCCGCCTGGTCGGAGGGGTGTAGAGACTCGGGAGTAACCTCTGCTTCGGAGTACACTAGGTTGGACTCACTGGACGAAGCGAGCGAGGTATCAGGTACAGAGTATAGGAGAGTCTCTGTCCTTTCGCTACCAGGTAGCACCCCGAAGGGTTCTGGAGACAACTGGAGGTCCTCCGCCTGGTCGGAGGGGTGTAGAGACTCGGGGGTAACTACCACTTTGGGGTACCCATTGTCAGGCTCACAGGACGAAGCGGACAAAGTATCGAGTACCGAGTGTAGAGAAGTCTCTCTCCATTTGTCATCGAGTGGTATCCCGGAGGATTCAGGAGGCAACAGGGGGTCCTCCGCCAGGTAGTAGAGGTGCACAGACTCAGAGGTAACCACAGCTTTGGAGCATCCTTGGACATGCACACCGGTTAAAGTGGGTGAAGCATCTGATGCTGGGTGCAGGAAGTTCTCCTGTGTGGAGTCTGGATGGGCAGAAGTCTCTTCGGGCAGGAGAACCGGAGCACTACCCACGCACATTACCCGTTGGGGCTTCTCCGGGATACAGGGAGATGAAGCTTCAGTAGGGACTTCAAGGTTGGGGTCAGGAGGTCTCAGGGAGGACAGACCCTGGCGTGACGGCTTGCCTCTACGTCTAGCACGTCTGGACTGCCTCTTGAGGTTGGGAGAAGTATTCCGGAAAGCGTAGTCACCCTGTGAGGATTCTGGGTGGGCAGTAGTCTCATTGGGCTGGAGGACTATTGCGCTACCCACACACATTACCCATCGGGGCTGCTCCGGGATATTGGGAGGTGAAGCTTCAGCAGGAGCCTCCGGGTTAGGATCATCGAAGACCATTAGAAAGGCCACCAGGAAGGCCATTAGGTCCAGGAGGATCGGATCCCGTGTTTCATATAGGGGGTTGATCCATTCCAAGGCATCACCCGCCAGGTAAGACATAATGAATGCCACCTTAACCCGATCGGTGGGAAAACATAGAGGGTAGAACTTGAAGTGTAGCATGCATTGCTCCACAAATGCACGACTTTGTCTTGGATCCCCATAGTAACGTGGCGGATCCGCAGGAACGAGAGCAGATAGATCCATCTGGACGGGTGCGTAATTCGCCTGGAACTCAGCTGAGAAAAAAAAAAAAAAAAATAATTATTTATTTATTTTTAATGCATGTATTCGCTGGAAAACTTCTCAGAGAGCGAAGGCCGTGGGGCTCAACGGGAACCATGGCCTGAGCATGCTGTTATGCACACGCCCGGACTGACTGGCGTGTGCGGGTGTTGTGGTTCCACTGGACCATGGACCGGAGAGTGCCTGGAGGGGCGTGACTAAGTATCTGGCCGATCCGACCAAGGTGGCACGACGGCATACGACGCCAGTGCACCAGGGAGAAACCGGGCAGAGGGACCAGGTGCTACTCCAGGTCAAACTCCGGACACGGGGGTTGACCCACACTGGAATTACTGGAACAGGCAGGTTAGGCTGGCACAGACTGGTGGATGTAAGCAAACACGGCAGGTATGCAGAGGGGTGGATACAGGCGAGTATGCAGGCAGGGAGGTACTGGCCGAAAGGACGGGCTGGAGCACAGAAAGGTTAAGACCCAGTACAGACTGGGCCACAGAACCGCAGATGCGGTAGACAACCACAGCAGAGAGGGAACGCCCAAATCGGTGGGCAAGAACAGAGCAGGACGGGGCTGCAGGAGCAGCGAGCACAAGCAGGGCAGGACAGGACTGCCGGAGCAGCGGGCAGAAGCAGGGCAGGACAGGACTGCCGGAGCAGCGGGCAGAAGCATGGCAGGACAGGACTGCCGGAGCAGCGGGCAGAAGCAGGGCAGGACAGGACTGCCGGAGCAGCGGGCAGAAGCAGGGCAGGACAGGACTGCCGGAGCAGCGGGCAGAAGCAGGGCAGGACAGGACTGCCGGAGCAGCGGGCAGAAGCAGGGCAGGACAGGACTGCCGGAGCAGTGAGCAAAAGGGTAAGAGCGGAGCAAGGCTGCCGGAGCAGTGAGCAAGGAGTCAGAGCAGGACGGACAGGGCTCTGTTCACACGGAACAGACAGGAAGGGAAAGGCAGAGCCAGATACCCACAGGGTACTTGCAGTGAAGTAGCGAGGGGACCACAAACTCACAAACGGGAGTACAGAGACAACAAGCAGGAGTTAGGTACGAGTTCAGACTCTGCAGAAAAAGGAAAGGAACGGACATAGAGGCAAAACAGGTAAAGGATAGGAGAGAGTTCAGACTGGAACTGAGTGTACGGAAGAGACCGACACTGCAGCGGGATACAGGAGCGGGTCTGGGAATACGGCCCCCAGAGAGGCGGGACGAACAGGCAAGGAGCGTGTTCAGACAGGACAGACAAGATACAGGAACGGATCTAGGTAATCGGCCCCTAGAAGGCGGGAGGAACAGGCTAGGAGCGTGTTCAGACAGGCCTGGAAATACAGCCTCCAGGAAAGGCAGCAGGCAAGAGTACACAGACAGGACTCAGTTCAGACACGGGAACTGATACCGCAAGGCAGGAGACATAGACAGGACTCAGTTCAGACACGGGAACAGATACTGCAAGACAGGAGAAATAGACAGGACTCAGTTCAGACAGGAACAGATACCGCAAGGCAGGGACACAAACAGGACTCTGTTCAGACGGGAACAGATACCGCAAGGCACAGACAGGCAGATCTAGGAATACGGCCCCTAGAAGGCGAAAGAACAGGCAAGAAGCGTGTTCACAAGAACAGACCACAGTTCAGACACAGAACTGGAAAACAGGCAGGAAAACAGGATAGGACCTGGCATGTCAGAGACAAAAAAAGCCGACTGACAGGACACAATGCTCAGGCGCCATCTTGAGGAAGAAGGTGGTATAAATACCCAAAGATGGACAGCAATAGGCTGAAGGTGCAACAGGGGCGTGTCCGCAGCAGGTACAAGAAACAGGAAGAGATCGGGCGCCGCCCTTAAGCAGCAGAGACAGACACAAACAGACAGCATGGAAGGAAGCCAGAGAGACACTCTGGACAGGAGATCAAGTGCGCTCTCTTGCACAGTGGGAGATGGACCACCATGCAAGGACGCCGCCAGGTATGTTACAGGCAGTCTTCACTACAATGAGTCCCTGGTCCTTTAACTCCTCTCTCCCCACTTTTACTGCTACATTCTTAACCCCGAGTAGGTCAAGAGGGAGGCCGTTAGAGGCGTATACTGAAAAGTCTGGGTTTGGGGGTTGGAGACTGTCCATGGACCAGTATTTGCTATAGAGGATATCAGGTATGATTGTTACCTGGGATCCGGTGTCCAGCAGGGCAGGTATCGCAATGCCGTCCAGTATGATGGATAGGAAAGGTCTTCCTCCCACGAACCTGCGGTGCCAGTCTGAGGGGCCTGCTGAGTCTATTCCTGGGTGCTGGCCCTCGGACCCAGGGTTTGCTCGTTTAAAGGACACTGGTGCACTGTGTTACCTGCCTTCTGGCAGCGGTGGCAGACGAACTCTTGGCGAGGATGATGCTGGTTGTTGGTCCTTCCTGGGGGTGGCGTTGTCCTCCTCCGGGGTGGCGACGTCCTCCTTCTCCTCCAGTTCATCCAGGTGACATCCTCAGGGCAGTCGGCTAGCAGGATCTTTCCCTCCGTCTCTGTCTCCGTCCGTAGTTGCAGGGCACTCATCACAGAGGCCAGGTTTTTGGTCAGCTGGCGCACTTCTGAACGCAGACAGTCCAGCTCAGTAGGGGGCGCTGCCTGGACTTTGGCTTCAGCAGCCAGCGGGGAAAAGGTGGGTGCTGCTGGCGTTGGAGTGGCCCCACCCTGGTAACGCTGGATAGACGTATCTGCTGTCTCCAGGGGTTGCAGTCCCTTGATAGCCATGTCCTTAAGGGTGTCAAAGGTAGCATCAGGATGGTCCAAGGACCACCAACGCACAGTCCTGCTCTCTGCTTGGGACCTCAGCCCCCGGACAAATTGTTCTTTTAGCATTTTACTCTCATTAGTTATGCTAATTGGACTAACCTGTTTTAGAGCTCACAGGGCCCCTTGTAAACAGCAGGCATAGTCCTGAACGCTGTCCTCCGGTTTCTGAGAGCATTGGTAGAACCTCATCCGGAGGTCTGCTTCAGTGCGGTCCTCAAAGGCAGTCTGTAACTTTTTGAAAATTACGGACACTGATTCCTGGTCTGCGGCCGACCAAGTCTCTACTTCCCTCTCCGCAGCACCAGTCAATTGTCCCACAACTACTGCAGCTCTTTGTTTGCCCGTCATAGAATACATGTCCAGGATGCTGCATATTTTGCGCTTGAATCCAGACAGTATGTCCGGCTTGCCGTTGTGCTGGGGGAGCCACTTTGCTCCAGGCATGTACGGTAAAGTCAATGGTACGATAGGGGCTACAGGCCCTGGTAATGGGACGGCTGCTCTGTCCTGCGCGGCGGCGGCTGCGGGTACATCATCGGGGCTGTCTGCCTGGGCAGCGACATCGGGCTGTTGCTGCAACATCTTGGCGCCCCCCTAGAGAACCGTGGCCTACCTTCCTTCTGTAGGCCGCAGCTCCGCAGGTGACGATCTGCTGATAGGACCTTGCGTCGCTTACGTTCCACGTCAGCGCGTTCGCTGGGTTTTCCTGCCAGGACCTGACACTGCGTCGGTGCGTGGGGCGTGTCCTCGACTTCGCGCGCTTTCAGCGGTTACGCCCCCTAGTTTTCCCGCGGTTACGCCCTTCTTCTCGCGCGGTGACCGGAAAGATGGCGGCCAGTGGCGGGAAACTCCAGAAAATGGCGGGTAAAGCTTCACCACTGTGAGTTTTACAGTTTCTTAAGGCGCACAGTACCCGGTGGCAACGGGCACAACTCCTTCCGTTGCCGCGGGCACGCAATCCTGTTCGTGAAGCCAGTTAGAGAGGATGTGGCGCCCAGGGGATGGGGACTACTCGGCGCCCGGGCCTTAATGTCTGGTCTTGGGGGATGTCGCTGTGGTCGGCTCCCGGGCCCGTACCCTGGGGTCTCTCTTAAAAAGGGGAAAAGGAAAATGGCAAAGTTCGTGACGCCACCTGTGGTGTCTGGTGAGGACCACCAGCACTGCGGCAGTCCACTGAGGCCGGTGTTACGGCAGCTATGATGGTGTAGCTCCCCACAGGTGGAGCTAGGCCTCAGGGCATCGGTGTTTGGTAAGGTGCACGATATGGTGGTGACGTTTGGCTTCAGTACCTTTTTACTGGTGGAGTTGCGGTACCGCCCGGAGCACTGTAGGGTGAGGGGTGCCTCTTCTGCCGCTCTCTAGAGCGTCGGCAACGCTCCTAGCTTTCTCTTTCTCTCTGGCTGCAGCAGACTCCAGACTGTTCTCTCTCCGCAGAAACCTGCTGAGTCCCTCTTTGCCTAGCTCCACCATCCCTATTTATATATCCCTATAGGGCTCCCTCTGGTGGTTCTGAGGTAGGGTGGAGGTGTGTGCATGCTCTAAGGGCCTCTTGTGGAGAAAACCTGAAATGCACCCCCCCTTGGATCTGTGACTCCATGCACAGCAGGGCGTCACATATATGTCCTCCCTGTCTTTAAATGTTGGAAGGTATGCCCTTCTGTGACTGCGCCGTGACCTCACCTACACAGTCAAATTTTTTTTCGGGGGGTTATCAATTAGGTCTCATTAGACATTTTGCTTTAAGGTCCCACAGTTTCTGTGTGCACCACTGTTGATGAGTTTGATTTACTTTTATCTAATATATCTAGGGGACTTAACAGCATCTCCTCAAGGTCTTCACCACTGCAAGGTCCCACTCTCCTCAGCTCCGGTCACATATCCCTCATATTTTCAGTCTCTGCTGCTGCCGTAAATCTCCGACCCTCTAATCCCTGTCACGAGAAACGCAACACCCCAGATGGTAGTATGTTCTCAGCTCCAAACACTGACCACATGATGCGCCCCCGGGGCAATGGGGTACTCAACAGCCGGGCCTATGGATGCTGGGGGGGATATGTCACAGTGGCTGGCCCGGTCCATGGCCCAGGGCGGTCAACTAAAAAGGGAATTGTAACTTGGATAGAGAATAAAAATAAAGTGAATAGTTCGTGACGCCACATGTGGTACCTGGTAAGGTTTACCAGCGCTGCTGTAGACCTCCGGGGGGCGATGGGATGGCAGCTGAGGTGTTTCTGCTCCCCACAGGTGGAGCGGGCCCCCGGGGCAGTGTGGAGTTTGGTGGGTGGTGATACTGGGACTTGTAGTGCAGTCGGGATGGCGCAGCAGGAGTAACTGACAGAGACAGGGGATTCGCTTCAATACCTTTACTGGTGCGGATGTCAGGTACGGTCCAGGGTACTCAGTAGGATGGGTGCACTTCAGGATTTCTCCCCAGTGAGCAGGTATAAGGCCTCCTGGTCCGTGTCTGCCTCTCTGTATACTCCTGGCCAGCCTGCAACTGGGCCTAGCTTATGTGTCGTGCTGTTCCTTCACCTGTTGCTCGGTAGTAGGACCTTCTGCTGGTAACCACTCTCCCTGGACGCTGGGGCCTTGTGGTTCCTGGTCCTGTAATGGGTCTAGCTTCAGGTCGTCCAGGGACTTGTAGTTCTCCTGGAATGCCGGTGATCCCTACTGGGTATAAAGGGACCCTCTAGGCGCGGACCCGGTGTCCGGTTTGTATACTCGGGGTGAGCCTATGATGCTCCTCTGCCCCCTCAACTCCTCTCTCCTTTCTCCTCTTGCCTTCGGCCACACTCGGGGCCCTCAGTACTCAGCAGCAGACGCGCTGCATCTTCGCTGCTCTCAGCGTCAGCACGCTCTCAGACTCTCTCTCAGTCTGACTCACATCTCACTAACTGCCTGGCTCCACCCTCCATATATATCCCTAACGGGCTCCCTCTGGTGGTATGAGGTGGAAGGGTGGAGGTGTTTGTATGTAATGAGGGCCTCTTGTGGAGAAGTCCATCCATGCACCCTGGGTCCTGTGGTACCTGTGCACAGCAGGGTGCCACACACATATCTACGTGTAGGAAAGACTGTCCCTTTTATAAAGCCCATCCCAGGTTCACGCGACTGATGCACCTCTTCTGTGTGATTGTGCCCTCATGAGATCATGGACCTATAGACACCGTCCACCTACTATCATCGCTCCTGAGACCATAAGTACCAGTTCTACCTGCAGGACCCCAACCTGTCAGGGTAATGGAGCCTCGGCTCTGCCGCTGTTCACACTCCAGAAGGCAGAAGATCCTGTGTTTGTCAGGGTTTCATCCATATAGATGTCCTGGCATAATATGTCGCGTATTATTCGCTTCTGTGATGCTCGGTGCTCGTTATAGAGCTGTGAGAACAGTTTCAAACATCTTTCTGTGGTTTCAGAGCATTTTTTAGATGTGCTTGTTTTATGTTGTGGGAGAAGATGTAGCCTTGCGTGACCTGCCCTCCGACTGCTGCTCCCAGCTCTGTGTTGTAGCTCTTGTTAGGAAGATTTAGCGTTTTGCTGCCAATTGTGTTCGGAGATTTTTGACATTATAAATATCCCACAATGTTGGAGAAGGTGTTTTCTGGCTTTAGGTCCTGTTTAGGTTGCACATATGTCCGTTTATGAGCAATGTATAACTCTGTATAGTTAACCTTTTTTAGGACCCAATTTTATAGACTCATGTTTTTGGTTTTTTTTGCCTCACCAAATTCTGACAATTATAACTTTATATGGTAACATAGCTGTAAAAGGTCTTGTTTTCTCTGGAACAACAATCACACATGTCCTATCACCTAAGGGGTGCTGTTCATTTAGTTTCAGGTGACTTTTTAGAACAAGATGGAGGGTGGAAACAGACTACGATACCCTCTTACGTTACATGTTGCCAAATGTTGGTCCTGTCCACCCACCCCCTAGTAATTTGTATTTTTTATTGTACTGCCACGTTGGTGTTGATCTTTGTTGGGTGTGTCACTCCTTTTAGTTTTGCATAATAAACTTATTGTTCTATTTTATTGCCCTTATGTTGTGTGTGTCATTTATGGGAACATGCTTGGGGAGTGGGGTGTTTGTTATGGTGCGCAGGAAGGACGCCTGACCGTTGTTTCCAAGCTGTGTTCCTTGGTGAATGAGTGGATTATCCAGGAACAGTTAGGTTTACGTGATGGATGTTGGATGTATGGTGACTGACGGCACAAAGTTACGTCATGTCTGGACAAAGCAATTGAGACAGAGAGGGTATTTGAGTCTGAGTTTTCACGAAATTTTGAGTCAGTCACAGAAGGAGTATCACAGATGTAAGCTACTTGTTCCAAAATAGTCTGGTAACAGAAGGACAGCACTCTCAAAGGTTCAGGTTGCCACCAATGAAATATGGAGAGGAAGAAGTTGCCTCCATGGCTGTCCCTGGTGTGGTAAACTGGCCAACCATAGGAGGAAGCTGCCACTGACAGACGGGGAAACGTGGTGAAGTACAGGTGCAGAACTACAGGTTTCGGACCAGAGAGGAAGAGGTCACTGTATGAAAAAAGAGACTACTTGTGCTCTACAAACCTTGAAAGCTGGGTGCCATGCCTATGAGGTTGAGATAGGGAACATCTGAGGCCATAGAAAGCCATGAGGAACCAGTTGTGGTTGGGTCACTCTCCCATATGTTTAGTAGGCACATCGAGTGGAGGTGGTCATCGTCTTGGCTAGATATTTAGAGAAAGCAGAAAAGAAGATTGGGGAGTCAGTGGATTGGTTAGTTTAGTAGCCTGGCTAAGCCTGAATATAAGCTCCCACTGTACTGTAGTGCTAAGTTTTGATCAGAGAGGGTGTTGTAATGTGGCACCCCAGGGGTCTGGTTACCACAGTAATAGAAATATTACGTCTGAGAGCAAGTGGGAGGTTTCCTGGTCAGGAGCCCTTAAACATGCAACACCTCCTGTCCCAGACCAGATGGGGGAGAAACCTGCCCTATATAAACTGGATCTGGGGTGGGGTTAGACAGTCAGAGCCTGGAGTTAGTTCCAGACACAGGGAAAGTAACAGCTAGGAGCTCTGTAGGAGCAGGAGCTGAAGACCTGGGGCTGGAGCTGAGCAGAGCTCGCCCTGGCAGAAGAATCTAAGAACCGGACACCGAAGTCCGAGGCTGCAAGGATCTTTAAGTCCAGCAGCAGAAACCAGCCGGCAGGGAATTCCAGGTCCTCTGGCCATAGAAGCCCGGAGGCTCAGTCACGAGCAAGGGACCAGCACCGCCATCGAGGAGCGGAGGCTATCAGAAGGCCCCAAGTCACCTGCCATACGGGTGAGCACTACACAGTACACTCAGGGACGTGGGCTACTTCCACTCGCTTACAGCAAGGTAGCCAGGAAGAGTGCAGACAGACGGGGAGGCCTACAACTCCACCTGGCCAGGGGAACTCCTGTTTGCTCACAGACTGACCAGGCCCCTTATGCTAGCCAGTACTCCCGGGAGGGTCTGCCTTATTATCACCAGTAAAGACCCTGAACTGCACTGCAAAGACTCTGAGTCGTTCCTGCTGCGCCTGTGCACCATCACTCCCATCATCCACATTCCCTGCCCTGAGGCTATACTCTTCCCGTGGGGAGTTATCCCATCCTTTGCTGCGCACACCACACCAGCCTCAGCGGTCTGCCTCACAGCAGCGGTACACCCTGACCGCAATCCACGGGTGGCGTAGTCGGACATTAAACCACAAAAAACCCTATAAAGACTGCCACTGGTTTGACCACCCTGAGCCACGGGACCGGGTCGCCGCCACGGAGACTACAGACCCCAGAGACCCGGCACCGGGTATCCCACACACGTGCACACTCGGCCCAGTCGGCGCGTCAGTAACATTCAGTACACTTCTTGTATGTATATTAGAAATAGCCCTTTCCTGCCAATAAATTACTTGTATCTTGAATTTTTCACTGCTTTGTATGCTGTGAGACAGATATTAGTTTTCAGTTGTTTCTGAGCTAGTGAGTGTATACTAACTTCTATGATATCTCCATATACGGTACACACATACATGAGGGATTCCTGCTCTCCTTTCTCTATGTAGTACATATTCAGAAAAATCAGCAGCATGGAAGACATTATGTAGGTGTACTGAGCAGTGTAGATATGAATCCAGTTAAGGTGTGTAGTAAAGCACCCAGGCCCTTCTCTGATTGCCCGGCAGCTTGTATTGCCGTGAATGGACATGATGGGTCTGTGCATCACAATACTCTTCAACTGGATCTAACGACCGCACAGGCACTGTCGCGACCTCTGCGACCGCGGTCGTTACACCCCTGGTTTCTAGTAATATAGTATTAGACATTTCAACATCAAGACTAATGTGCCAATGCTCCTTTATGCTTTTATACTTTCTCTGAAGCTAACAGACGTTATGCCTCGCACCCGTGGCTGATTGATGAGCTCAGTCCTTTTCTTTGTTTTCTCATTTAGTATGTTAGAAATGTCGTCATTCTGTTCTTGTCCTTTTTTGTGGTGTTTTTTCCCATCACTTACATTGCACACTTCTCAGTTTCCTGTGATTGGCGAGGGATAACCATGAGTGTTTTTAATGAGATTGAAGATGTATTTTATTTACAGAAATTAGTCATATATGCTTTGTCTTATATTGTTAATATAGCAATAAAGGTTAAGTTTTATGGGTATTTAATTCCTTATACAGTGATTTTTTTTTTCTCCAATGGACAAACATACCTGTGCATTGTGTATATTGGGCGTCCCGCCTATATAATGTTATTGTCACTTTGCAGGGTAATGTCGGGTCAGTATCAGTCAGTGATGTGGAGGAGACTCTCCAAAATGTCACCTCATCAATAAAGAAGAAAAGCAAAGAAGCAACGACAAGTCCTGACAAATGTTTTCAGACATGCAGAGAAATGTCATTAATAGTACGAGAGCAAAAATTCGGCATGTGCAGTAAGTACATTTCTGGCTTGTCGTGTCCTGCTCTTATATAGAGGAATGTAGAGTTGATAGTGTTCACCTCTTTTACTAAAGTAATTGGGGACTGATGTAAAAAAAAAGAAGAAAAGAATAAAAAAAGGATTATTACTTTTCCACTCCGTTCCCCTGCTGCTTCAGCACCACCACTCAAAGGGTCTCCAGAAATGATGACATGTGGTCCATACAGTTGCCTGACTTTTGAGGCCACTGATTGGCTACAGTGTCAGATGGCTGAAGGATGAGACATCATCACTACCAGTGGTATGAGACATCATCTTTACCAGTGGGATGATGTCACGTCCATCGGTCACCCGTTCCTGCAGTCAATCAGTGGTCAGGTGATTGGGCAGAGATTCCCTGGGCAGTGACGCTCAAATAATGGGAGTTTCTTTGTTTTACAATCATCCCTTCTCTGTGGCCACTTCTGAAAAAAGGGTGGAAAAAACATCTAAGCATCCATTCTATAAAGTAGGTTTCATTGCTACAGAATATAAGGGTCGATCATGGAACTTATATTTCTTCTCTCTTGTTTTGTCCCATGTCTGCCCCTTCATATCCAAAAATGTGGACTCCAAGCCTCACTTGACACTTTCTGTTCTCATCCATCCCCATTACCTTTTTGGCCCAATAATTTTTTTCCCCTTTATATGTTTGGATTCTTACCCCCCACCCCCTTCATTGAATTATTACCATTAGCAAAAGAAGAAAAAATCCAGCAAAGGGAGGAGATCCATAAAAACTTAAAGTTTATTGAAAAATCCATAAAAACCTGTAGGGTAATGAACCGCAGCAAACGCATTTCAGTCCTTATTCCTTGCTGGATTTTTCTCCTTTGCTAATTATCCCTTGGCGCACAGCAAGGTTCCATGCATGGAGGATCCTGAGCTGAAGTTGCTTCTGTGTTTGAAATTATTACCATTGTTATCTTTCATATTTCTCTCCAAATTGATCTTCAATCTGTTCTCCTCATGGTTTCTATAATATGTGCACGTAATTAGTTAATTCCATCTTGGGCTAGGGCTAAACTGCAACATGTGCTGTGTGACACCGAAATTGCAGCACGGCATTGCAACATTAGATGTAATGATTTCCTATGGTATCGAGGTGCGATCTGCATAACAAAGTTGCGTATGTTTTGGATTTTCTGTCACTGGTCACAAGTTGCAAGTGACACATTTGAATAGACATCAATGCAAGTCGCACGCCACATGCGACTCGAGTTTGACTTGTTTGCGAATCAGAGCTCTAAAATTGACGCGCAACAGCAATTCGCAGACAAGTTGCACAGATATTTTTGCCGCTTTACTTTTTTGAGAATAGCTGTTGCGTGACACATGTCGTCGAGTAGCCCTAGCGTTACACCCGTTGTCATAATGACCTCTATGAACTTGTCCCCTTTGCTTTTTGCTGGCATAGTCCTCTATAAACTTGCGTCTCCACTGGACGCAAGTCGTATGATTGTAGCTTGTTGGTCATGTTCTCTGAGGGCTCGTTAGTAGGGGGACACCACCAAGCATCTATGCCTTGGTCAGGATATTTAGATACAGAAAAAGGTCAGAAGGAATTCTAGCTATGATTCTACAACAGTGTTCCCAACTCCAGTCCTCAAGGCCCACCAACAGGTCATGTTTTGAGGATTTCCTTAGTATTACCCAGGTGATAGTTGCCTCACCTGGACATGCAAGAATTCCATCACTGGGGCAATACGAAGGAAATCCTGAAAACATGACCTGTTGGTGGCTCTTGAGGACCGGAGTTGGGGAACACTGCTCTACAAGATCCTGACATGATAATGGGCCTCAACCACAACTAGACCCATGAGGTCCAGTAGAGTTTTTGATGCAATTGAAGGGGATATGTAACACTTTAACATAGCTGCAAGGTGGGTCATCTATCATATCTCCTCTGTTGAGTGCAGTCTGACCTTGAGCTCCTTTCCATGATGTATTTTGAGAGTAAGGTTCTCGTCGAGTATATATTCTGTCATTTATTATATAATTCCCGTCTAAATACATGGAGCGTTCCTGCTTGTTTCCTCACATACAAATCCCAGCTGTAACCTTTGAAACTAAATGTTTTTTCACTTCAGAGAATCTGCAAAACTCTCTTGTTACTTATGCAAGAAGTACAAAGAAGATGTTGAAGAGCATGATGGAGGAACACCAAAAATCTCTGGATTTCCTCTTGAATCAGGTGCAAATACTTCTTACAAATGTTGAGTTGCAATTTCTATACTTGCATAACGCTTTATCCAGTTTGTTAATTACCCTAACTATGACCGGTTGGTCTGCCATCTTGGATTTATCTGCCAAACAAGTTTACTTTGCCCATTTGGGAAATTACAAATATTACATGCTAAAGCAATAGTTCTTAAAGGGATTGTCTGGTCATGAACAACAAGTCTGCAGTCACTCTATATGACTGCAGACTTATGAATCCTCACATCACACGCTCTGCACGCTGTGAGGACTTTCCTGCGCCAGGAGCGGGGGTCATGTCATACTCCCGGTCACATCCAGACTAGATTGTTTCCAGCCTCACTCAATACACTTTCTTGAGTGAGGCCACACCCTTCTAGTCGGAATGTGTCCTGGAGTATGCATATTGCATAATTGTGGTCACATGACCACCGTTCTTTGGCGCCAGCACCAGAGAATCCTCACTGTGCGCGATGTGAGGATTCACAAGGCTGAAATCACATAAAATGACTGCAGACAACACATTTTATTTACCATTCTGGTGCCTGATTCCCCTGTAAATTATTATTGATTGCTAGGAAGGTGTGATCTTTTCAACAAAAATATGAATAGCCCCTCTAAAGGCTATGGACACTTTTGCTAGTGGTAACCTCAATATAAAAGAGTTGCACTAAAATTCAGGCTATAATCTTCAATCCTTTATTCATTTTCCGACCCCTGATATACAGTTTGCAGTCTGCTCTGTAACATACCTGGCGGCGTCCTTGCATGGTGGTCCATCTCCCACTGTGCAAGAGGGCGCACTTGATCTCCTGTCCAGAATGTCTCTCTGGCTTCCCTCCATGCTGTCTGTTTGTGTCTGTTTCTGCTGCTTAAGGGCGGCGCCCGATCACTTCCTGCCTTTTGTACCTGCTGTGGGTCACACCCCTTGTGTGTCCTCAGCCTATTGCTGTCTGTCACTTGGTATATAGCTCAGCAGCTCCCTTCTATCCCTGCCTGAGCATAGTGTTTCCTTCAGTGTGTTCTTGCACTCTGAAGGTGCCAGGTCCCGTCTCTTGTCTCCTGCTTTTTGTATCAGTTCCCGTGTCTGAACTGAGTCCTGTATGTCTCCTGCTTTGCGGTATCAGCTCCCGTGTCTGAACTGAGTCCTGTATGTCTCCTGCTTTGCGGTATCAGCTCCCGTGTCTGAACTGACTCCTTTCTGTGTTCTCTTGTCTGTCCTGTCTGAACACGCTCCTTGCCTGTTCGTTCCGCCTCTCTGGGGGCCGTATTCCCAGACCCGCTCCTGTATCCCTCTGCAGTGTCGGTCTCCTCCGTACACTCAGTTCCAGTCTGAACTCTCTCCTGTCCTTTACCTGTTTTGCCTCTATGTCCGTTCCCTTCCTTTTTCTGCAGAGTCTGAACTCGTACCTAACTCCTGCTTGTTGTCTCTGCAAGTACTGTGTGAGTATCTGGCTCTGTCTTTCCCTTCCTGTCTGTTCCGTGTGAACAGAGCCCTGTCCTCCCTGCTCAGCCTTGTCTGCACTCTAGCTGTGCTTGCCTGTACCCCTCTGCCTGTATTGTTCCTGAGTCCCGGTGTGTACTGGGTCCTATCCCGCCTGTGTTCCTACCTGCTAGTGCCTCCCTGTCTGCACTCTAGCTGTGCTTGCCTTTACCCCCCTGCCTGCATACCCGCCTGCCTGCATACCAGTCGTGCCTGCCTATACCCTCCAGTCTGTGTGCCAGCCTACCAGCCTGTTCCTGTATTTCCCTGTGTGGGTCAACAGCCGTGTCCGGGGTCTGTCCTGGAGTAGCACCTGGTCCCTCTGCTCGGTTCCTCCTTGGTGCACTGGCGTCGTATGCCGTCGTGCGACCCTGGTCGGATCGGGTGAATACTTAGTCACGCCCCTCCAGGCATTCACTCTCCGGCACGGTCCAGTGGAATCACTACCAATCACACGCACACGCCGCTTAGCCCGGGCGTGTGCATAACAGCATGCTCAGGCCATGGTTCCCGTTGAGCCCCACGGCCTTCGCTCTTTGAGAAGTTTTTCCAGCGAATACATGCATTAAAATAAAATAAATAAATTTTTTTTCCCCCTTTAGCTGAGTTCCAGGCGAATTACGCACCCGTCCAGATGGATCTATCAGCCCTCGTTCCTGCGGATCCGCCACGTTACTATGGGGATCCAAGACAGTGTCGTGCATTTGTGGAGCAATGCATGCTACACTTTAAGGCCTACCCTCTCTATTTTCCTTCCGATTGGGCTAAAGTGGACTTTATGATTGACTACCTAGCGGGTGATGCCTTGAAATGGGTCACCCCCCTATGGGAAGCATGGGATCCTGTCATCCTTGACCTGCAGGCCTTCCTGGTGGCCTTTCGTATGGTCTTCGAGGACCCTAACTCTGAAGCCCCTGCTGAAGCTTCACTTCCCAATATCCCGGAGCAGCCCCGACGGGTAATGTGTGTGGGTAGCGCAATAGTCCTCCAGCCCAATGAGACTACTGCCCACCCAGAATCCTCACAGGGTGACTACGCTTTCCGGAATACTTCTCTCAACCTCAAGAGGCAGTCCAGACGTGCTAGACTTAGAGGCAAGCCGTCACGCCAGGGTCTGTCCTCCCTGAGACCTCCTGACCCCAGCCTTGGAGTCCCTACTGAAGCTTCATCTCCCTGTATCCCGGAGAAACCCCAATGGGTAATGTGCGTGGGTAGTGCACCAGTTCTCCTGGCCGAAGAGACTTCTGCCCATCCAGACTCCACACAGGAGAACTTCCTGCACCCGGCATCAGATGCTTCTTTCTCTTTAACCGGTGTGCATGTCCAAGGATGCTCCAAAGCTGTGGTTACCTCAGAGTCTGTGCACCTCTACTACCTGGCGGAGGATCCCCTGTTGCCTCCTGAACCCTCCGGGATACCACTCGATGACAAATGGAGAGAGACTTCTCTACACCCGGTACTCAATACTTTGTCCGCTTCGTCCTGTGAGCCTGACAATGGGTACCCCAAAGTGGTAGTTACCTCCGAGTCTCTACACCCCTCCGACCAGGCGGAGGATCTCCAGTTGTCTCCTGAACCCTTCGGGGTGCTACCTGGTAGCGAAAGGACAGAGACTCTCCTATACTCTGTACCTGATACCTCGCTCGCTTCGTCCAGTGAGTCCAACTTAGTGTACTCCGAAGCAGAGGCTACTCCTGAGTCTCTACACCCCTCCGACCAGGCGGAGGACCTCCAGTTGTGTTCAGAATCCTTCGGGGTGCCACCTGGTGGTGAATGGACAGAGACTTTCCTATATCCTGGATCTGATACCTCGCTTGCTTCGTCCAGTGAGTCCGACCTAGTGTACTCTGAAGCAGAGGTTACCCGTGAGTCTCTACACCCCTCTGACCAGGCGGAGGACCGCCAGCTGTCTCCAGAACCCTTCGGGGTGCCACCTGGTGGTGAATGGACAGAGACTTTCCTATACTCGGTACCCGATACCTCGCCTGCTTCCTCCAGTGAGTCCGACCTAGTGTACTCTGAAGCAGAGGTTACCCGTGAGTCTCTACACCCCTCTGACCAGGCGGAGGACCGCCAGCTGTCTCCAGAACCCTTCGGGGTGCCACCTGGTGGTGAATGGACAGAGACTTTCCTATACTCGGTACCCGATACCTCGCCTGCTTCCTCCAGTGAGTCCGACCTAGTGTACTCTGAAGCAGTTGTTTTCTCTGAGCCTCTGCACTCTTCTGACCCGGCGGAGGACCTCCAGTTGTTTCCTGAATCCTCCGGGATACCACCAGATAACAAAGAGACAGTGTCTTTTCCTCATTATGTACGTGATAACCCGTCTATTTCTTCCTGTGAGCTTGACAAGATGTACCTCGAAGCAGAGATTACCCTTAAGTCTCTGTCCCCCTCCAACCCAGTGAACGACTGGCCCTCGAATTCCCTGCGGAAGATTCTGGCAGGCCTGAAGAAGAGGGGGCGTAAGGGGGGAGGTACTGTAACATACCTGGCGGCGTCCTTGCATGGTGGTCCATCTCCCACTGTGCAAGAGGGCGCACTTGATCTCCTGTCCACAATGTCTCTCTGGCTTCCCTCCATGCTGTCTGTTTGTGTCTGTTTCTGCTGCTTAAGGGCGGCGCCCGATCACTTCCTGCCTTTTGTACCTGCTGTGGGTCACACCCCTTGTGCGTCCTCAGCCTATTGCTGTCTGTCACTTGGTATATAGCTCAGCAGCTCCCTTCTATCCCTGCCTGAGCATAGTGTTTCCTTCAGTGTGTTCTTGCACTCTGAAGGTGCCAGGTCCCGTCTCTTGTCTCCTGCTTTTTGTATCAGTTCCCGTGTCTGAACTGAGTCCTGTATGTCTCCTGCTTTGCGGTATCAGCTCCCGTGTCTGAACTGAGTCCTGTATGTCTCCTGCTTTGCGGTATCAGCTCCCGTGTCTGAACTGACTCCTTTCTGTGTTCTCTTGTCTGTCCTGTCTGAACACGCTCCTTGCCTGTTCGTTCCGCCTCTCTGGGGGCCGTATTCCCAGACCCGCTCCTGTATCCCTCTGCAGTGTCGGTCTCCTCCGTACACTCAGTTCCAGTCTGAACTCTCTCCTGTCCTTTACCTGTTTTGCCTCTATGTCCGTTCCCTTCCTTTTTCTGCAGAGTCTGAACTCGTACCTAACTCCTGCTTGTTGTCTCTGCAAGTACTGTGTGAGTATCTGGCTCTGTCTTTCCCTTCCTGTCTGTTCCGTGTGAACAGAGCCCTGTCCTCCCTGCTCAGCCTTGTCTGCACTCTAGCTGTGCTTGCCTGTACCCCTCTGCCTGTATTGTTCCTGAGTCCCGGTGTGTACTGGGTCCTATCCCGCCTGTGTTCCTACCTGCTAGTGCCTCCCTGTCTGCACTCTAGCTGTGCTTGCCTTTACCCCCCTGCCTGCATACCCGCCTGCCTGCATACCAGTCGTGCCTGCCTATACCCTCCAGTCTGTGTGCCAGCCTACCAGCCTGTTCCTGTATTTCCCTGTGTGGGTCAACAGCCGTGTCCGGGGTCTGTCCTGGAGTAGCACCTGGTCCCTCTGCTCGGTTCCTCCTTGGTGCACTGGTGTCGTATGCCGTCGTGCGACCCTGGTCGGATCGGGTGAATACTTAGTCACGCCCCTCCAGGCATTCACTCTCCGGCACGGTCCAGTGGAATCACTACCAATCACACGCACACGCCGCTTAGCCCGGGCGTGTGCATAACAGCATGCTCAGGCCATGGTTCCCGTTGAGCCCCACGGCCTTCGCTCTTTGAGAAGTTTTTCCAGCGAATACATGCATTAAAATAAAATAAATAAATTTTTTTTCCCCCTTTAGCTGAGTTCCAGGCGAATTACGCACCCATCCAGATGGATCTATCAGCCCTCGTTCCTGCGGATCCGCCACGTTACTATGGGGATCCAAGACAGTGTCGTGCATTTGTGGAGCAATGCATGCTACACTTTAAGGCCTACCCTCTCTATTTTCCTTCCGATTGGGCTAAAGTGGACTTTATGATTGACTACCTAGCGGGTGATGCCTTGAAATGGGTCACCCCCCTATGGGAAGCATGGGATCCTGTCATCCTTGACCTGCAGGCCTTCCTGGTGGCCTTTCGTATGGTCTTCGAGGACCCTAACTCTGAAGCCCCTGCTGAAGCTTCACTTCCCAATATCCCGGAGCAGCCCCGACGGGTAATGTGTGTGGGTAGCGCAATAGTCCTCCAGCCCAATGAGACTACTGCCCACCCAGAATCCTCACAGGGTGACTACGCTTTCCGGAATACTTCTCTCAACCTCAAGAGGCAGTCCAGACGTGCTAGACTTAGAGGCAAGCCGTCACGCCAGGGTCTGTCCTCCCTGAGACCTCCTGACCCCAGCCTTGGAGTCCCTACTGAAGCTTCATCTCCCTGTATCCCGGAGAAACCCCAATGGGTAATGTGCGTGGGTAGTGCACCAGTTCTCCTGGCCGAAGAGACTTCTGCCCATCCAGACTCCACACAGGAGAACTTCCTGCACCCGGCATCAGATGCTTCTTTCTCTTTAACCGGTGTGCATGTCCAAGGATGCTCCAAAGCTGTGGTTACCTCAGAGTCTGTGCACCTCTACTACCTGGCGGAGGATCCCCTGTTGCCTCCTGAACCCTCCGGGATACCACTCGATGACAAATGGAGAGAGACTTCTCTACACCCGGTACTCAATACTTTGTCCGCTTCGTCCTGTGAGCCTGACAATGGGTACCCCAAAGTGGTAGTTACCTCCGAGTCTCTACACCCCTCCGACCAGGCGGAGGATCTCCAGTTGTCTCCTGAACCCTTCGGGGTGCTACCTGGTAGCGAAAGGACAGAGACTCTCCTATACTCTGTACCTGATACCTCGCTCGCTTCGTCCAGTGAGTCCAACTTAGTGTACTCCGAAGCAGAGGTTACTCCTGAGTCTCTACACCCCTCCGACCAGGCGGAGGACCTCCAGTTGTGTTCAGAATCCTTCGGGGTGCCACCTGGTGGTGAATGGACAGAGACTTTCCTATATCCTGGATCTGATACCTCGCTTGCTTTGTCCAGTGAGTCCGACCTAGTGTACTCTGAAGCAGAGGTTACCCGTGAGTCTCTACACCCCTCTGACCAGGCGGAGGACCGCCAGCTGTCTCCAGAACCCTTCGGGGTGCCACCTGGTGGTGAATGGACAGAGACTTTCCTATACTCGGTACCCGATACCTCGCCTGCTTCCTCCAGTGAGTCCGACCTAGTGTACTCTGAAGCAGAGGTTACCCGTGAGTCTCTACACCCCTCTGACCAGGCGGAGGACCGCCAGCTGTCTCCAGAACCCTTCGGGGTGCCACCTGGTGGTGAATGGACAGAGACTTTCCTATACTCGGTACCCGATACCTCGCCTGCTTCCTCCAGTGAGTCCGACCTAGTGTACTCTGAAGCAGTTGTTTTCTCTGAGCCTCTGCACTCTTCTGACCCGGCGGAGGACCTCCAGTTGTTTCCTGAATCCTCCGGGATACCACCAGATAACAAAGAGACAGTGTCTTTTCCTCATTATGTACGTGATAACCCGTCTATTTCTTCCTGTGAGCTTGACAAGATGTACCTCGAAGCAGAGATTACCCTTAAGTCTCTGTCCCCCTCCAACCCAGTGAACGACTGGCCCTCGAATTCCCTGCGGAAGATTCTGGCAGGCCTGAAGAAGAGGGGGCGTAAGGGGGGAGGTACTGTAACATACCTGGCGGCGTCCTTGCATGGTGGTCCATCTCCCACTGTGCAAGAGGGCGCACTTGATCTCCTGTCCAGAATGTCTCTCTGGCTTCCCTCCATGCTGTCTGTTTGTGTCTGTTTCTGCTGCTTAAGGGCGGCGCCCGATCACTTCCTGCCTTTTGTACCTGCTGTGGGTCACACCCCTTGTGCGTCCTCAGCCTATTGCTGTCTGTCACTTGGTATATAGCTCAGCAGCTCCCTTCTATCCCTGCCTGAGCATAGTGTTTCCTTCAGTGTGTTCTTGCACTCTGAAGGTGCCAGGTCCCGTCTCTTGTCTCCTGCTTTTTGTATCAGTTCCCGTGTCTGAACTGAGTCCTGTATGTCTCCTGCTTTGCGGTATCAGCTCCCGTGTCTGAACTGAGTCCTGTATGTCTCCTGCTTTGCGGTATCAGCTCCCGTGTCTGAACTGACTCCTTTCTGTGTTCTCTTGTCTGTCCTGTCTGAACACGCTCCTTGCCTGTTCGTTCCGCCTCTCTGGGGGCCGTATTCCCAGACCCGCTCCTGTATCCCTCTGCAGTGTCGGTCTCCTCCGTACACTCAGTTCCAGTCTGAACTCTCTCCTGTCCTTTACCTGTTTTGCCTCTATGTCCGTTCCCTTCCTTTTTCTGCAGAGTCTGAACTCGTACCTAACTCCTGCTTGTTGTCTCTGCAAGTACTGTGTGAGTATCTGGCTCTGTCTTTCCCTTCCTGTCTGTTCCGTGTGAACAGAGCCCTGTCCTCCCTGCTCAGCCTTGTCTGCACTCTAGCTGTGCTTGCCTGTACCCCTCTGCCTGTATTGTTCCTGAGTCCCGGTGTGTACTGGGTCCTATCCCGCCTGTGTTCCTACCTGCTAGTGCCTCCCTGTCTGCACTCTAGCTGTGCTTGCCTTTACCCCCCTGCCTGCATACCCGCCTGCCTGCATACCAGTCGTGCCTGCCTATACCCTCCAGTCTGTGTGCCAGCCTACCAGCCTGTTCCTGTATTTCCCTGTGTGGGTCAACAGCCGTGTCCGGGGTCTGTCCTGGAGTAGCACCTGGTCCCTCTGCTCGGTTCCTCCTTGGTGCACTGGCGTCGTATGCCGTCGTGCGACCCTGGTCGGATCGGGTGAATACTTAGTCACGCCCCTCCAGGCATTCACTCTCCGGCACGGTCCAGTGGAATCACTACCAATCACACGCACACGCCGCTTAGCCCGGGCGTGTGCATAACATGCTCCTGGTTTCAGAGTTGTCTTATGTTAGCATGTCCCTCCCAGAAATATAGGCTGGATGTAAGGTCTGTACATCTAGGATAATGTTGGCTTCACTAGCTCTCATGTACTAACACAGCTTCATTCCTGGACTGCCGCTGTCTTCTTTTACAGTCCACAAAAATCTCCTCTCCCTTGTGCAGACAGAGACTGATGCCAAGAAGTTTGTGTATTTCTCCCCTACAGATTCTGCTGTAGGATCTCATTCCTCTGTACACCATACTGCCTGTGTGATTCATCCCCTCCCCTTGCACACTGCCACTGTGTTTTTTCCTCTGTATCCTTACAATGACACAGTACAACCTGCATGATCTTCTCTTGCTGAAGACTTGAGTGCTTGTCCCATCCATGAATGCCTCTGACCAACCCAGGAATTCCCACTGTTGAGCAGTTTTATATCCATCAGCAGAACAGCAAGCTATGTAAAGGAGTTGCACATTCTTACAGCAGCAAAATGGTAGGACTTGTATTTAAAAAAAATTGCCTTTAAAAAAGTTTCCTTAATTTTGCTTTTAGGAAGCAAATGAACAATAAAAAATAAATCAGAGCAAAGGTGTCCATAGCCGTTACATCTCATTGGGGATATCACCTGATTTTGAAATATTATATATAATAATTATGCTATACGTACCCTTTCCCATTACTACAAATCTTTATCTAACTTGTATTATACAATTCTGTATGGTGCAGTGTACTTAATGTTCTCATTATTACCTATAGGTGAGTGAACTAACCAATAAGGTTCTTCTTTTGAATGCAGAAGTCTTGAAAAAACACGCAGATCCTTTTCCTCATAGGCCCTTTCAGACACATGGTAAGAGTTTATGACTTGTGTAATGTTAAAGAGGATCTGACACCAGATTTCACAATATGAAGTACACAGATTATTAAGTAGCTATTTAGACCCGATGACACTGGTGTACTTACTTTGAAAATCCATGTCAGTATGGCTGCATATTGCTGATATTAAGATAAGCATTTTATGAGTCCAAAATGCTCATTTTGGCTATGTTCACACATTGCGTTTTTGCTGCGTTTTTTTATGCAAATTTTCAGCTGCGTTTTGCAGCACCAGCAAAGTCTATGAGATACCAGAAATCTCATGCACACATCTTGTTTTTTTTTTTTTCAGGATTTTTTGCCTTGAATGTTTCTTTGCAAAATAGAGCATGTCACTTCTTTCAACATTTTTTCAGTGTTTTTTCACCCATTGGAAGTAATGGGTGATGAAAAAAACACTAAAAAATGCACCAAAACCGCAGGTATCAGGTTTTTCAGCATTTTTCAGTATTTTTTGTGCCAAAACCAGAATGAGATTTTTTTTTTTCACTGAACTTTATGTACATGCGTAACAGAGACAAAAGACAGTGAAAAAAAATGCAGCAAACATGCACCAAAAAAACAAGCAAAAAAGCAAGAAAAATCCTGAACAAACCTCCTGGCAAGAGATCAGGTTTTGCTGCAGAAAAAAAATGCAGCAAAAGCGCAATGTGTGAACATAGCCTTTGTTATCAGGATCATGCAGCCATTCTGACATGGATTTTAAGAGTGAGTACACCAGCCTCATCAGGTCTGAGAGATCTATTTACTATTAAATGCAGTTTGTATTGTGAAATCTGGCGACAGATCCTATTTAAGGCCACGACCCCACTATCAGTATTCGGTCAGTATTTTTTCTCCGGAGTGGAAGTCAAAACCTGGAGTGGGTGATAAATGCAGAATTGGTGACTTGTTTCTATTTTACCTTTTCTCTAATTTTTCCTCACCTGGTTTTGACTCCCACTCCTGAGAAAAAATACTGACCGAATACTGACCAAATACTGAGGCTGTGGCCTAAGGTGGCTTCTGCTTGGAAGCCGCTCTCTATTTAAAGGGGTATTCCCATCTCCAAGATCCTATCCCAATATGTAGTTTGTGTAATATTAATAATATTAGCAAATACCTCCAATTAGAAATTTAGTATAGTTCTTCAGATTTTCTATGTCGCTTACCCCATGTGCAGGGCATTGAAGTAGCTTAGGTATCCATGGTCATGACCTCTAAGAGCTGTCTAACTAACTAACTGTCACTATATAAGTGGACATAACCATGAATGTCTAAGCTACTGCAATACCCTACACATAGGGTAAGTGACATAGCTTATCTGAAGAACTATACTAAATTTCTAATTGGAGGTATTTGCTAATATTATTAATATTACACCTACTACATGTTGGGATAGGATCTTGGAGATGGGAATACCCCTTTAAAGTTTAAATTACCAAAAAAGACACAGGAGCAAAAACGTTGGAAAAAACACCAACGAAGACGTTTCAGGAAAATCACCTTCAGTCTTCGTCTTGGAAACCTGAATAGATACTCCAGTGTATAAAAGACACTGTGTGCACATACCCTTAAAGGATAATGTGCAGAAAGCTAGTCAGTGTTTTCTCGGTTACTACTTGTACTAGTAAAGCGGAGACCTTTCCTTTTTATTTCTTTTCAGGATTTGATTGCACTGATATCAAGGACAATTTTGGAATAAATTCAAAAGCTCCAAGTGGAATATACATTATTCAGCCAGAAGGAAGTCACTCCCCATTCGAGGTAATTACCTAAGAACAGATATCCCCGTGTTCTGCTGACTGTGATGTGTAGGATACATACAGTTCTGCTCTACCATAATTAATCATGAAATTAAATCCAGAGCCTGTTTTACATCAAGAAATATCCCAGCCCTCCAGCTCAACGCTGTTATGAACTTTTGGCTATGTGTAATGTGTGTGTTTGTATATGTTAACGGATATTTTATCTGGGCAGGTGATTTGAATTGCCAAAATTTAAAGGAAATCTGTGCGTAGGATCAGCCCTCCGAAGTCGTCCATATGGGCATGCAGGTCATAGGAGGCTGAATAAAATGATACCTTGATATATGCGATCCGATGTCTTATTCCAGAGAATTCCACATTTTTTAAAATATGTAAATTAGCTGTTAAGATCTATGGGCCGGACATAGATCTCCCCGAGAATCTGCCTCCAGAGATTATTTTAAATGAAAGGAGGCGATACCAGTGTGACACATGTAGATCAGGAGAGCAGACTGTCTGTCATTACATGTCTCACACTGGTAAGGCCCCCTTTCATGATTCTCAGTGAGATCTACAGTACAGACCAAAAGTTTGGACACACCTTCTCATTTAAAGATTTTTCTGTATTTTCATGACTATGAAAATTGTACATTCACACTGAAGGCATCAAAACTATGAATTAACACATGTGGAATTATATACTTAACAAAAAAAGTGTGAAACAACTGAAAATATGTCTTATATTCTAGGTTCTTCAAAGTAGCCACCTTTTGCTTTGATGACTGCTTTGCACACTCTTGGCATTCTCTTGATGAGCTTCAAGAGGTAGCCACCGGAAATGGTCTTCCAACAATCTTGAAGGAGTTCCCAGAGATGCTTAGCACTTGTTGGCCCTTTTGCCTTCACTCTGCGGTCCAGCTCACCCCAAACCATCTCGATTGGGTTCAGGTCTGGTGACTGTGGAGGCCAGGTCATCTGGTGTAGCACCCCATCACTCTCCCTCTTGGTTAAATAGCCCTTACGAAGCCTGGAGGTGTGTTTGGGGTCATTGTCCTGTTGAAAAATAAATGATTGTCCAACTAAACACAAACCGGATGGAATAGCATGCCGCTGCAAGATGCTGTGGTAGCCATGCTGGTTCAGTATGCCTTCAATTTTTAATAAATCCCCAACAGTGTCACCAGCAAAGCACCCCCACACCATCACACATCCTCTTCCATGCTTCACGGTGGGAGCCAGGCATGTAGAGTCCATCTGTTCACCTTTTCTGCGTCGCACAAAGACACGGTGGTTGGAACCAAAGATCTCAAATTTAGACTCATCAGACCAAAGCACAGATTTCCACTGGTCTAATGTCCATTCCTTGTGTTCTTTAGCCCAAACTTGTCTCTTCTGCTTGTTGCCTGTCCTTAGCAGTGGTTTCCTAGCAGCTATTTTACCATGAAGGCCGGCTGCACAAAGTCTCCTCTTAACAGTTGTTGAAGAGATGTGTCTGCTGCTAGAACTCTGTGTGGCATTGACCTGGTCTCTAATCTGAGCTGCTGTTAACCTGCGATTTCTGAGGCTGGTGACTTGGATAAACTTATCCTCAGAAGCAGAGGTGACTCTTGGTCTTCCTTTCCTGGGGCGGCCCTCATGTGAGCCAGTTTCTTTGTAGCGCTTGATGGTTTTTGCAACTACACTTGGGGACACTTTCAAAGTTTGCCCAATTTTTCGGACTGACTGACCTTCATTTCTTAAAGTAATGATGGCCACTTGTTTTTATTTACTTAGCTGCTTTTTTCTTGCCATAATACAAATTCTAACAGTCTATTCAGTAGGACTATCAGCTGTGTATCCACCTGACTTCTGCACAACACAACTGATGGTCCCAACCCCATTTATAAGGCAAGAAATCCCACTTATTAAACCTGACAGGGCACACCTGTGAAGTGAAAATCATTTCCGGTGACTACCTCTTGAAGCTCATCAAGAGAATGCAAAGAGTGTGCAAAGCAGTCATCAAAGCAAAAGGTGGCTACTTTGAAGAACCTAGAATATAAGACATATTTTCAGTTGTTTCACACTTTTTGGTTAAGTATATAATTCCACATGTGTTAATTCATAGTTTTGATGCCTTCAGTGTGAATGTACAATTTTCAAAGTCAAGAAAATACAGAAAAAGCTTTAAATGAGAAGGTGTGTCCAAACTTTTGGTCTGTACTGTATGTCCGGCCCATAGATCCTCAGACCTTATTTACATATGAAGAAAAATGGGAATTTATCTCGAATGTAACAACGGATCGCAGATAACAAGGTACAGTCCTGCTCATTGTTATTGGCACCCAAGAAGTTTAAGTACATAATGTGGAATATCTCCTGGAAAAAAATGAATCAAGTGAAACAGTTTTTTTGCATAGAGCACTCTTGATAAATACAAAAGAGCAAATGATAAACAATAATTTAAAAAAAATGATGGGAGGGAAAAATAGAAAAACTTAAAGCTTGCTGTGTCACTGGTATTGGCAGCATTTACATTAATTTAGTATGGAAACACATTTTTACTCACCTGTGGTAAAACACCAATTAGATTCTCGTGTGATTAATTGTCGGTGCCCATGTAACATGAATTAACCATTGAATGATGACTTCAGTGTTTTAAAAATCTACATGGTAGGCCCTGTTCCTTTGTCACATTGGTGAAGACAAAGGAGCTGTCTGGGGACATCAGAACTGGTATTACTAGCAAACACAAGACTTCCACAGGGTATAAGGCCTTCTCCAAATACCTTGGTATCCCAGTTTCAACAGTTCACATTGTTATTTAGAAGTTTGTTAAGCATGGAACCATCAAGAACCTCCCTGGACGTGTGGGAAAGAGGAAAATTGACAAGAGATGTCTTCAAAGGTTGGTGTGAATGGTGGAAAAAACACCACGTCAAACATCCAAAGACCTGAAGGCCAACCTGTAACAGTCTGGGGTCATGGTTTCAACAAGTACCATACACTGCACACTAAAACAAGCAGAGCTTTATGGGCGAAGGCCAATGAAGAAATCATTGCTGAAGAAAAGACATAAAAAGGAATGACTGATCTTTGCCAAAGAGTACCTTGACAATCTACAATCCTTCTGGGAAAATGTTCTGTGGACAGATGAAACAAAAATAGAGCTTTTTGGCAATGCAAATCATCAGTTTGTTTACAGATGGAGCTTCTTTGCTTATAAGGAAAAGAACACCTTACCAACAGTTAAGCATGGTGGAAAAATGCATAATGCCGTGGGGTTGCTTTGCTGCATCTGGTACTGGAGGCCTTGACTGTATCACAGGAATCCCAAAATCAGGGAATTATCAAGAGATTTTAGAGCGAAATGTCCTACCCAGTGTAAGAAAACTTGGTTTGAGTTGAAGATCATGGGTCCTACAGCAAGATAATGACCCAAAGCACACATCCAAAAGTATACAGGAATGGTTGAAAAAGAAAAAATGGACTGTTTTAAAATGGCCAGCAATGAATCCTGACTAGTGTTGAGTGAGCAAGCTCGACACTGCTCGTTACTCGCCCGAGCATCACGCTACTCGGGATGTTCGGCAAGCACCGAGCATTTCCGGATTACTCGGGTGGGAGCTCGGGTCTCCGCCCTGCACGTTTGGCGCTCTTTACAGAGCCAATGAACATGCAGGGATTGCCAGCCAGTCACTGTAATGCCGCAGCCATGTTGTTTGTGGGCATTACAGTGATTGGCTGGCCGCACAGCGTCACCTCGAGTATTTAAAACCGGGCGCCGCCATCTTGGACACAGTCGCTCCGGATCAGCCAGTGTAGGGTCAGTGCTGCTGAGTTAGGGAGAGATATATAGTGCGAAATAGGTAGTGTAGGGTCTCTAAAGCCTGCCAAATCAAACAAACAGTCCTTCTCAGGACTAATATCCATCCCAGATACCAGGCAGGCAGGCTGTATAGGAGACGCAGTGGTTATACCAGCAAACGCTGCATTACAGCCCTGTGTGCTCCTGTTGGTCAAATTGCTAGACTTATCACCCTGGTCTCAGGGGCCAGGAAAAATTATTATTTTTTTCATCTAAATCCTGTATTTTTTTTCCTCAGTCAGACTGTCCAAATACACGTCTTATTAACCTTTTGGTATTTCCCCCCCTCCCCCAAAAAAATGAGTGTGTCTGTGACTCTTCAGACACCAATATATCTGTTTACAAGAGTCTGGTGTAGGCCAGAAAAATAGAACTGTGGTTTTGCAGTTCCACGGGTCAAATCTCTGTATTATCCTGTTTTTGGCATTTTTTGCCGTAAAAAAAACTGTAATAGTGTCTCCCTGACTGGTCAGACACCAATATATCTGTTTAAAAGATTCTAGTGTACGCCACATAACTATAACTGTGGTTTGCAGTTCCACGGGTCAAATCTCTGTATTATTCTGTTTTTGGCATTTTTTTGTCATAAAAAAAACTGTAATAGTGTCTCCCTGACTGGTCAGACACCAATATATCTGTTTAAAAGATTCTGGTGTACGCCACATAACTATAACTGTGGTTTTGCAGTTCCACTGGTCAAATCTCTGAATTATCCTGCTTTTGGCATTTTTTGCCGTAAAAAAAAACTGTAATAGTGTCTCCCTGACTGGTCAGACACCAATATATCTGTATAAAACAGTCTGGTGTACGCCACATAACTATAACTGTGGTTTTGCAGTTCCACGGGTCAAATCTCTGTGTTATCCTGCTTTTGGCATTTTTTGCCGTAAAAAAAAAACAGTAATAGTGTCTCCCTGACTGTTCAGACACCAATATATCTGTTTAAAAGAGTCTGGTGTAGGCCAGAAAAATAGAACTGTGGTTTTGCAGTTCCACGGGTCAAATCTCTGTATTATCCTGTTTTTGGCATTTTTTGCCATAAAAAAAAACAGTAATAGTGTCTCTCTGACTGTTCAGACACCAATATATCTGTTTAAAAGAGTCTGGTGTAGGCCAGAAAAATAGAACTGTGGTTTTGCAGTTCCACGGGTCAAATCTCTGTATTATCCTGTTTTTGGCATTTTTTGCCGTAAAAAAACTGTAATAGTGTCTCCCTGACTGGTCAGACACCAATATATCTGTTTAAAAGAGTCTGGTGTACGCCACACAACTATAACTGTGGTTTTGCAGTTCCACGGGTCAAATCTCTGTATTATCCTGCTTTTGGCATTTTTTGCCGTAAAAAAAAACAGTAATAATGTCTCCCTGTCTGTTCAGGCACAAATATATCTGTTTAAAAGATTCTGGTGTAGGCCAAACAAACAGAACTGAGGTTTTCCTCTTCCACGGTTCTAATCTCCTTTTTATTACCCTTTTTCCATTGATAGTGCGAGTGTAAGCTATTTTACTTCATTTACACTGGGCAAGGCGCGTGGCAAGGGACGTGGAACTGGACGTTCGGGGGATTGTGCGTGTAGAGGACAGGGCCATGGCCAAGGTGAAAATGTGCCACAACCAACAGCCACATCTTCTCGCTCCCACTTCTTAACCGAATTACTAGGGAAGCACACTACAACACAAGTATTGCGAACTGATCAGTGTGAACAGGTTATTAATTGGATAGCAGATAATACTTCCAGTTACCTGGGAACCACTACCTCCGGTCTGTCTTCCACACGGTCAACTCTTAGTAGCCGTGAGTCTCGACCGCATGCTCCTCCTCACCCTGATGCTCCTTCCTCCCACCATGCAGAGTGTCGTCAGACAGCAACTGATCCCACACTTGGACACTCTGAAGACCTGTTCACTGGTCCATTTCCAGATTTGTGCCCCTCGCCTGCTCTGCTTGAAGTGGTGGAATAGGAGATCCCATGTAGCGATGTCCCAAATATTTGAACAGACACGGCCACAGGAAGTCGACGCTGGCAATTTGTCACAAGAGGTGGACGATGACGAGACACAATTGCCACGAAGTGAGGAGGAGGATCGTTGTGTGCAAGTGGAAGAGGAGGATGTGGTGGATGATCTAGTAACTGACCCAAAGTGGCAGGAGGACATGCAGAGTGAGGCCAGCAGCACACAGGGGGAGGGAGGCAGAGTACCCCAACAGGCAGGAAGAAGCAATGTGGTGGCCGCACACAGAAGGCGGGCAACAGTTCCCCGTAACACCAACACGAGGGACGTTGCCAGTACAACCGGTAGGTCTTCCAGAGTCTGGAATTTTTTTAAAGACTCTGCTGATAACCCCAAAAAGGCCATTTGTACCACCTGCCATGCCAGCATCAGCAGGGGTGACAAGACTACCAGCCTGACCACCACCAGCATGATCAGGCACATGGCAGCAAAGCACCCAACTTTGTGGGGCGAACCCCAGGGTCCACGACCAGTGTCAGCGGGTGTCACCACTGCTTCTTCCGCTGTTGTGCGTGTGATAGAACCCCCTGTTGTGCATGCAAGGCAATCCCCTGTCCATACTGCATGCAAAGATGCCCCCTCCTCTCAGTCTTCACTTGTTATGGCAGTTTCTCAAGAAACAGCATCAACGTCCACTTCCACATCCCACCGCAGCGTTCAATTGTCCATATCCCAGAGCTTTGAACGAAAGCGCAAATTCGCAGCCAACGCCCCACAGGCCACAGTCCTAAATTCGCACATTTCACGACTGCTTGCGTTGGAAATGCTGCCTTTTAGGCTGGTGGAGACGGAATCCTTCCGCAACCTTATGGCGGTTGCCGTCCCTCGGTACTCAGTCCCCAGCCGACACTATTTTGCCTGGTGTGCCATCCCTGCACTACACAGGCACGTGTCCCAAAACATCTGCCGTGCCCTCAACAACACAGTTACTGGGAGAGTCCATCTGACAACGGACACGTGGACTAGTGCTTGTGGCCAGGGACGGTACATCTCCCTGACGGCACACTGGGTAAACATAGTGGAAGCCGGGACCCAGTCGGACCTTGGGACGGAACACATCCTCCCCACACCGAGGATTGCGGGCCCTATGTCAGTCAGAGTTGCCCCCACAGTGTACAGCTCCTGTGCATCATCCTCCTCCTCCTCCTCCTCATGTTCAGCCTCCATCTCAGATATCATCACATCAGTTACAAGCTGGAAGCACTGCTGTACTGCCTCAGCCAAGTGGCAACAGGCTGTGCTGAAACTCATAAGCTTAGGTGATAAACTTCACACTGCTTGTGAGTTGTGGACAGCTGTGAAAGAGCAGGCAGATCTGTGGCTGAGACCGCTGAACCTACATCCAGGCATGGTCGTGTGTGACAATGGCCATAACCTGGTGGTGGCTCTGAGGCGAGGCGAGATCACACACGTACCATGCCTGGCTCATGTGCTTAACCTCGTGGTTCAGCGGTTTCTTAAATCGTACCCCGAGTTGCCAGATCTGCTCGTCAAAGTACGCCGCCTGTCAGCTCATTTTCGTAAGTCGGCTACAGCTTCCGCCGCCCTTGCTGTGTTGCAGCAGCGTTTGCAGCTTCCGGCACACTGACTGGTGTGTGATGTCCCCACATGTTGGAACTCTACCCTCCACATGTTGCAAAGGATTTGTGAGCAGAAGAGAGCAGTTGTGGTGTACCAGCTGCAACAAGGCCATCGATATTCAAGTCAGACTCCACATATAAGACCTCAGGAGTGGACCTGGATGTCTGACATATGTACCATCCTGACAAACTTTGAGGAGTCCACCAAGATGGTGAGTGGCGATGACGCCATCATTAGCTTCAGCATCCCACTTGTCTGTCTTTTGCAACGCTCTCTGCTGAGAATTAAAGAGGAGGCATTGCAGCCAGAGTATGATGAGATGGATCAAGAAGCCGTAGCGGGTGATTACACACAGGGCGGCACGGTGGCGCAGTGGTTAGCACTGCAGTCTTGCAGCACTGGGGTCCTGGGTTCAAATCCCACCAAGGACAACATCTGCAAGGAGTTTGTATGTTCTCCCTGTGTTTGCGTGGGTTTCCTCCGGGTTCTCCGGTTTCCTCCCACACTCCAAAGACATGCTGATAGGGAATCTAGATTGTGAGCCCCGATGGGGACAGCAACAATAATGTATGTAAAGCGCTGCGGAATATGTTAGCGCTATATAAAAATAAAGATTATTATTATTATTATTATTAGCCCAGCCTCATCTCATCCCAACGTGCATTGGGGGACAATGAGGGAGAGGAGGAGGAGGAGGAAGAACAGGAGCTGGTATCATGCGCTGCAGACGGTAGTACCTGTACAACTGTCATACCGTCGGTTCAGCGTGGGTGACCTGAGGACAGGGGGGAGGAGGAGGAGGAGGAGAGCATGGTCAGTCGTCATCTTGGTGAGGACACGGAAGTCTTGCCCGTTACCAGTCTGGCAAGCATGGCTGACTTTATGTTATGCTGCCTTAACCATGACCCTCGCGTTGCCAAAATGTTGGGTGACAGTCATTACTGGTTGGTGACACTTTTAGACCCCCGCTACAAGGAGAACTTTCACTCTCTTATTCCTGAGGTGGAGGGGTCTACAAAAATAGGGCAGTACCAGAAGGCCCTTGCTGCAGAACTGTTAAAAAAATTCCCATCTGAACCCGCTAGCGGCAGAGGTCACAGTTCGTTGCCCAACCAAGGCGTACAGGCGAGAGAGATGCAACTCCAGTCCAGCAGAGGCTGGGGAACACTGTCAACGTTCTGGGACAGTTTTCTGAGATCCGCCCAGCTTACAGGCCCTGAGGCGCGGGGTACTCTCACAAGGAGTGGAAAGTTTCAAAAGATGGTGAGGGAGTACCTTGCCGACCGTACCAGCATCCTCTGTGATTCCTCTGTGCCTTTTAATTTTTGGGTATCCAAGCTGGACACTTGGAATGAACTCGCTCTGTTCGCCTTGGAGGTCCTGGCCTGCCCTGCCGCTAGCGTGTTATCGGAGCGTGTTTTTAGTGCCGCTGGGGGAATTATAACTGATAAGCGCACTCGCCTGTCAACTGACAATGCTGACAAGCTGACCCTTATCAAGATGAACAAAGGCTGGATTGGGCCAGACTTCTCATCACCGCCAAATGACAGCAGAGTAACATAAAGTCAAATCCACTGTGTTATTTCGGGAGGTGCATTCCCATGCACCGCTTCACACCCACACATGGGTATACGCTTCCTCATTTCTGCTGTATTTTTCTCTTCTCCTTATCCTCAGCCTCCACCACCACTATACCACCAGGGTGACCTTGGTCCGTGTTGCCAGCATTGCAAGTTCCTCCGTCCTAATTTTTGGCAGCTTTTGCTTGGAAGGCATAGTCAAAGACTATGGGAGACCCACTCCCCAATAATGGGAATAATGTTTTTAAGATGCTGTACTGCATGGCTCTTCCAAGGGGCATTTAAACCGTCTTGTTAAGCTACTGCAACCTCCACATCTCTTCCAAGGGGCATTAAAACCATCTTGTTATGCTACTGCGACCTCCACCACTTTTCCCAGGGGCATTGATATTGTCTTTTTATTCCACTGCGACCTCCACGTTCTCTTCCAAGGGGCATTAAAACCGTCTTGTTAAGCTACTGCAACCTCCACGTCTCTTCCAAGGGGCATTAAAACAGTCTTGTTAAGCTACTGCGACCTCCACCACTTTCCCCAGGGGCATTAAAACCGTCTTGTTAAGCTACTGCGACCTTCACCATTCTTCCAAGGGGCATTAAAACCGTCTTGTTAAGCTACTGCAACCTCCACGACTCTACCAAGGGGCATTAAAACCGTCTTGTTAAGCTACTGCAACCTCCACGTCTCTTCCAAGGGGCATTAAAACCGTCTTGTTAAGCTACTGCGACCTCCACGTCTCTTTCAAGGGGCATTAAAACCGTCTTGTTAAGCTACTGTGACCTCCACGTCTCTTCCAAGGGGCATTAAAACCGTCTTGTTAAGCTACTGCAACCTCCACATCTCTTCCAAGGGGCATTAAAACCATCTTGTTAAGCTACTGCGACCACCACCACTTTTCCCAGGGGCATTGATATTGTTTTTTTATTCCACTGCGACCTCCACGTTCTCTTCCAAGGGGCATTAAAACTGTCTTGTTAAGCTACTGCAACCTCCACGTCTCTTCCAAGGGGCATTAAAACAGTCTTGTTAAGCTACTGCGACCTCCACCACTTTCCCCAGGGGCATTAAAACCGTCTTGTTAAGCTACTGCGACCTCCACCATTCTTCCAAGGGGCATTAAAACCGTCTTGTTAAGCTACTGCAACCTCCACGACTCTACCAAGGGGCATTAAAACCATCTTGTTAAGCTACTGCGACCTCCACGTCTCTTCCAAGAGGCATTAAAACCGTCTTGTTAAGCTACTGCGACCTCCACGTCTCTTCCAAGGGGCATTAAAACCGTCTTGTTAAGCTACTGCGACCTCCACCACTTTTCGCAGGGGCATTGATATTGTCTTTTTATTCCACTGCGACCTCCACCATTCTTCCAAGGGGCATTAAAACCTTCTTGTTAAGGTACTGCGACCTCCACGACTTTCCCCAGGGGAATTAAAACCATCTTGTTAAGCTACTGCGACCTCCACCATTCTTCCAAGGGGCATTAAAACCGTCTTGTTAAGCTACTGCAACCTCCACGTCTCTTCCAAGGGGCATTAAAACCATCTTGTTAAGCTACTGCGACCTCCACGTCTCTTCCAATTGGCATTAAAACCATCTTGTTAAGCTACTGCGACCTCCACCACTCTTCCAAGGGGCATTGATATTGTCTTTTTATTCCACTGCGACCTCCACCATTCTTCCAACGGGTATTGCATTTCCTCCTAATTTTAGTCAGCTTTTGCTTTTCAATGCATAGGCAAACACTAAGGGAGTCCCACTCCCCAATAATGGGTAGAAGGTTTTTAGTATGCTGTAATGCACGTCTGTTTCAAGGGGCATTGCAGTTCCTCATAATTTTTGGAAAGCCTTCCATTCACTGCTTAGGCCAACAGTGCACAGGAGACCCAGTTGCTATAAATGGAAAAAACGGTTTAGTTAAGGCCCTCTGACCTCCATGTCACTTCCAAGGGGCATTGGAGTGCCTCAAAATTTTTGTTAGGCATTGCACTCACTGCATGCCCTATAACTGTGTAGCCGAACCGCTCCTTTTGGTACAGAAACATATCCTACAAGACATGTGTGGTTGACTGGCCTGATATTGATGTGAATGGTCCCTGTTCTTCCTGCTTTTCTCCTTTGCCACCACCTCATCCATCATTCATCACCTGAAGCTTTGCTTTAACGGGAGTCATAGAACTGGGATAGTAGCAGGAAAACATCCAGCAATCCTCGGAGGAGGTAGGATATGCGCCAAAACACTGACCACCTCAGGCTTAGTCGCTACTACATACATGCGCTTGCATTCCAAGAAAACAAAGCAGATGCTAACTTCTATCATCATCATCATGCTCCTCACCTTGGCACTCTCAGCTCCCCTGATGGAGAAGCCAGGGCCCACTGGAGGAGTCTGGTTCTCTGGTGGGCTCGTCCAATGCTGCTCTAAAGCAGGCCAGACTAAGAAAAGTGTGGGGGAAGTTTCAAGGAGAAATAGGGGCAGCTGGGGACCCAGTATGGACACCCGGCCGCCCCCTGGCGGCTGGGGATCGAGCGTGGACACCCGGCCGCCGGGCGGCTAGGGACTGAGTATGGATACCTCGCTGCCGAAGCAGCCATGAGGTAGTGGCCAGCTTCGGCCTCCTCCAAACTAAAAGGCCCCATTTCAAGTGCAAGCTAGCAGTATGGTATTGACGCGCCCCCTGGGCCGTGTGTGTGTGGGGATACCCGGAACCGGACCCATTGTGGATGCTGGGAGTTGTAGTCCTTGCGTGGCGGGGACCCTGTCCCGTGGCTCAGGGCGGTCAAACCAAATGGCAGTCTATATGCTGAATGTCTGACTACGCCACCCGTGGATTGCGGTCAGAGTGAATCGCCGCTGCAGGGCAGACCGCTGAGGCTGGTGTTGTGGGTGCAGCAGAGGATAGTATAACTCCCCACGGGAGGAGTATAGCCTCAGGGCAGTAAATAGGGATGTTTGTGGTGATGGTGCGTGGGAGCAGCAGTAACCACACGGAGTCTGTCATGCAATTCAGGGTCTTTACTGTTGGTGGTATTAAGGGATCCGTCCGGAATACAGGTTAACAATGGAGGCCTGGTCAGTCTGAGAGCAATTGGGAAATCCCGCTGGTCGGGGGGAAGTTTGTAGGCCTACCATGCTGACTTCACTCTTTCTTGGCTATCCCGCTGTAGTGTAGTGGTAGCCCACGTCTCTGAGTGTACCGTGTTGTTCTCACCTGTATGACTGGCGACTCGGGCCTTCCATACTTCTCACCCCTCCGGGGCAGTAGTGGTCCCTCTCGTGTGGCTGAGCCTCCGGGCTTCCTTGGGCCAGAGGACTTGAAGTCCCCTGCGTGGTGGTTTTCTGCTGCTGAGCTTATAACCCTCACAGCCTCGGACTCCAGTGTCCGGCATTGTAAGTCTCTAGCCAGGATGAGCTCTGCTAGCTCCCCTCCTGGCCTCGTGTTCCTCCTCTGCCTACAGGGACTCCTCAGCCTGCTTCTGACCTGTCCCTATCTGCAGCTTCACTGAAGCTTGTCTTTAACTGGTCTCACTAACCCCGCCCCAGATCCAGTTTATAAAGGGCAGGTTTCTCCCCTCCCTGGACTGAGGCAGCAGGTGCTGCATGCTAATTGTCCCCAACCAGGGAACCTCTACCTGCTCTCAGACATGACATTGCTACCACTGTGGTGACCAGACCTGGGGTGCCACAGTATTGCTGCCTGGGGGTGGGTGGGTGGCAGGTTGCACACTTACGCTTGCATTCCAAGAAAACAAAGCAGATACTAACTTCTATCATCATCATCATGCTCCTCACCTTGGCACGCTCAACTCCCCTGATGGAGAAGCCAGGGCCCACCGGAGGAGTCTGGTTCTCTGGTGGGCTCGTCCAATGCTGCCCTAAAGCAGGCCAGGCTAAGAAAAGTGTGGGGAAAGTTTCAAAGAGAAATAGGGGCGGCTGGGGACTGTTTATGGACACACGGCCGGCCCCAGGCGGCTGGGGACCGTGTGTGGACACCCAGCCGCGGGGCGGCTGGGGACCGAGTATGGACACCCGTCCGCCCTCTGGCGGCTGGGGACCGAGCGTGGACACCCGGCCGCCGGGCGACTGGGGACTGAGTATGGATACCTCGCTGCCGAAGCAGCCATGAGGTAGTGGCCAGCTTCGGCCTCCTCCAAACTAAAAGGCCCCATTTCAAGTGCAAGCAAGCTAGCAGTATGGTATTGCAGCCTGGGGGTGGGTGGGTGGCAGGCTGCATACTTGCGCTTGCATTGCAAGGAATGGGGGAGGTACAATTGAACACTGCCCTGGGAAAAGGACTTGCACGGGGATAGTTGCAAGTCTGCATCTTCTGATGCGGAAAGGATCACTTCTGATGGGCACACTTTTAGGCAGTGAGCTGGGTGTCAGAGATGCTTCCAGGGGTCTTCCCCATGCTGTTTCCATGTCTCTTGAGCACTGTATGCGTGTGTCACACAGCACATGGCCAGATAAGATTGTAAAATGTTAAAATGACATTTCCTGGTGAATGCATTTGTCACGGTTGAAAGCAATACAAAAGTGCAAAAACGCATAAAAAATGCTACTTGTGAACATAGCCCTAGGTGTGGAGGAGTATTTTTGTTTTTGGTTATTTATTTTACCTTATACACAAGTCTTTACACTGGAAAGGAACTTCCTTAACATATTTCACAGGAAAACCGTTTCAGTTTCGTTTTTGAACGTTTTATTGTGAGCCCGTAAAAGTGGCTTAATACCTCTGACCACGTTGTTGACAGCAGTGACCTGGGGGTCTGAAATGCTTCCTGGGGCGATCCCCATGCTGCCCCATGTCTTTTGAGCACTGTCACTATCGTTTTGGGCACTTTTTAGGCTTTCTACAGACTGCCGGGGGTGCCGCCGCAAAAATGCTCGGGTCTCCCATAGACTAACATTGGGCTCGTTGCTCAGGTCGAGCACCCGAGTATCACGGTGAACTCGGCCCGAGCTTCGAGCACCCGAGCATTTTAGTGCTCACTCAACACTACACTGTGTTCTAAATTATTATGCAAATAATATTTTCTCAGATTTTCCCAAATTACCTATATGAATTGCAGTCATTGTAATTTTCCAGTCAAATAACTATTAGAGTACAATTGAAAGGTTTTTGTACAAACTGCCTATGATAACAGTATATTTAAAAAAAAATAAAAAACTCAAACTGCACTCAAAATGCATGTTCCAAATTATTATGCACAGCAGAGTTTTCAACCTTTTCATTTTAATAAAGAACAAAAAAATGGTCATTTTTGAAATTATAAGCATTAGCAGGTTATTACAAACTGAAATCAAACAGTTTTCAACTCAAAACTTTATTCTAGGTGATGTTACATTTGCACATAGGACCCCTTGTTCGAAAGGAGCTTCTGAACTCTCTCGTCCATTGAATTTGTCAGGTTTTGGATGGTTTCTGCTTCAATTGTTTTGCATGAGGACAGAATACCCTCCCAGAGCTGTTGCTTAGATGTGAACTGCCTCCCGCCATCATAGACACTCCTTTTGATGATGCTCCAGAGGTTCTCAATGGGGTTGAGGTCAGGGGAGCATGGATGCCACACCATAAGCTTGTCCCCTTTTATGCCCATAGCAGCCAGAGATGCAGATGTGTTATGTGCAGCATGAGACGGGGCATTATCATGCATGAAAATGATCTTGCTGCGGAATACACGGTTCTTCTTCTTGAACCATGGAAGGAAGTGCTGTTTGAGAAACTCAACATACAATGTAACAAGAAATAAAAACAAAATTCCAGAATTAAATTTTTTTGGCCACTACAAAATTCAATAAGAGGCGATCACAACATCGCATCTACCCTAAAATAGTGTCAACAAAAACGTCAGCTCAGGATGCAAAAAATAAGCCCTTAACCGGCCCCAGATCCCGAAAGCATTATGGGTCTTGTAAAATGGCGACAAAAGCTATTTTTTTTTCTAACAAATTTCAGATTTTTTTTCACCACTTAAATAAAAAAAAAACAACTATCCATGTTTTGTATCTACGCACTTGTACAGACCTGGAGAATCAAATTGCCTGGTTAGTTTTACCATACAATAAACATGGTAAATAAAAAGCCCAAAAAACAATTGTGGAATTGCACTTCTTTTTTTTGCAATTTCACCACACTTGGAATTTTTTTCTGCTTTCCAGTGCATCACTTGATAAAATAAATGTGAGCATTCAAAAGTACAACTTTTCCTGCAAAAAAACAAGCCCTCATATGGCCATATTTAAGGAAAAATAAAAAAAGTTATTGCGACATGCAGAAGTAGTACTGTTGCTTCAAAAGTATCCAGCAACTGTTACAAATAACACAAGCAGAGTCGACAGGAAGTGTTGTGCTTCAGAAGCTTCCAGCAACTAGAGGGATTAAGACAGTCACAGGAGACAGGGAGTGTTTTAGCAGAGCCCCAGGGGAACTTGTTGTTGTAGTCTGGCTGAAGCCAAAGAGAAAGGTGGTGTGTTATCTATATCTGACAGAAGGCAACTGAACAGGATTCAGGTCAGAGGGAAGCTAAACACAGGTCAGATAAACTCCCTGAACTAACAGTGCAGAGTATTACCAGGCACAAAGGTAAGGACTGGAAGGAATCGTGTCACAGGGATCATCTCCCTCATCAAACTTTCCCCCCTCCATCTCCATGCAGGATAAAGAATGCTGTGTACTATTGTGTTCTTGTGAAGGAAAAACCTGTGGTTGTGTATGCATAGAAGTGTGCTGCTAAGAGATCTAATCTATACTGAATTATGCTACTGAAGAGACTGTAATACTGTGTGTTGTGAAGAAACTATTGTAGCCGGTTGCTCATGAAACTCAGACTGTACTGTAATGAAGATTGTTGCTGTGATATCCCTGAATTGCACTGGCCGTGCTTCAGATTAAATTCCACTGTTAAACTGTTGAAAAAGACTCTTGTCAGATGTGTCTGGTCAGCAATCGAATCTATTGTGTGCCTGAGAGAAGCTGCAGCAAGAATTCATGAAACCCATCTCGCCCTATCTGAACCAAGCAGCGTTCGTGTAACATTATGGTTCTTGGAATAAGGGAAAGAGAAGCGAACCCCCCCCCCCCCAAAAAAAAAAAACAGAAAATCGCAAGGTCTTGAAGGGGTTAAAGGAGTTGTCACAGCATAATAAATAGTGAGCAAAAGTACCTGAAAAAAAACAAGAAACTGCAATTTATCTGTTAAAAATAGTTAGAATTCTTTAGAATGGCCATATTTTTAATTTTATTGTTTTTTGCTCGTGGTCAAGGTTCCCGACCACCACTGTGGGACAGGAGCACAGTGCTTATATCTCTTTGCTATTGAGTGTGGAAGCGCTGCTCTTAAGCTGGATGAGTTGCTATTTTACTTTCCAAGCTGGGCAGCTTCAGCGCTCCGCCAATTCTGTGAACTCACAATTTGGGCCAATATTGCCGCCGTGTCCCCAGACCAAGCTGGAAGCTGGGAAGCAGAGGAGCAGTGCTGAATCAGGGTGAAGATCGATGCTGAAAAAAAAAACTTTTAACTTCAGTGTATCTCAGCTCCACATACAGTAGTTTAGTTAAATGTATGGTCTACCTTATGAGCCTCAAGAGAACCCAAAGAGCCATCACAAAACCTGCTCACTCTTCTCTAACAAGCACAAGAGCTTCCTCCTACCATCCCCGGCCACAGCCTGTTCTTACAAGGCATTTCTCATGGTGTTGCACCATCCACTTGTCTATAATTGTCCATTGCCTATCAGAGTCCTACTTCCGGGCCATCCAGGTTTGCGTAGATGCAAATGTGCATGCTGGCCAACACTTACAGATACTAGAAAACTGTCCCTGATCACCAGGTGGTCCAAACTGTTTGAGTCAAAGTCTTTTTGATATTGGGACCCTGTATCTTTAAGGGCACCTGTCACGCAAGGTGTGGGAAACACTAAGTGCAAGATAAAGGGAAGAGGGGAAGGGAGCCCAGACGCTAGGGTAAGGGGGAGTGGAGACCTCCTAGGCTGATCTGATATCACCCTGACTCCCATATCGTCTCAATATTGGTTCCTCACCAATCGCTGTACAGGAACCTAAACCCTGTATTTCCATAACGCTTGGCCCAGGATAAAGAAAGGGGGGGGGTGAGCACTAGTCAGTCCCCACTAGCAACTAAAGACAACAAGGGAGACACACACAGGGAAAAGTAACTTAGCTTGAGCCGACTTCAGAGAGATTACATCAAATGTCCTCCTAACACAAGAGAGGAAGTAAGCGGAGTGCAGCAGCTCTAAGCCTTCACAAGTACCACGTGAGTATCACCAGCCCTTCCCTGCAGCAAACTGAAAGTATTTAAACACCCAGGCCTGGGTGTCAATTAGCAGGAGGGAGGTAGCCACTGGGTCCTAGAGTGAGACAGATTCAAGGAGGTGTCTGTAATTCCAAACGAAGAGATCTTCTGCAACCAACTGCAGGGCGACTGTCTGTCACATCTGACACACCCGTGAGAGCACCACTTATACACACAAACTAGAAAAATAACTGCATTGGCCCCATGTCTAACTTGTACTTGACAAGGAAATTGCACATGTTTCCACAGTTAAAACACTGTTATCCAACAGTTGTAGTTTCTCTTGCAGGAGGAGGGTTTTCTACAAATAGTTGGCCTTTAGTTGAACCTATTGTTGACATGTGGTACTTGGATGTTGTTGCACCCCTTTGAATATATTATCTGATGTAGTGCCTCTTGATGATAGAGTTTGTTATCATAAGCATGGAAGATGGATTGCAAGCACACAAAGATGACAGTTCAACCACTTTACTTACAGGGAGACAATAAGCTTGGTGGTTATCGAGTCTTTCATGAGGCAATAGATTAGCTTGAACAGAGGTAGACCGTTCACATATGTAATTGTTCTTCAACACTTTACAGATTCTTATGACTTTTTATTGACACTTGTCACAGCCTGCTGGCAACGACTTCAGCAGCGCTTCATTTTTTACTGGCACAGCCTCTGTGTCAAACTTAATGCAGCACAGTACACAATAAGCTTGTGATAACCCCTCTCTCGGTTGTTTCTATTGGCAGCAGTACATTGCTGTAGTTCGTCTGGCAACTTGCAAATGATTGTGTCTACACACACTATTACCACTTATCTGTCCATCTCTCACGTACCAATCTCCCGAGCTTTCTCCTTACACGCAGACATCAGCTTACTGACTCCCCTGGTGTGCAAACTCCTCTTCCCTCGTGGGTTGCTTTTTCTCACCTATCTGGTAAATGCAACCTTCACTTACAATTTCATTTTTTTCAGTTTTTATTCAATTTGTTTTCTGTTTGACTATTTGCCAACAAATCATTAATTTAGCACCCCCAAATCGATTTGTCCGAAATGTCACACATCGATTGCCTGTTTGGTATGGGCAGTCATAGACATTTTAACAATTAAGGGTTTGTTCAGTTAAAAAAAAAATGGACCATGTACAAAACTGTATGAACCCTGTGTCAATGCTGCCCTTGGCATTGTATGTATGTTGCATGTGGATTTAAGTTATTATGGACCAATAAAATCCATTGCAACATTAAAATATTGTATCCTGGAGGAGCGCTGTAAATTGTTAGCTATAAATTGTAAATCATACGTTTTGTTCTCACAGTCTCATAAACTTGTATTTCTTGCTGTGAATTCCAGCTGTGGTGCCAGCAAATTACTTCAGTGTTTTCTGTTCAGGAACAGTTTAAGATGTCTGTCACAGCAAAGCTCCTGGTGTTACTGGATATCGTCTGATCTGTCCCTACAGATGTGCATGCATTTACACACCCAAGAGTATATTGCGTAAAGTGGGAAACTAAAACTTAACTTTTACTCGACGCGTGCCTCCTGATGCGTTTCTTTAAAGTGATTCTTCAGGGAAAATGGCACTATCTTTGTCATCAGGAAAATAGGGCAAAACACCCCCACTGCTTGTTTCACATCCCTAGTGAGGGGTGTATTGCCCTTTTTTCCTGATGACATAGATAGTACCATTTCCCCTTATGAATCACTTTGAAGAAACGCGTCGGGAGGCACCCAGGGCTGCCTAGTCTGTGAGAATTAGCTGTGGACTGCCCTTGTAAGGGCAGGAGTCTGGGGTACTAGCGTCAGTCTGTCTAATTAGGGACTGACGGGTAAAAACCAGGACTCCTCTTATACTGGCGAAAGGAACCATTTATACTGCACCTCTTCTTGATGACTACATACTTACAAGAATTTGGTGAGATTGTTCCTTTAGATATTTCTATATCTAATAAGCACTATACTATATTGTGATATTGGTCATAGAGCCTAGCGATATTGTGTGTGCTACAATACAACTGTACTATTGTCATTAATAGCTTTGGGATGTGGGCATTACTTATTTTTATGTTTGTTATATGTGTCTAGACATGATTTTATTATTAGAATATTTGCTATTTTAATACATATGGAGTAAAAGTTAAGTTCTAGCTTCGCACTTTCTGCTATATACTCTTGAATTACAGCAAAGATTTATGGCACATTAGGGATTGTCAAATAGACTTCTCCTATTTTTTGCTTTATCTCCATTTACATACCCAGGCTGAGGGCTGAGATTTATCGAGCAGTTTACACCAATTTGTGGAGTAAACTTAGCTCCAAATAGTCACAAACTGAGCAAAAATTCCCAAATGTTGCAAATTGTGTTCGAGTTTTGAAAAAGTTGTAAATTGTGCAAAAGTTTTGATTTCTGCATCATACTCGCTAAAAGTTGATAAAGTGGCCATAAATTACCACGAGGAGGTATGGTCAACATTTTTTAAATGCACACAAACTAGAACAGTAACAGTATTGGCCCCATGTCTAACTTGTACTTGACCAGGAAATTGCACATGTTTCCACAATGCAAACATTGTCATCAAATAGTTGTAGCTTCTCTTGCTGGAGGAGGGTTTTCTAAAAATATCTGGCCTTTGGTTGAACCTATTGTTGATATGTGGTATTTAGGTGTTTTTGCGCCCCTTTTAACATCTTATCAGATGTAGTGGCACTTGATGATAATGATTATTCATATAAGGATGACAGAAGGAATGCAGGCACACACAGATGAAGTTCCACAACTTTACTCACAGGGAGGCAATAAGCTTGGTGGTTATAGAGTCTTCCATGAGGCAAAAGATTGAACAGTTGGCATATACAATTTTTCTGTGACACAGATTTCTTGCAACTCTTTTTAACACTTGTCACAATATGCTGGCAAACTCTTCAGCAGCTCTTCCTTTTTTATGGCACAACCTCTTTGACGCACAAAATTCAGCACAGTACACAACAAGCTGGTCTTCTTGACCTGGTGCATATATATTTTATTTTTGCTCTTTCATCACCATTCACTAGCATAACTCGTGCCCCACATACACAAGTCAGCATAGGCGTTATGCCAGAACATGGCATCAGTTTGGCTCATATTTGCACCAACAGGAATTGTATGTTTTTCATTTTCTCACATTAATACAGTCTAAACTGCAGCAAATTTTTAACTGACTTGCACGTTTTAATAAATTTGCACAAAGTACTCCAATAATCTTTTTTTTTCACTGGTTTATAAAATGCAAGTCTTGATAAAGCTGCTCCTACACCCACCTGTGTTCAGTATGGTGAGGCACAGCCAGGCCAAGGGTATCTAAGAACTTACCCCAAAGATGCTCATGTTTAACGGCTACCTCTGACTATATATCCATTCTTTTTTCCAAGGTTATCAGTCCTTTATGATTTTCCGCCCTTTCCTGTATTAAAGGCAGGCAGTTTTCTGTTATGACAGCCCCCTGAGGAATCCCACACGAAACGCGCGTTGGGGCTGCGTGTCTTGGTTCCATGTGGGTGACAGATGGGTAAGGGGACTTAGTATCATCTTTCCTTTTCTCTTTGTATTCATTGTGTAAGGCAGCACTAGTCATCATAATGGGGGATACTCGCTGCACCGGGTCAATTAATGCACACCAGCAATGTCTTTCCGGTATTTCACAATGCTGCAGTTTATTGCACTTCATAAACCACAGTTCACACATATAATGTCCACGAGCCCAAGTGGCAGACCGGCCCACTTGGCCCAGGTTACAGCCTTCAGCAAGGTAATACTTTAGCAATGTCCATACAAGTGTCCATATAACAAAGTGTATTACCTTTGCCGGGTTTTAGCTGCTGCAGTCCATTTAATCCGCCACCACTGTGGCTTTGCGGCTTCCCAGGTGGGGGTCCCTAGCCGTCGTCCCTCCAAGGTTACTGGTATGTCTTCACTCACATCCAGCCTGCGCCTTTCAGGACTCTTCCGCAAGCCTCTGCCTTCCAAGGCCACTAGCATCCACTCACAGGATCCAGTCTCTGCCATTCAGGCTGCCAGGCTTCACTCAACCTCACTAGGCCTCACACGAACGGTGTCCCACACACATGGGGAACAGGCCTCATGCCTCTCACACCGAACACACCTGTCTCCCATCAAGCAGGGTTTATATATCCATCCCGTGCACACACACACACACAGACAGGACCTTGCTGATGTCACAGTCATGTGATCAGACAGACATTCTGTGCGCGCAGGACCTGTGCTATGTCACAGTCATGTGACCAGTCACCTGAGGGGGAAGGTACATGGTCAGGTAAAACACATCCTGGACCATTACCGTAATGCCAGCAAGTCGCTGCATTACATATCCCCCTCCTCTGTTCAAACTTGTGGGGTTGAACACATAATATACACAATGACATTATAACCCCCAGTTCACATAGAGACCATGTACTTTACAATTGTGCTACTCAGCCCCTGGAACATTAGTCAACGACATTAGCCCATTCCTTAGGGACCTACCATTTGTCACTGTCACTGACTTCGTCAGGTCACCTTTCCGGGTCGTAACCTTGTCAGAGCTCCCCCCGCTCCCAGCGGTCAGTTGTAACCTTGTCAGGTCTCCCCCGCTCCCAGCGGTCAGTCGTAACCTTATCAGGTCTCCCCTGCTCCCAGCGGTCAGTCATAATCTTGTTAGACCTCCCCCGCTCCCAGCGGTCAGTCGTACAGCGGTGTGACTCACATGCCCTGGTATCTAAGGTCCGGTTCGACTCCGTACTGTCCCGTCCTCTATTGGGTCGTTTGTATGGGCTGCTCAAACCTGAGTTACTGGAGGTCTCACTACCTCTAAACCCACGCCCACTACTCTCAGGACATCTTGAAAGGTCCCTAACTCCAGCTATAGCTGTTCTGTTATTTAGGGGGCCCTTTCTCTGTCTGGTCTCATAATTTCTAGACGGCTGCCATCTTCTGCTACTCAGATGATGCTGTCTATCCACTCGCAGTCTAGCGAGATTCAACTGTTCTACCTCTCGCAGGTAGGTCACTCGGTACTCCAACAGCATGCGCATATATCCCAGGCTTTCCTCTGTTCCTACAGTGGAGAATGATACCATGCCGTCTTCGTCTGGTATCCAGTCCTGACGATCACGTGGACTGCTTACTTTCACCACACCAGACTTCTTGACCATCATCTGCATGGCTCGACCATTTCTCCCAACGAGATTCCTCACCAGAACATGAGGCACCCGGATGACCTCTTCACGCATACTGTGAGCTTTCCTCATCAACTCCAGTTTTGCTTGTTCCGTCTTCAACCGGAGTAACCGCTTCATGCGAATACGTCGCCAGTGCATGTCACTTAGGATAGCCACCCTCTTCACTGTGACTTCGGTCGTGGACAGGACCACCAGCTGTTTAGCTTCTGAAGTCAAGTACACCTTACAGGCTCCCACGGCCTTCTTAAACTCCTCATGCACGGACTCACTGGTGCATTCTTCCCTCAAATCCTCGGGTACATCTACGAGGCACTTGTACCGAGACGTTTTGGTCTCACCAGTGGATTCCAGACGATCAACCAGCTCAGGTTTCAGGGACAACTGACCTCCAGCTTCTTCACCCTGTATGCTTTCCCTGAGCTGATTCACAGCTACAACTTCACGAATTTCCATCTTGACCACTTCCATCTCATATTTATCTGTGGTTAACACTCTCTTAGCTCTCCTCAGGTCCACCCTCTCTTGGTATAAGGGAGTGAGTGCAACGTGTTCGCCCTTTTCCTTCTCCAAGAAGGCCTCGTTCACTGAGTGATACTTTGTCAGGCGACTTTCGAGCCCGGAAACTTCTTCCTCTAGCTCCGCCACTCGCCTCTCAGTGGCCCGTCTCTGAAGCTCCTATTGCTTCCAATGGGTTTGTAGCGACTCCTTGAGCTCCTTGATCTCGGCTCCTACATCCACCGAATCATCCGAGCTCACATCACTCGAGGAGGTATCTGCTTCATACCTCCCATCACCAGCGGCCAACTCCTGGCCCTGGTCTATGGCTTCTCCGATAGACTCCTCCATCTTTTTCCGCTCAGCTTCCATCTTGCTGACTGTTTCCTTAAGGCACGTCACCGCCCTCTGGAGAGTATCACAGAACATCTGTAGCTCCTTCACCTGAGCTTCCAGACCTAGGGTCTTCCTGCGGAGATCACCATTTTCATCACGGATTTCCTGCAGGGTGGTCTCAACCACTTGGCGCACATGCTCTGCACCCGCCTTATCCTCCTCTAGTTTTACTTTAACCTTGAGGAGATCCTCATAATCTCTCCTACGTTGTTGCAGTTCCTTACCGAACTTTTCATCGCACTCCTTCTTGGAGTCACACAGTTTCTGGTGGAACTGTTCGCGCAGTCGTTCTAGGTTTTGTTCACGCCCAGCAACTTCATGCTGCAGCGCCTCTTTGAGGGCAGACAGCTCTAACTGTACCAGGGAGAAGCGATCTTTCACCTCGCATAACTCATCTTCACACACCGCTTTGTCAATCTCTAATTGAAAAACCTCCTCCTTGATTTTGCGGCGGTCCTCCTTAATTCCGTAGAACATTTCCTTCCACTGGTTAATTTCCGCGTGGCTTTGCTCCACGTCTCGCTGCCAGTTCCTCATAAGCTGGTGTATTTTCTGCTGTTCAGACTCCAGGTTCAACTAGTCTGAGGACACGTTCCCCAGGTTTTCACATAATTGCTGCACGTCACTCTGACCCTGCTGGCCGATAGGCTCCAGCTCTTGGTTACGACTGACCGCCTCCTCTTTCAGGGCTGTCAGATCCTTCTGACTCAGTACTGTACCGGAGGTTGCTACTGGCAACGTCACCTCCTCTTCTACCTCTAATGGAGGATCCACACTTGAAGCAAAGGCACACAGTACTACATTCTCTTTATTTTCATTTTCAGCCAAGTCTACAGAAGCAACCTTTTTGTGGCCCTTGCGCCGTCTACGAGATGGGGACTTTCTCACCTCGTCTAGCCCCTCCTGACTGACCTCTCCTTCTACTTTCGTAGTGTCACTGTCAGCTACGGGGTCTGTGTCACTCCCCATGGTGTTGTGGACTAACAGGTCACCTCCCACTTTGACGTCACCCCCTTCTACTGGAGCTACCCCGTTATCAACGGTCACATTATCATTTTTAGGAGGTACCAACCCACCACCAGTAATTTTTTTTGATTTTCTATCCTCCACGCTGTTTTGAACAACCGCCCCTTTTTTAGACTCCGCCCCCTTTTTAACAACCACACCGACAGGGGAATTTTTACAAGAAAAATCAATAATAGTCTTAGGACTCAGTTCACAACAGCTCTTACCACCTCCCCGGGCACTCTGGGACAACACTGGCGCCCCCGGACAGTTCATAGAATGGTCCACTGCCGCCATTCCATATGGTGCCCACAGCTCCTGTGGTTCCTGCACCATGTCCAGTTTCATGTCCAGTAGACGTTTCTCAAATACCTGCTCCGGTTTTAACAGGCACTTTAATCGCTCTAATCGCTCAATAGCTTCAGACTCAGTTGCTGCTCCTTTCACAGCCATTTTTATCTGCTCCTGCATTTCCTCAGGACACTATTCACACAAAGCTCTTCCCGGAAAAATCTTCGTGGCCCCGCCGAGCCACAGCAAAACCGGATTTGAGTGCGACGACAACCTTCGCAACCCCGCCGAGTTGCAGCCAGATGCTTTAAACTTCGTGAGCCCCGCCAAGCCACAGCAAACCAGGTTTGAGTGCGAAGCCAATCTTCGCAACCCCACCGAGTTGCAGCCAGATGCTTTAATCCACACTCGTCCTGTGCCGTTGCCCCTAGCAACCGGGCTGCCGTTGCCTTAAGCAACCAGACTGCAGTTGCCCCTAGCAACAGGACTGCAGTTGCTCCTAGCAACCAGGCTGTTGTTGCCGCTAGCAACCGGGCTGCAGTTGCCCGCATTCTCGAACCATATGTAAGGCAGCACTAGTCATCATAATGGGGGATACTCGCTGCACCGGGTCAATTAATGCACACCAGCAATGTCTTTCCGGTATTTCACAATGCTGCAGTTTATTGCACTTCATAAACCACAGTTCACACATATAATGTCCACGAGCCCAAGTGGCAGACCGGCCCACTTGGCCCAGGTTACAGCCTTCAGCAAGGTAATACTTTAGCAATGTCCATACAAGTGTCCATATAACAAAGTGTATTACCTTTGCCGGGTTTTAGCTGCTGCAGTCCATTTAATCTGCCACCACTGTGGCTTTGCGGCTTCCCAGGTGGGGGTCCCTAGCCGTCGTCCCTCGAAGGCTACTGGTATGTCTTCACTCACATCCAGCCTGCGCCTTTCAGGACTCTTCCGCAAGCCTCTGCCTTCCAAGGCCACTAGCATCCACTCACAGGATCCAGTCTCGGCCTTTCAGGCTGCCAGGCTTCACACAGCCTCACTAGGCCTCACACGAACGGTGTCCCACACACATGGGGAACAGGCCTTATGCCTCTCACACCGAACACACCTGTCTCCCATCAAGCAGGGTTTATATATCCATCCTGTACACACACACACACACACACACAGACAGGACCTTGCTGATGTCACAGTCATGTGATCAGACAGACATTCTGTGCGCGCAGGACCTGTGCTATGTCACAGTCATGTGACCAGTCACCTGAGGGGGAAGGTACATGGTCAGGTAAAACACATCCTGGACCGTTACCGTAATGCCAGCAAGTCGCTGCATTACAATTGCCAGTGTAACCTGTATATATGGAGTTATAATGAAGTACCTCACTAGTAGGCTGTTATATTGACTTGGTATAACGATGCATTGAAAATTGGTACATATGATCTGGATTCTATTAATATATAAATAGATGTTTACAGCTCTTGAGCACTTGCACTTTATTGAATCTAGATATAAGTTCCTCGCCCCAACCCTGATGATTATGAGTTGTCAATACATTTTTCTGACACCTGTATCTTGCCCATGACTCTGTCTGTATTTATGTGCATTTTATTGTATGCCATTTTTGTGAACAAATTCCGAATAAACCCTATTATATATTTTGTTATTGGATGAGTTACTCCACTTTTTCATGTTTGAATTTCTGTTATGGGCAAGCAGTCTTCAGTTATGTGCAGGCAGTCATGTGATATGGGCTGGCAGTCTTATTTTATGGGCAAGCAGTTCTGTGTTATGGGCAGGAGTCCTGTTATGAGCAAGCAGCCCTCAATTATAGGAAGGCAGTCCTGTGTTATGGGAAAACTGTCTTCTGCTATGGTCAAGCAGTTCTGTGTTATGGGCAGGCAGTCCTGTGTTATTAGCAAACAGTCCTGTGTTATGGACAGGCAGTCCTGTGTAATGGGAAGGCAGTCCTGTGTTATTGGCAGTCAGTTCTGTGTTATAGGCTGGCGGTCCTGTGCTATGGACAGGCAGTCCTGTATTACAGGCAGTGTGAAGACATGGGGTCTTCCGTGGGCGTAACACTTCTCAGACAACAGCGGGCAATACTTTATTGAACCACAAAGTGGACAATAAACATATAGAACAGTCCCAGCAAGTACCCAAGATGGTGCAAAATTACACAGTCCTTACCCTTCCACTGGCCCGCCGAGAATAGAGTAACTGCGATTTCGGGGCTTCCAGGGCCGACTACCCCCACCAGTGGCACCCTGCTTTTGGTGAGCACTCAAAGAGAGAAGGTAACGACAAACTTAGGAAACTAGCCGAGAGCAGTGAAGTCTGGGGCCAGATGACCTGATTGTCCCAAACTGGATTCTTCAAGACGTCTCTGAAGTTTCAGGAATGGTCAATGGAGCCAATCTGTATTCCTCCAGCTGGGACCCTAAGCTGACATGCTGTAGAATTAGACAGACTAGAGGCAGAGACCCCTTGCAGCCATCATTCACAGGTCAAGGGTCAGGGATCAAGGTGGAAGGGGCTCCTGACTCATTGTTTGAGCATTTTATCAACTGGCATGATTTGGTATAATACATAATCAGCATATTATCACAGTATTGCTTCATGTCTCTATCTTGCAAGATTTGCAGACAATAGGTTACAGTACATCTCAATTCAAGTGTCAACATTCAGGATTATACAAACAATACCTGTGTTAATCAACCAAAGTAGAACACCAATGCAAAAGTCAATATGAAGATAAAAGCATATAGCTCCTGGCTTACTGAATATGTCTGGCATAATTAAGAAGAAAATCTGGGTCATCACAGCCAGCAGTCCTGTGTAATGGGCAGGCAGTCCTGTGTTATGGGCAGGCAGTCCTGTGTTATGGGCAGGCAGTCCTGTGTTATGGGCAGGCAGTCCTTTTATTAGTTTGCGTGCCTTGATGTAGTCAGCTTTGCAATTTTGTCTGCACACATGTAATCCACATTCCCAAGCACACAAATCAGGGGTATAGTTGCGAGCGGACCCAATAAGCACAATCAATTCTAGTTATTAGTGACCACTTTCTCTAAGAAGATCGATTTTTTAATATAGCCATATATTATATGTACTTAAGAATGTGACGCGCCCCCAGGGCCGTGGGGTACTCGGCAACCGGGCCTCTGTGGATGCCGATGGGGGATATCACGGTGGCTGGCCTGGTCCAGGGCGGTCAACAAAAGGGGGTCTACTTTTATATGGGGTTTTTGGGATATTCCGTGACGCCACCTGTGGTATGCGGCTAGAGGGAGCCGCCGCTGCGGAGCAGTCCTCTGGAGCTGGTGTTGCGGCAGCAGGGATGGTGTGGCTCTCCACAGGTAGAGCTAGCTCCAGGGCAGTGTAGAATGTGTAAGGTGCGCTGGGCGTTGTAGTGCAGGGGGAAAGATCGCGCAGAAGAAATAACTGGACAGAGGCGGTGCGGTGCAGTCATCCGTGTCTTTACTCACAGTTCTTTAGTTTCTCAGGGTGCACTGTCAGCTTACAGCCTCCCGCGTCGCACTGCGTTCACCAGGCAGGGGTTCAGTTCTTCCTCTGGTGATTTGGGAATGCTTGACAGAACCCCACTTTCCTGTGTTCCTCTCTAGACCGACTTCACACTGGTCTTTCTCCCTCCTGCTCTGTGCTGCCCACTCTCAATCCTGTTCGGGTGCTCTGAAGTCCCTCCTGTGCGTCGGATCCCGGACCTGCTTGACCCTCCTGGGGATTAGAATGCGGCTTACGATCCCCCTGTCTTCTGACAGGTGCGGGGCGTACGGGTGCCTTCCTGCACTCGCCGTACCCCCTAGACTCCCTGCTCCCCTCCTGAGCCTCCAGACTTGGCCCTACTTGTAGAGCAGAGCTCCTACTGAGACTCTGCTCCCGGACTGTTCTTCTGAACTGTCCTGAGCTGTTCTTCTGAACTGCTCTCCTCTACTCGACCTGCCACCCTAAGATGGCTTCCCTATATATACTCCTACCAAAGTGCTCCCCTAAACTACTTCCTCCACCCACACCCACTACTGGTTCCCCCTACCTTTGGGTTCCCCCCACTCCAGCCAGGGTCAGGGCTCAGCAGCTGCGCTCTGCATGTTGCCCCTCCAGCCGGCTTGGAGCAGTGTAGTGTTGAATGCTGGTGTTGGGGTTCCGGGCAGCACTCCCTTCTTACCTGAGAGAAGAGAGACACCACACCTCTGGGTGAGGTGCAGTACCTCTGTGGCGACTGAACCCTCAGGGGCGCCACAAACGCCCTAATTATTTTTTCTTTTTTTTTTTATCGGTTGCAATTCTGCCAGTTTTTTGGGGGGGTTTCACTTTTACTTAGTTCACAAGTGCTGTAATTGACTGGTCAACTTTGTTTTTTTTTGGGGCTAAATAATGTGAAAATATTACAGCTCGAGTCCTTACAGTTGCTGTAATACCAAACATGTAGTTGTATTTATTCATAAAAAAACATTTTTATAAAGGAAAAAAACTGAATTTGTTAACATTTTTATATCTCACTCGTGTAGTTGTTTGATCGCATTTTTAATACTCTGTAGTACTTTAGTATTGCAGTGCACTATGCCGATCTGGGAAGTCTGACGCAGATCCTATCAGGTCCTGCCTCTTGCAGTGCCTAATAAGAGTTCATGGCAAATCTGTTGGTTTTTGTTAGCGACCCCAGTGGCATAGAAACACAGAGGGTTTTCTATTTAGATGCCTGTGTTGCTATTGACCATGGCATCTTAGGGGTTCATTGACCAGGCTGAAAGTTAGGTGATGGAGCGGGCTCACCTAACATTCATGTATGGCATATTGCAAGAGATATTGTAATTACCTTCCAAATGATGTTGGTATCATTGGTGAAAGCAGAGAGTAATAACATAATTCGGCTGCACACCGCTCCGTTTATCTGAATGGGGCGCAGTGCTGAGCAGCCACAGCAGTGATCTTAGTCATGCCCACTGATGACTTGATTGACCTCCTGCTTGGCCTGTGAAGTTCTGACTTGATAGGTTCCCTTTACATTTATATCTATGAAGGTGACGTGGAGCTAAAATTAAAGCTTTGACCGTTAAAAATATTTATTAAAAAATTAATCAGCACAGAAATGTGGACCTAAACACAACATGGTGTTAAAGGGGTCGTCCACTACTCTTATATTGATGACCTATCCTCGAGATAAGTCATCAATATCAAATAGGTGGAAATATGACACCTGGCACCCCCAGAGAATAACTCTTTGCAGCTCACACGGTGGTTGATCGTACCCAATGCACAGAGCTGGAACTGGGATAGTGGCCATTTCTCGGGTACTGCAGCTCAGCTCCCATTCACTCCAATATAAGATGAGCTGCAGTACCCGAGAGCGGCCATAATGCAGTGAACAGAGCTATGCTATTTTAGCTCCATGCACTGTTTACATCTGGCTGCACAGCTGATCAGTGGGGGTGTCGAATGACAGACCCCCCATTAATCTGATATTCACGACAGATCATAAGGATCAGGCACAACAAAAGGTTGGCTCATAGCATGAAGCTTCAATAACTAAGCAACCAGAGGCAGCGAAACAACCCTAAAACATTTTTGAACCTCCACCATATTTGACTGTAGGTACTGTGTTCTTTTCTTTGTAGGCCTCTTTCCATTTTCGGTAAACAGTAGAATGATGTGCTTTACCTAAAAGCTCTATCTTGTTCTCATCTGTCCACAAGATGCTTTCCCAGAAGGATTTTGGCTTACTCACGTACATTTTGGCAAACTGCAGTCTAGCTTTTTTATGTCTCTGTGTCAGCTCATGGCCTGAAGCTTAGATAACTAATAAACCAGTGCATAGCGTGGAGGATATCGCTGATACATCTCATTCATCATTATGTCTCTATAGGCTTTCTGTGACATGGATTATAGAGGCGGAGGGTGGACTGTTTTTCAGAAGAGAATTGATGGAACCATTGATTTCCAGAGAACTTGGCCAGACTACATGGATGGATTCGGAGAACTGTCAGGTAATTCTATCTTTGAGTGATATTGTGCTCACTCTTTCGTTCATTCTCTTATGGATACAGATGTAGCAGAGTTTAGTTAGAGTGCAATTTGACATTTTAATTCATCTGTGTTGTATAAATGGTAGAACATTTCATTGCAGTATATCGGGGATAGAAATCTTCCTGTATAAATGCCTAATATACCAAAGGGTAAAGGATTTTCTACTCCTTTAATCAATGCAAAAAATATATAGCACATACCCATAGATCCCCCATCACTCCTCTGTCCCACTGATCGGGACCCCCGCCGGTCTCCTCTCCTTTTCTTCCAGTCTGGCCAGAACCTGAGCGCTGCAGCCAATTAATGGACGCAGCGGTGGCCCGTTGCTGCTGGTAATGATAACTGTACTCCTTTGACATTAGAACACGTCGAATACATAGAGATGCATCTGCTCATGCCTTTATAGCAATTATCTAAAAAAAACTCTAATTTCCTTCACATTAAGAAGTTTCTCACCACATTTTGGCCAGACTGCACTGCACTGACTCAGCCCCGTGACTCATGGGTCTACATGAATGCAGCAGTTTAATAAGCACATGGAAAATATGGCTAAACATAAGGATGAAATACTTTTAAACCCTCATGTTTATGGAAAGGCAGTTCTTTGTTTTGGGCAGGTAATCTCGTGTTGTGGGCAGGCAGTCCTGTGTTATGGGCAGGCAGTCCTATATTATAAGCAGGCAGTCCTATGTTATAGGCAGGCAGTCCTGTGCTATGGGCAGACAGTCATGTGTTATGGGCAGTTAGTCCTGTGTTATGAGCAGGCAGTCATGTGTTATGGGCAGGCAGTCCTGTTTTATGGGCAGGTAGTCCTGTGTTATGAGCAGGCAGTCCTGTGTTATGGACAGGCAGTCTTATGTTATAGGCAAACTGTCCTGTGTTATGGGCAGACAGTCCTATGTTATGGGCAGGTAGTCCTGTGTTATGGGCAGGTAGTCCTGTGTTATGTACTGGCAGTCCTGTGTTATGGGCATGCAGTGCTGTCTTATAGGCAGGCAGTGCTGTGTTATGGGCAGACAGTCCTATGTTATGGGCAGACAGTCCTATGTTAAGCGCAGTTAGTCCTGTGTTATGGGCAGGTAGTCCTGTGTTATGGGCAGGTAGTCCTGTGTTATGTACTGGCAGTCCTGTGTTATGGGCAGGCAGTGCTGTGTTATAGGCAGGCAGTGCTGTGTTATGGGCCGTTAGTCCTGTGTTATGAGCAGGAAGTCTTATGTTATAGACAGGCAGTCCTCTGTTACGGGCAGGCAGTCCTGTGTTATGGGCAGGCAGTCCTATGTTATGGGCAGGCAGTCCTGTGTTATGGGCAGGCAGTCCTGTGTTATAGGCAGGCAGTCTTATGTTACAGACAGGCAGTCCTGTGTTATGGACAGACAGTCTTATGTTATAGACAGGCAGTCCTGTGTTATGGGCAGGCAGTCCTGTACTATAAGTAAGCAGTCCTATGTTTTCTTCATTCCAAGCTATCTCTCACTTATGAAACCTAATAGGTACAATTAAAAATGATTGTTAGTTACCAGGGACAATCCCGGTAATGTCCTTATTTTGCCCGAAATATCTATTTTTTTTACGTATTTCTTTGTTTCTTTTGGATTTTTTAAAGGGTTATTCCCAAAATAATAAGTTATCTCCTACAATAAAGATAGGGGATAAGTTAGTGATCGCTGAGGGTCTGACCAGTGGGAACATCAATGGCTCTAAGAATGGGGATCTGTAATGGGAAAGCAGGATCTACAGAAGCACATTGTGAATGGAGCAGAAGTAGCTGATTGCTTTACCTGGTATCTCCGGCAGCCTCCTAGAGAATGAGTGGAGCTGAGGAGGACATGAACAACCTCCGCTTCTTTCAGACGTGGCTCTACAGATCTCCATTCTTGCGATTGTTGGGCGTCTCAACAATCGGAACCACAGCAATCAGGAAGTTATCTTCTATCCATACTTGACACAAAAATTGACCGCACATTTGTCATCAGATTTCATTATACAAACTGTATACATTGTTAAATAGATATCTTAGACCTGATAGAGCTGGTGTTCTTACTTTGAGAATCCATATCGCAATGGTCAGAAAATCCTGATATTAAGACAAGCATTTCATGAGTTCAACCAAAGCGTCAGAGAACTCATTAGTACAAGTGTATTCAGCTTCTGCCCACCCTACCTGAGAATTACACCTTGTACTGAGCAGTGTGAGATCTCAGCAGGGAGGAGTATCATTGAAAATCTGTCAATCAGGCTCAATTGAGCTTAATTTTCATTAAGGATTATACAGCCATTCTGACCAACTAAGCACACCAGTCTCATCAGGTCTAAGAGATCTTTTTAAGAATTTAATGCAGTTTGTATTGTATAATGTAGTGACAGATCTGCTTTAAATTATGTTTAGTGCATAATATCCATTTAAAAATGCCTTGTTCACCAATTGTGAATTAATAAAATTGATTAAGAAGACTTCCAGAATTGGCCACAGTTGAGAAGCAGCTACAAAGAGTGTCTAACTGTAGGACCCCCCACTTCCAAGTGTTACATGGGGGGGAATTTTTTTTTTATCTGTTAGGCACCATGTAATGCATCATTTATCCTGTGGGGGTGCTGCTGGGAAATTAAACTCTTGCTCCTGGGTTTCTCCATCAACTACAGTTTAACACCAGTGGTTCCAGCAGAAGATTACTCTATGATCAACTTTTCTTTTTTTTTTGGTGGGTGGAGGGGGAATCTTTGCAATAAAACAGGATTATCTAAACAGAATACTCTTTCAGGTTCTACTTTCATATTTTTTAATCTAATTGTTTTCTTTACTATTGTTTTGTTCTTTGCAAAAGGTGAGTTCTGGCTAGGTTTGAAGAAAACATTCTGCATTCTAAATCAGAAGAACACCAGCTTTATGCTGAACATAGCCTTAGAGGCAGAAGATGGCTCCTCGGCATTTGCCACTTATGATAATTTTTGGATCGAAGATGAGAAGACAGCCTTTATAATGCATGTCGGACGCTATTTCGGAACAGCAGGTAAAGCATTCTTCAGATGTTTTCCTTATTTAACGCCTTTACCCCCCCAAGGTGGTTTGCACGTTAATGACCAGGCCAATTTTTACAATTCTGACCAATGTCACTTTATGAAGTAATTACTCTGAAACGTTTCAACGGATCCCCCTGATTCTGAGATTGTTTTTTTGTGACATATTGTACTTCATGATAGTGGTAAAATTTCTTCGATATCACTTGCGTTTATTTGTGAAAAAATTGGAAATTTGGCGAAAATTTTTAAAATTTCACAATTTTCAAAATTTGAATTTTTATGCCCTTAAATCAGAGAGATATGTCACACAAAATAGTTAATAAATAACATTTACCACATGTCTACTTTATATCAGCACAATTTTGGAACCAAACATTTTTTTTACTAGTGCGCTATAAGGGTTAAAAGTTGATCAGCGATTTCTCATTTTTACAACAAAATTTACAAAACCATTTTTTTAGGGACCACATCACATTTGACGTGACTTTGAGGGGCCTTTATGTCAGAAAATACCCAAAAGTGACACCATTCTAAAAACTGCACCCCTCAGGGTCCTCAAAATCACATTCAAGAAGTTTATTAACCCTTCACGTGCTTCACAGGAATTTTTGGAATGGGGAAGAAAATAATGCACATTTAAGTTTTTTCACAAAAATGTTACTTTAGACCCCAATTTTTTTTATTTTTGCAGGGGTAACAGGAAAAAATGGACCCCAAACTTTGTTGTGCAATTTCCCCTGAGCACGCAGATACCCCATACGTTGGGAAAAAACACTGTTTGGGTGCACGGCAGAGCTCGGAAGGGAAGGAGCGCCATTTGACTTTTTGAATGTAAAATTTGCTTGAATAATTAGCTGACGCCATGTTGCGTTTAGAGAGCCCCTGATGTGCCTAAACAGTGGAAACCCCCCCCCATAAGTGATACAATTTTGGAAACTAGACCCCTCAGGGAACTTATCTAGATGTGTGATGAGCACTTTGAACCCACCGGTGCTTCACAGAAGTTTATAACATGGAGCCATGAAAATAAAATTTTCACATTTTTCCGACAAAAATGTTTTTCAGCCCCCAGTTTTGCATTTTCATAAGGGTAACTGGAAAAATTGCACCATGCAACTTATTGTGCAATCTCTCCTGAGTAAGCCGATACCCCATATGTGGGGGAAAAACACTGCTTGAGCGTACGGCAGGGTTCAGAAGGGAAGGAGCGTCATTTGACTTTTTGAATGTAAAATTTGCTTGAATAATTAGTGGACGCCATGTTGCGTTTGGAGAGCCCCTGATGTGCCTAAACAGTGGAAACCCCCCACAAGTGACACCAATTTGGAAACTAGACCCCTCAGGGAACTTATCTAGATGTATGGTGAGCACCTTGAACCCCAGGTGCTTCCCAGAAGTTTATAGCATGGAGCTGTGAAGATAAAATTTTCACATTTTTCCCACAAAAATGTTTTTCAGCCTCCAGTTTTGCATTTTCATAAGGGTAACAGGAGAAATTGCACCATGCATCTTGTTGTGCAATCTCTCCTGAGTAAGCCGATACCCCATATGTGGGGGAAAAACACTGCTTGGGCGCACTGCAGGGAAGGAGCGCCATTTGACTTTTTGAATGTAAAATTTGCTTGAATAATTAGCGGATGTGCCCCTGATGTGCCTAAACAGTGGAAATCCCACTCAAGTGATACCATTTTGGAAACTAGACCCCTCAGGGAGCTTATCTAGATGTGTGGTGAGCACCCTTAACCCCCCAGGTGCTTCACAGAAGTTTAGAACATGAAGCCATGAAAATAAAAAAATCTAACTTTTTCCACAAAAATGATCTTTTATCCCCAAATTTTTTAGTTTCACAAGGGTAAGAGGAGAAAATGGAACCTAAAAACTGCTGTGCAATTTCTCCTGAGTACGGCAATACCCCATATGTGGGGAAAATACAGTGTTTGGCGCACATCAGGGTTCAGAAGGGAAGGAGCACTGTGTGACTTTTTAAATGCAAAATTGGCTGGAATCAAGAGCGGACGCCATGTTGCATTTCGGGAGCCCGTGATGTGCCTAAATAGTGGAAACCCTCCAGAATTGACTCCATTTTGGAAACTAGACCCCTCCAGGATTTTATCAAGGGGTATAGTGTACATTTTAAACCCAGAGGTACGACAGAATTTGATAACATTAGGTCATCATATTGAATAAGTTATCATTAGTCTTGAGCGCAAGTGCTTGCTACTTGAGTTTGCATCGGGTACTCGGGTATGCACCATGTATTACGGGTGCTCGAGTGACATGCTCGAGTCCCTGCCCCGCATGTTTCATGGTTGTTAGACACTCAAAAAAAACATGCGGGATTGCTCGTGCATGGCAGGCGAACCCAGCAACGTTTTTTGGCCGAGAAGCATATGGGGCGGAGACTCGAGCATGTCACTCGAACACCCACGATACTCAGTGCATACACGAGCACCCGATGCAGTCTCAAGTAGCAAGCACTTGCGCTCAACACTGGTCGCCATATTGTCATAATTTTTTTTCCCTTACTTTTGAAAAAATCCCAACCCTAACCCCAACCCTAATTCTACCCCATCCCTAACCCTAATCCCAACCCTAACCTGTGTGGTATAAGTGATTAGACGACTTCATTTTTCGGGTTGGTGCGATTTCAGCGATACCAGATTCATATTGGGTTTTTATGTTTGACAGGTGTCACACACTAAGACGCTTTTTTTGCAAAGACTAGTTTTTGCATCGCCATATTTTGAGAGACAGCTTGTTTTTCACGGGACAAGTTGACGTTTTTATTGGTACTATTTTCGGGCACGTGACATTTTTTGATCGCTTTCTATTCCGATTTTCGGGAGGCAGAATAAACAAAAAAACAACAATTCCGGAATTGTTTTTATGTTTTTTTTATGCCGTTCCGTGTGTGGTAAAATTGATAAGGCAGCTTTATTCTTCGGGTCAGTACGTTTACAGTGGTACTGCATTTATTTATTTTTTTTATGCTTTTACACAATAAAAACTATTTTCTAGAAAAAAAATTTTTTTTGTATCGCTTTATTCTGAGAGCTATATCTTTTTTATTTTTTGGATGATGGAGCTGTATGGCGGCTTGTTTTTTGCAGGACAAGATGACGTTTTCAGCTGTACCATTTTTATTTACATTCGTCTTTTTGATCGTGTGTTATTCCATTTTTTGTTTGGCAGTATGATGATAAAGCATTGGTTTTAACTTCGTTTTTTATTTATTTTTTTACCGTGCTCACTAAAGAGATTAACTAGTGGGACAGTTCTATAGGTCAGGTCGTTCCGGACGCGGCGATACCAAATATGTGTACTTTTGTTGGTTTATTTTTTTTTTGTTCATAATAAATAAATATTATGGGTTCAATATATTTTTATTTTTTGGGGATTATTTTTTTTCATTTTTTTTATATTTTTACAATTTCTTTTTTATTTTATTTCACTTTGCTACTTTTTTTTAACTCTTACACATTGTCCCACTATGGGACTTTCATTTTTTGAAGCCTGATCAACTGCATGGCATAGAGAGCAGCAGCTCCCTATGTGTTAGAACCCTCCTGTTTGTTTTTTCCAACTTGTGTTTTGCGGTCACGTGACCATCTGCCTTTATATTCCAGCTCCGCCCTTTTGGCTGTGCTGGACTTCAGTGTTTGACTGTTTCTCTAGCCAGGTGCTTCTGTGCCCTTCTCTGTCAGTTCGTTTGGTCCTTTTGGGACCTCTAGTACTTTTTTTTCTGTTTGTCTTTTTGTGTTCTGCAACAACTTCTCTGTTTAGGAGGTGTCCCATTTTTGTCCCAGTCCTTAGTTCTTTTAGGGACCCCTCCCCTTATGCTATAGGTCTTCATTCAGACTAGCTGAGGACTAAGGCAGGTCTGTTCGCTTGGAACAGGCAGCCCGCTACCTCGTAGGGATTCAGCTTAGTCTTACTGTAGGGACAGTTTTCCCTTATCTTTCCTTAGTACATGTTGTAGATCATAGAATCATAGAATCATAGAATGGTAGAGTTGGAAGGGACCTCCTGGGTCATCTGGTCCAACCCCCTGCTCAAAGCAGGATTCACTAGATCATCTCAGACAGATGTCTGTCCAGCCTCTGTTTGAAGACGTCCATTGAAGGGGAACTCACCACCTCTCGTGGCAGCCTGTTCCACTCATTAATCACCCTAACTGTCAAAAAGTTTTTTCTAATATCTAATCTGTGTCTCCTCCCATTTAGTTTCATCCCATTGCTTCTAGTCTTTCCTTGTGCAAATGAGAATAAAGATGATCCTTCTACAATGTGACAGCCCTTGACATATTTGTAGACAGCTATTAAGTCTCCTCTCAGTCTTCTTTTTTGCAAGCTAAACATTCCCAAATCCTGCAACCGTTCCTCATAGGACATAGTTTGCAGACCAGTCACCATTCTGGTCGCTCTTCTCTGAACTTGCTCCAGTTTGTCGATGTCTTTTTTAAAATGTGGTGCCCAAAACTGTACACAGTATTCCAGATGAGGTCTGACCAAAGAGGAGTAAAGACCGATAATGACTTCACGTGATCTAGACTGTATGCTTCTGTTAATACATCCCAGAATTGTATTTGCCTTTTTTGCTGCTGCATCACACTGTTGACTCATGTTCAGTCTATGATCTATTAGTATACCTAAGTCTTTTTCACATGTACTGTTGCTTAGCTCTATTCCTCCCATTCTGTATATGCTTTTTTCATTTTTATTGCCCAGATGTAGTACTTTGCATTTTTCCCTGTTAAAAACCATTCTGTTGGTTGCTGCCCACTGCTCCAGTTTATTTAGGTCTTTTTGAATCCTCTCTCTCTATTCTCTAGTATTAGCTATCCCTCCTAGCTTTGTGTCATCAGCAAATTTAATCAGTTTACCCTCAATTCCTTCATCTAAATCATTGATAAAGATGTTGAACAATACAGGTCCCAGGACGGAGCCCTGTGGTACCCCACTTGAGACATTCATCCAGCTGGATGTGAAGCCATTTACAACCACCCTTTGAGTCCGATCACTAAGCCAGTTATGAATCCACCTAACAGTTGCCTGGTCCATTGCATACTTGGTCATTTTTTCAATAAGGATGATGTGAGATACTTTGTCAAATGCTTTGCTGAAGTCAAGATATACTATATCTACAGCATTTCCCTGATCCACCCAGTCAGTGATTCTGTCATAGAAGGAAATTAAGTTAGTCTGACATGACTTGTTAGTTACAAACCCATGCTGACTCTGGTTAATCACTTCATTCTTATCCATGTACTTACATACATGTTGTTTAATAATTTGTTCAAAGATCTTTCCTGGTATAGAAGTCAGACTCACCGGCCTATAGTTCCCTGGGTCCACCTTCTTCCCCTTTTTGAAGATAGGAACAACATTTGCTCTTCTCCAGTCTTCTGGGACTTCTCCTGTTCTCCAAGAATTTTCAAAGATTATGGAGAGTGGTTCTAAAATTTCTTCTACAATCTCCTTCAGTACTCTGGGGTGTAATTCATAACACTATGCCATGCAGCCTGTCAGCGCTGCACACAGGGGAGATATTACTTTGGTCATCCACTGCGCATGACCAAAGTAACGTCCTGCCTCCTGGTGACCCGCATGTTGTCATGACGACATCTGGTCATCATGACAACATTCGGAAGCCGCCGCAGACATCATGGAACGCCGGCAGGAGAGGTGAGTATAACGATCACCTCCCCCCTTGCCACGGCAATGCTGCGATCGACTTCGATTGCACCATTGCGGGGGTTAATGTGCAGGGAGCAGTGCGGGATTATCACAGCTGACACCCGTCGGCAATCGCCCCGCACCGCTTGTGTGCCCGCGCAGCGCGCGTAATAGGACGTAGCTGACCCTATAGGTCCAGGGCGCAGCTACGTACTATTACTGACAAGTTCGTAAAGGGGTTAAAAAAGCTGCTAAGACTTGACAGTTGTCAGGTGTAGGAATTTGCTCTGGTAGGCAGTGGCAGGAACGCAGTCAAGAGGCAACACACAGGCTTAAAGTCCAAACTTCAGTGTTTTATTCACACTTTAAAGAGCAAGTGGCAGAAAGGGAAAAAAACAACGTAAATGTACTCCAACTTGGAGAACCACCAGTCTCAGACTCACCCTTGCATGGGACGGGCTTAACTAAGCGGCCGCCTGGTCACCACTAGTGATGTGGTTAGTTGCAGGCCACAGGCGACAACCAGGTGCCATTCCCAGGGTTGCTTGAATCTTTGTCACAGAACTTTCCAGCATGTTTCCAAACAGCAATACAAATTCAGGCTCACTCCAGCCTAGTTCCTAACGCACTGAGATTTCCCCCCTAACTGGCTTATGCCGTCTTGATTGCTGCTGTGTATGTCAGGTGTTGCTCTGAAAACCCGGAGAATTAGGGAAAATCCAGACCTCATTTTATCTTGCTGGGAGAAATATACCTTCCATGTAGTACTACACCTTTCACTGCACCACATACCTCCCCCTTTGTTGAACCCTATGGGCGTGGACACATGTCATACAGTGGACTCTGGACAGGGCATCCGCATTCCCCAGCAGTCTGCCTGCCCGATGTTCCACTGAAAACTTGAAATTTTGGAGGGACAGAAACCATCTAGTGACTCGCGCATTCCTCTCCTTAGCTTGACTCATCCAAGTAAAAGGGGAATGATCGGTCACCAAACAAAATGTCCTCCCCAGCAAGTAATAGCGGAGAGACTCAAGTGCCCACTTAATGGCCAGGCACTCTCTCTCTACTATACTGTACCTTGTTTCAGCTGAGGTAAGCTTCCGGCTCAGGAAACTAACTGGATCCTCTTCCCCGTTAACCTCTTGAGACAGCACGGCACCAAGACATATCTCTGAGGCATCAGTCTGCACAATGAACTCCATTTTGAAATTTGGTGTAACCAGAACCGGTGAATCACAAAGTACAGACTTTAATTTTACAAAAGCCTCCTCTGTCTGATCATTCCAGCTTACCATCATGGACTTTCTCCCTTTCAAGCAGTCTGTTAAAAGAGCTTACAAGGTGGCAAAGTTATGAATAAATCGCCTGTAATATCCCACTAAACCTAGAAAAGCTCTCAAGCTCTCACCTGCTTTGTTGTGAGGGGACGGGTACAATTCTGAATCACCTCTACTTTGTTTACTTGGGGTTTGAGGACTCCTCTTCCAATGACATAACCCAAGTACCGAGCTTCTTCCAACCCTATGGAACATTTCTTTGGGTTGGCGGTAAGCCCTGCGTGTCGGAGGGAATCTATTACCGCCTGTACCTTTGGTATGTGACTTTCCCAGTCTGCACTGTACACAACATTGTAATCAAGATAGGCTGAGGCATAACGGTGATAGGGACAGAGAATAATATCCATTAACCGCTGGAACGTTGCCGACGTGCCATGCAAACCAAAGGGTAATACTTTATACTGGAATAGCCCTTCAGGCGTCACAAAGGGTGTTTTTTCCTTCGCTGCCTCCGTTAGGGGCACCTGCCAGTACCCTTTTGTGAGGTCAAGGGTTGAAAAGTACCGTGCCTGCCCAAACTGCTCTTTCAATTCATCCATCCGGGGCATGGGGTAGGCGTCAAATTTTGAAACTTCATTAAGTTATTAATGAAACTTCATTAAGTTATTACAGAACCGTAGCGTCCCATCAGGCTTAAGTATTATTACTATTGGGCTAGCCCACTCACTGTGGGACTCTTCAATGACACCTAACTGCAGCATAGTTTGCACCTCCTCCGAGATAGCTTGTCGCTGAGCCTCAGGCACTCTATATGGCTTTAGTCGGATTTTGGCCTGGGGCTCCATGATAATGTCATGTTGGATTAGGGAGGTACATCCAGGGAGTTCAGAGAAAACATCTGTAATTCGCCTAACAAACTCCCGGGCCTCCTGAACCTGTTTAGGGGACAGAGTATCCGCTATCTTAACTATGGTGGAGGCTCCTCTCAATATCCCCGGAGGTAATGTAGCCTTCTCCACAGGTAATGCAGGTAGCGGACTGTCCCCGCCAGGGTGGTCTCTATCTTTCCATGGTTTAAGCAAATTTATATGCTAGACCTGCTCTGGCTTCCTCCGTCCTGGTTGGTGTATCTTGTAGTTTACCGGCTCCACCTTCTCCATTATCTCATAGGGCCCCTGCCACCTTGCAAGGAATTTGCTATCTACTGTAGGCACAAGTACCAACACCCGATCCCCCGGACTAAAGGTTCTTACCCGAGCCTCCCGGTTATAGACCCAACTGTGAGACTGTTGTGCCGCCTCCATATGTTCCCGGACCAGTGGTAGGACTGTCTCCATTCTTTCCTGCATTTTTGCAACATGTTCTGTTACACTCTTGTGTGGGGTCCGTTGGTTTTCCCAAGCCTCATTGGCCATATTGAGCAAGCCCCGGGGATGTCTGCCATTCAATAGTTCGAAGGGTTAGAACCCTGTAGATGCCTGGGGCACCTCACGCACTACAAACAACAAATATGGCAGTAAGAGATCCCAGTCCTTCCCATCTTTGGAGACTGTTTTTTTTTTTAGCATGCTCTTTAGAGTCTTATTGAACCTTTCTACCAGGCTATCTGTTTGGGGATGATACACTGATGTGCGCAACTGTTTAACATTTAACAAGCGGCAGAGTTCTTTCATAATTTTTTACATAAAAGGGGTTCCCTGGTCTGTTAAAATCTCTTGAGGAATCCCCACCCGAGAGAACATACCTATGAGTTCTTTTGCTCTGAGTTTAGCTGACGTATGGCGCAGTGGAACTGCATCAGGATATCGGGTGGCATAATCTAGAACTACCAGGATATGTTGGTGACCCCTTGCCGACTTATTGACAGGACCAACCAGATCCATTGCCACTCTTTCAAAAGGTACCTCTATAACTGGCAGAGGCACCAAAGGACTCCGAAAGTGTGCCTGGGGACTGGTTACCTGGCACAATGGACAGGAATTACAATACCGTTTAACTTCTTCTTGTACTCCTAGCCAGTAAAACCGATACAAAATTCGGTCTAAGGTTTTCTTTTGGCCCAAATGCCCACCCAGTACATGCGCTAGGTCCATTACCAGCCTACGATATGCCTGTGGTACCAGTAATTGCTCTACCATTTCCTCATGTATTTTCTCGACTCGATACAATAAGTCTCGGGTCACCTCAAAACGTGGCAACCCAGGTTGATGGGGTTCCCCATTAATAAACAGCACATTTTCCCTGGCTATTCCCGAGCTAAAGTAGGGTCTCGGAGTTGTGCCGTACCAAAATTGTTGCCAGAGACATTTAAGTCTGACAATTCAGGTCCCGGTGGCAAGTCTTCCATGTCTCCAGCCAACACTTCTATGAGAGAATTTTCCCCCTCCTCCACCAAAGTTCAGCTTACCCCTACTGCCAGCACCTCTTCCTCGGGGCCAACAGGTTCATACTAGTGATGAGCGAGCACTAAAATGCTCGGATGCTCGATGCTCGGGTCGAGCACATTGGAATATTCGGGTGCTCGACCCGAGCAACGAGCCCAATGTAAGTCTATGGGAAACTCAAGCATTTTACAAGCGGCTCCCCCCGGCGGTCTGCAGAGAGCCTAAAAATTGCCCAAATCGATGGGAACAGTGCTCAAATGACATGGGGACTGCATGGGGAAGACCCCTGGAAGCATTTCTGACTCCCAGTTCACTTCTGTCAACAACGTTGTCAGAGGTATTACGCCACTTTTACGGACTCACAATAAAACATACCAAAACAAAACCTTATGTTAAGGAACATTCTTTCCAGGGTAATGACTTGTATATAAAGCAAAATAAATAACCCAAAACAAAAATGCTTCTCCACACCTTGGGCTATGTTCACACGTAGCGTTTTTGATGCGTTTTTTCACTTTTGCAATGCTTTCAACTGAGACAAATGCATTTACCAGGAAATGTCATTTTAACATTTTACAACCTTATCTGGCCATGTGGTGTGTGAGATATCATAGAATCATAGAATCATAGAATGGTAGAGTTGGAAGGGACCTCCTGGGTCATCTGGTCCAACCCCCTGCTCAAAGCAGGATTCACTAGATCATCTCAGACAGATGTCTGTCCAGCCTCTGTTTGAAGACGTCCATTGAAGGGGAACTCACCACCTCTCGTGGCAGCCTGTTCCACTCATTAATTACCCTAACTGTCAAAAAGTTTTTTCTAATATCTAATCTGTGTCTCCTCCCATTTAGTTTCATCCCATTGCTTCTAGTCTTTCCTTGTGCAAATGAGAATAAAGATGATCCTTCTACAATGTGACAGCCCTTGACATATTTGTAGACAGCTATTAAGTCTCCTCTCAGTCTTCTTTTTTGCAAGCTAAACATTCCCAAATCCTGCAACCGTTCCTCATAGGACATGGTTTGCAGACCAGTCACCATTCTGGTCGCTCTTCTCTGAACTTGCTCCAGTTTGTCTATGTCTTTTTTAAAATGTGGTGCCCAAAACTGTACACAGTATTCCAGATGAGGTCTGACCAAAGAGGAGTAAAGACCGATAATGACTTCACGTGATCTAGACTGTATGCTTCTGTTAATACATCCCAGAATTGTATTTGCCTTTTTGCTATCATCAGACACGTCATGTTTCATTTATGAAGGAGGGACTCTGAAAGTCACAAAGCCTATTTTTATAGGGCCATCAGGCGGCCTTTACTATTCTTAAAGGGCTAGCAGTCGACCCTCACTATTCTTAGAGAGCCATCAGCCGGCTATGTTTTATTATTCCCATTACTAAAGAGTGGGTCTCCTATACTGTTATTGCATATGCAGTGAGTGGCAGAGCTGCCCAAAATTTGGACGCACCCCAATAGCACTTTGTAAATTTGGATGCACCCCAATACCCCTTTGAAGAGGGCCTCCTGAAAACATTGTTCCTATTATTAGGAAGTGCGTCTCCCATTGTGTTTGCCTATGCAGTGAATGCAAGGGTTTGCCAAAAATTTGGAGGCACTCCAATGCCCCTTGGAAGAGACGTAGAGGGCCTCATGAAAAAATGTTCCCATTATTAGGAAGTGGGTCTAAAATAGTGCTGGCCTATGCAGTGAATGCAAGGGTTGCCAAAAATTTGGAGGCACTCCAATGCCTCTTCCAAGAGACGTGGAGGTCCGAGGACCTCCTGAAAACAATGTTCCCATTATTAGGAAGTGGGTCTCCCATTGTGTTTGCCTATGCAGTGAATGCAAGGGTTGCCAAAAATTTGGAGGCACTCCAATGCCCCTTGGAAGAGACGTAGAGGGCCTCATGAAAAAATGTTCCCATTATTAGGAAGTGGGTCTCCCATAGTGCAGGACTATGCTGTGAATGCAAGGGTTGCCAAAAATTTGGAGGCACTCCAATGTCCCTTGGAAGAGACGTGGAGGTCAAGGGGGCTCCTCAAAACAATGTTCCCATTATTAGGAAGTGGGTCTCCCATAGTGCTGGCCTATGCAGTGAATGCAAGGGCTGCCAAAAATTGGGAGGCACTCCAATGCTCCTTGGAAGAGACGTGGAGGAGGGCCTCATAAAAAAATGTTCCCATTATTAGGAAGTGGGTCTACCATTGTGTTTGCCTATGCAGTGAATGCAAGGGTTGCCAAAAATTTGGAGGCACTCCAATGCCCCTTGGTAGAGACGTGGATGAGGGCCTCATAAAAAAATGTTCCCATTATTAGGAAGTGGGTCTCCCATTGTGTTTGCCTATGCAGTGAATGCAAGGGTTGCCAAAAATTTGGAGGCACTCCAATGCCCCCTGGAAGAGACATAGAGGGCCTCATGAAAAAATGTTCCCATTATTAGGAAGTGGGTCTAAAATAGTGCTGGCCTATGCAGTGTATGCAAGGGTTGCCAAAAATTTGGAGGCACTCCAATGCCTCTTCCAAGAGACGTGGAGGTCCGAGGACCTCCTGAAAACAATGTTCCCATTATTAGGAAGTGGGTCTCCCATTGTGTTTGCCTATGCAGTGAATGCAAGGGTTGCCAAAAATTTGGAGGCACTCCAATGCCCCTTGGAAGAGACGTAGAGGGCCTCATGAAAAAATGTTCCCATTATTAGGAAGTGGGTCTCCCATAGTGCTGGACTATGCAGTGAATGCAAGGGTTGCCAAAAATTTGGAGGCACTCCAATGTCCCTTGGAAGAGACGTGGAGGTCAGAGGGCCTCCTCAAAACAATGTTCCCATTATTAGGAAGTGGATCTCCCATAGTGCTGGCCTATGCAGTGAATGCAAGGGCTGCCAAAAATTGGGAGGCACTCCAATGCTCCTTGGAAGAGACGTGGAGGAGGGCCTCATAAAAAAATGTTCCCATTATTAGGAAGTGGGTCTACCATTGTGTTTGCCTATGCAGTGAATGCAAGGGTTGCCAAAAATTTGGAGGCACTCCAATGCCCCTTGGTAGAGACGTGGAGGAGGGCCTCATAAAAAAATGTTCCCATTATTAGGAAGTGGGTCTCCCATTGTGTTTGCCTATGCAGTGAATGCAAGGGTTGCCAAAAATTTGGAGGCACTCCAATGCCCCTTGGTAGAGACGTGGAGGAGGGCCTCATAAAAAAATGTTCCCATTATTAGGAAGTGGGTCTCCCATTGTGTTTGCCTATGCAGTGAATGCAAGGGTTGCCAAAAATTTGGAGGCACTCCAATGCCCCCTGGAAGAGACATAGAGGGCCTCATGAAAAAATGTTCCCATTATTAGGAAGTGGGTCTAAAATAGTGCTGGCCTATGCAGTGTATGCAAGGGTTGCCAAAAATTTGGAGGCACTCCAATGCCTCTTCCAAGAGATGTGGAGGTCCGAGGACCTCCTGAAAACAATGTTCCCATTATTAGGAAGTGGGTCTCCCATTGTGTTTGCCTATGCAGTGAATGCAAGGGTTGCCAAAAATTTGGAGGCACTCCAATGCCCCTTGGAAGAGACGTAGAGGGCCTCATGAAAAAATGTTCCCATTATTAGGAAGTGGGTCTCCCATAGTGCTGGACTATGCAGTGAATGCAAGGGTTGCCAAAAATTTGGAGGCACTCCAATGTCCCTTGGAAGAGACGTGGAGGTCAGAGGGCCTCCTCAAAACAATGTTCCCATTATTAGGAAGTGGATCTCCCATAGTGCTGGCCTATGCAGTGAATGCAAGGGCTGCCAAAAATTGGGAGGCACTCCAATGCTCCTTGGAAGAGACGTGGAGGAGGGCCTCATAAAAAAATGTTCCCATTATTAGGAAGTGGGTCTACCATTGTGTTTGCCTATGCAGTGAATGCAAGGGTTGCCAAAAATTTGGAGGCACTCCAATGCCCCTTGGTAGAGACGTGGAGGAGGGCCTCATAAAAAAATGTTCCCATTATTAGGAAGTGGGTCTCCCATTGTGTTTGCCTATGCAGTGAATGCAAGGGTTGCCAAAAATTTGGAGGCACTCCAATGCCCCCTGGAAGAGACATAGAGGGCCTCATGAAAAATGTTCCCATTATTATGAAGTGGGTCTCCCATAGTGTTGACCTATGCGGTGAATGCAAGGGTTGCCAAAAATTTGCAGGCACTTCAATACCCCTTGGATGAGACATGGAGGTCAGAGGGCCTCATCAAAACAATGTTCCCATTATTAGGAAGTGCATCTCCCATTGTGTTTGCCTATGCAGTGAATGCAAGGGCTGCCAAAAATTGGGAGGCACTCCAATGCTCCTTGGAAGAGACGTGGAGGAGGGTCTCATGAAAAAATGTTCCCATTAGAAAGGAGCGGGCCTCCTATACTTGTAATGCCCATGCACTAAGTGTATGGGCTGACAAACATTTACCCCTGGGTGGGTATGCATGAACATACTGTATAGTATAGAAATTTTTTTACAGGCATTCCTAAACACCCTTTAAAAAAATTATGTGGGTGTTGCATCATGGACCACGGTCACTCTGGTGATATGGTGGTGGAGGATGAGGAGAAGGAGGAGAACAAGAGCAAATAGCCAAATTCAGGAAGTGTATACACATGTCTGGGTGTGAAGAGGTGCATGGGAATACACCTCCCAAGAAAAGACACTGGATTTGAGTTTATGTTACGCTGCTATCATTCGGTGGTGTTGAGAAGTCTGGCCCAATCCAGCCCCTATTCATTTTTATAAGAGTCAGCCTGTCAGCATTTTCAGTTGACAGGCAGATGCACTTATCAGTTATAATTCCACCAGCTTCACTAAAAACCCGCTCTGATAAAAAGCTAGCGGCAGGACAGGCCAGGACCTCCAAGGCATAGAGAGCCAGTTCATTCCACGTATCCAGCTTGGATACCCAATAGTTATAAGGCACAGAGGAATCACGGAGGACGTTGGTACGGTCGGCAAGGTACACCCTCAGCATCTTCCCAAACTTTGCACTCCTTGTGAGAGTACCCAGCGCCTCGGGGCCTGTGCAATGGGAGGGGCTGCGAAAACTCTCCCAGAACTTTGACAGTGTTCCCCTGCCTCTGCTGGATTGAAGTTGTGTCTCTTTCGCCTGTACTCCTTGGTTGTCCAACGAAGTGTGCCCTCTGCTGGCAGCGTTTTCAGATGGGAATTTTTTTAATAGTTCCGCAACAAGGGCCTTCTGTTACAGCCCCATTTTTGTAGACCTTTCCGCCTCAGGAATAAGAGATATAAAGTTCTCCTTGTAGCGTGGGTCTAGAAGTGTCACCAACCAGTAATGACTGTCACCCAAAATTTTGAGAACACGAGGGTCATGGGAAAGGCAGAGTAACATAAACTCAGCCTTGTGTGCTAGACTGCTAACAGTCAAGACTTCTGTGTCCTCACCAAGAGGATGACTGACCATGCTCTCCTCCTCCTCCTCTCTGTCCTCTGGCCATCCACGCTAAACAGACGGTATGACAGCTGTGCAGGTAGTACCATCTATAGCGCATGAAACTATCTCCTGTTCTTCCTCCTCCTCCTCCTCTTCCTCATTGTCACCCAATCCACGTTGGGATGAGATAAGGCTGGGCTGTGTGTAATCACCCTGTATGGTTCCTTGCCCCATCTCATCATGCTCTGCCTGCAATGCGTCCTCTTTGATTGTAAGCTGAGAGCATTTCAGAAGACAGAGAAGCGGGATGGTGACGCTAATTATGGCATCATCGCCGCTCACCATTTGGTGGAGTCCTCAAAGTTTTGGAGGATGGTACATATGTCTGACATCCATCTCCACTCCTGAGGTCTTATGTGTGGAGTCTGAACTGAATATCAACGGCCTTGTTGATGCTGGTACTCAACAACTGCCCTCTTCTGCTCACAAATCCTTTACAACATCTGCAGTGTAGAGTTCCAACACGTGGGGACATCACACATCAGTCTGTTAGCTGGAAGCTGCAAACGCTGCTGAAACATGGCAAGGGCGGAAGAAGCTGTAGATGACTTTCTAAAATGGGCACACAGGCGGCGTACTTTAACAAGCAGGTCTGGCAGCTCCGGGTAGGATTTGAGAAACCGCTGAACCACGAGGTTAAGCACATGGGCCAGGCATGGTACGTGTGTGAGCTCACCTCGCCTCAGAGCCGCCACCAGGTTTCAGCCATTGTCACACACGACCATGCCTGGCTGTAAGTTCAGCGATGTGAGCCACAGATCTGCCTGCTCTTTCAGAGCTGTCCACAACTCTTCAGCATTGTGCGGTTTGTCACCTAAGCATATTAGCTTCAGCACAGCCTGTTGCCGCTTGGCTGAGGCAGTGCTGCAGTGCTTCCAGCTTGTGACTGATGTGGTCATTTCGGAGATGGAGGCTGAAGAGGACGAGGAGGCTGAGGAGGATGGGGTGCAGGAGCTGTAGACCGTGGGGGCAACCCTCATTGACCTAGGGCCCGCAATCCTCGAAGTCAGGAGGACGTGTTCTGTCCCAAGGTCCGACTGGGTCCCGGCTTCCACTATGTTAACCCAGTGTGCCATCAGCGAGATGTACCGTCCCTGCCCACAAGCACTTGTCCACGTGTCCGTGGTTAGGTGGACTTTCCCTGTAACTGTGTTGTCGAGGGCACGGCTAATGTTTTGGGACACGTGCTTGTGTAATACGGGGACGGCACACCAGGAGAAATAGTGGCGGCTGGGGACCGAGTACCGAGGGACGGCCGCCACCATCAGGTTGCGGAATGCTTCCGTCTCCACGAGCCTAAAAAGCAACATTTCGAGCGCAAGCAGTCGTGAAATGTGAGAATTTAGTAGTGTGGCCTGTGGGGCTTTGGCTGCGTATTTGCGCTTGTGTTCTAAGGACTAGAGTATGGACAACTGAACGCTGCGCTGGGACAAGGACGTGCTTCCTGATGCTGCTACTTGAGAGTGTGCAACGACAGGTGCAGGGTAGGAGGCATCTTCGCATGCACCATGGACTGGTGGTCGTTTTGCCACCCCTGCTGATGCTGGCCTGGCAGGTGGTGCAAATAGCCTTTTTGGAGTTATCGGCAGAGTCTTTAAAAACAACCAGACTCGAGAAGACCTAATAGTTGTACTGGCAACTTCCTTTGTGTTGGTGTTACGGGGAAGGTTGCCTGCCTTCTGTCTGCGGCCACCACTTCTTCTTCCTGCCCATTGGGGTGCTCTGCCTCCCTCCCCCTGTGTGTTGCTGTCCTCGCTCTGCATGTCCTCCTGCCAGGTTGGGTCAGTTGCTTTATCATCCACCACCTCATCTTCCACTTCCGCACTCTGGTCCTCCTCCTGACTTTCTGGCAATTGTGTCTCATCATCGTCCACCTCTTGTGACACTTTCCCACCGTCGCCTTCGTGTGACCGTGACTGCTCAAAATTTGGGCATCGCTACATGCGATCTCCTCTTGCCCCACTTCAAGTGGACCGGGCGAGAGGCCCGAATCTATAAATGGAAAAGTGAACAGCTCTTCAGCGTGTCCAAGTGTGGGATCAGTTGTCTCCGGGCACTCGGCATGGTGGGAGGAAGGAGGATCAGGGTGAGGAATATGCGGTCCAGACTCACGGCTACTGAGACTTGACCGTGTGGAAGACAGGGTGGTGGTGATGGTGACTAAGTGACTGGAAGCATTATCCGCTATCCAACCAACAACCTTTTGACACTGCTCTGGGTTCAATAGTGGTGTGCTGCGGTCCCCTAGGAATTGGGACAGGAAGGTCGGGCGAGAAGATGTGGGTGTTTGTTGTGGCACAATTTCAGCTTGCCCACGGCCTTGTCCTCGGCCTCTGCATGCATTATCACCATCACGTCCAGTTCCCTATCCCTTGCCACGTGCGTTGCCCATTTTAAATGGAGGACAATATCTTCCACGCTCACTACAAATGACTGAGTTTGGAGCGAACTTATATGTGATCCGTGTGACGGAGAAACCACAGTTTTAAATACCTGGCCTGTAGGTAACTATTTTGAACAGCAAACTGGTGTCAATTGCTTCACTGACACACTGAAACATATTTTTAATGGAGGCCAGAAATGGCAGTATTTTCTGAAAACGTATATGTGATCCGTGTGATGGAGAAAACACAGTTTTAAATAGCGGGCCTGTAGGTAACTATTTTTCACAGCAAACCGGTGTCAAAAACTTCGCTGACACACTGAAAGAAATTTTTAATGGAGGTCAGAAATGGCAGTAATTTCTGACAATGTATATGTGATCCGTGTGACAGAGAAACCACAATTTTAAATAGCTGGATTTTTAGCGCTGTAATATGGAAAGGACCTGGCTGTATTCTGCCGTGCCAACAAGCAAATGGCGCAGAAAAACTGTGAACTCTGGATTGCTTTTTAAGCAAATAATGAGGATTAAGATCCAGAAAAAAGTATTCCTGGCCCCTGAGACCTGGGCCTTTGTATAGAAATATCTAACAGCAGCATAAGGCAGAATTGGAATGGAGCCTCTTGTGCTACATGCACTACAGTTTGCTATATACCCTGCCTGCCTATACACCCTGCCTGCCTGATATCTCTGCAGATGGATTTGTCCTCAGAAGGACTGTTTGTTGAGATGGATATGTGTAATGTACGGTTTTTCTCCCTATACTACCTAATACACAAGCAAATCTCTCCCTAGCTCAGCAGCACCTCTCCCTACTCTGCCTGATTCCGGAGTGACTGTGATGAGCACGGCGGCGCCAGGTCTGATATACACCTGATGACGCTGTGCGGCCAGCCAATCACTGTAATGCCACAACCAACATGGCTGCGGCATTACAATGAGTGGCAGGCAATCCCTGCATGTTGATTGGCTCTCTAAAGAGCGCCAAACATGCAGGGAGGGGACCCGAGCATCCCCCCTCGCAAGTACTCGGCGATCTCTGAGCATCTCGAGTACTGAGATGCTTGGGCGAGTACCGAGTACTTGCAAGTATGCTCGCTCATCACTAGCTCTCACCCCACTTCTGGAGGATGTAACCTGGCTGTCACTGGTGTCGGCGGTTGTTCACTGGGTGGGACAACTGTTGGCCAAAGTACAGAAAATAATGGAAAGTCTCTTCCAAGTATCATATATTATACTGTAAATTAATCGCAACCCCCACCTCGTGGCACCGCCTTCCCGCTGGCGTGTTTATCACCACTAGTGCAGTAGGATAGTCTTTTAAGTCCCCATGTATGCACAACACCCCAATTTTCCGACCAGAGTACTCAATGGTTTGTACTAGGTTGGCTCGTACCAGAGTCACGAGACTTCCTGAGTCCAGTAGGGCCACAGCTGGGGTGCCCTAAACATCAACCTTACATAAGTGTCCATTATTGGGTTCCCCCAGGGTGCCAGTCGCGCAAATCTGTTTGGCATAATGGGATTGGTGGTACCCAAAGTTTGTGTCCATGCGCTCAGCCAAGTGGGGGCAGTCAGCTTTCATACGGTCTGGCTCCTGGCACCGCCAGCAGACTATGGGGCTCCTTTCTCCCCCAGAAAAGTCTTGAGCGGCCCTCCTGGGCTCCGCTCGCCGAGTCAGGGTTGGGGATTTAGGGGTCCTTCCCATCACCTACTGGGGAGTCCCTCCCTGGAGCTCTTTGGTAGCCTCATATCGTTCTATAAGGTCCATCATCTGGAGCGCATCAGTAGGGGACGCCTGACCCACCCTGGATTGGAGGGAGTGGGGCAAAGCCATCCAAAATTTATCAGTCACTATGCGATCCAGCATGGTCTTGGGAGACAGTACTTTGGGCTGCAACCACTTTTGTATTAAATGCAACAAGTCATAATATTGGGATCAAGCTGGCTTGGAGGGGTTAAACTCCCACTGGTGTACCCGCTGAGCCCGAACTAACACATTTACCCCAAGACGTGCCAGTATCTCACCCTTGACGATCGTGTAGTCCGCCACCTGCGCAGGGGGTAGGTCCTGATATTCTTTCATAGGTCCTAGGGCCAGAAATGGACCAATGACTTCTGCCCATTGCTCCCGTGGTAGTCTCTCCCTCTCAGCCACTCTTTCGAACATCTCCAGATAAGTCTCAACGTCGTCAGATTTCTCCGTTTTAGGGATCGCTGTACGAACCGCTTTCCGGACATCATGGATTCCCCGTGGAGTTCCTGTTGTCTGCGATGTCGTGATGTGCTGTATCAACAACTGGTTGGTTTCCTTGTGCTGTTGATTAAATATCAGCTGCTGTTGCGTGGCTTCCTTCTGCTGCTGCGTGGCTTCCTGCTGCTGCTGCGTGGCTTCCTGCTGCTGTTGCGTGGCTTCCTGCTGCTGCTGCGTGGCTTCCTGCTGCTGCGCAGCCCGCTGCTGCTGTTGTATGGCCTTTATAAGCACTTTAAGTGTGGCCTCCATTTCTGAAGATTTCTCCAATTGGGTCTGCTCCACTCCTTTCACCCAGGACATAAAACTGGAATTCAGAGCAAAAAAAACCCAAAAAGCTCACTGCGTTGAACACATTCTCCAACCAATTGTAAGGATTTACTCTGGTAGGCAGCGGCAGGAACGCAGTCATGAAGCAACACACAGGCTCAAAGTCCAAACTTCAGTGTTTTATTCACACTTTAAAGAGCAGGTGGCAGAAAGGGAAAAAAAAACAACGTAAATGTACTCTATCTTGGAGAACCACTGGTCTCAGACTCACCCTTGCATGGGACGTGCTTAACTAAGCGGCCGCCTGGTCACCACTAGTGATGTGGTTAGTTGCAGGCCACAGGCGGCCACCAGGTGCCATTCCCAGGTTTGCTTGAATCTTTGTCACAGACCTTTCCAGCATGTATCCAAACAGCAATACAAATTCTGGCTCACTCCAGCCTAGCTCCTCACACCCTGAGATTTCCCCCCTAACTGACTTATTCAGGCTTGATTGCTGCAGCTGTGTATGTCAGGTGTTGCGCTGAAAACCCGGAGAATTAGGGAAAATCCGGGCCACATTGTATCTTGCTGGGAGAAATATATCTTCCATCCAGTACTACACCTTTCACTGCACCACACAGGTAAGGACTATAATTGGTTTCATGAAGACAGTCCCATCTATCCAGTCATGGAAGAAAGTGTTGGCACCCTTGAAATTGTCCCAGAAAATGAAGTATTTCTCCTAGAAAGTTTTTGTAATTACACATGTTTTGTTAGATACATGTTTATTTCCTTTGTGGAACAACACAAAAAAAAACTGAGAAAAAAAAGCAAATTGGACATAATTTCACACAAAACCCCAAAAATAGGCTGGACAAAATTGTTGGCACCTTTCTAAAATTGTGGGTAAACAACTTTGTTTCAAGCATGTGATGCTCGTTCAAACTCACCTGTGGCAAGTAACAGGTGTGGGCAATATGAAAATCACACCTGAAACAAAATAAAAAGGGGAGAAGTTGACTCAATCTTTGCATTGTGTGTCTGTGTGTGTGGCACTAAGCATGGAGAACAGAAAGAGGTTAAGAGAACTGTGTGAGGACTTGAGAACCAAAATTTTTAAACAATATCAACAATCTTAAGGTTACAAGTCCATCTCCAGAGATCTTAATGTTCTTTTGTCCATGTTGCGCAGCATAATCAAGAAGTTTACAAGCTATGCCACTGGCACAAAAGTACACTACTTACCCAACTTGCATCAGTTTACTTGATAATCCATGGAGTGCACAGGCTCCTCAGTGGCTTTGAGGCAACTTCAATAACATCTGGCTTTGCAGCCCAGCACAACGCGTTGCACAGTGTCTTCTACTTCACATCAATCTATGGCTCTGTGTATCAATTTTTAATGGATTAATATATAACAAAGTTTGGTTTGTATGGATGTGCTGAACTGCAGAATAATCTATATGTCATATTAGTTCATGCAGAGGTCACAGAGGAGGGTTTTTTATTTGACACTTCCTTCAAGGGTGGCCCCTGACTACTGGTTATCTTGACCTGTCAATTCATTTTAAACTCCACCCATAATGCCCCGATTATGCCAGGAATGTCCTTTCTAGGGAACATTTGCCTCTCTCCTCCTCCTTGGTAATTTGTATAACCCTTGTTAAGTTAATTAATGTTATAATTTCATGGACATGGCGATACCAAATATGTTTTTTTTTAAATATCTATATTTTTAAAGGTGGATAAAGAGGATGATTCAAATTTTTATGTTTTTCTTTTTTCCATTTTTTAAATTTTTTCCTTTTTCCTTTTGTGAAATTGCCTATACTACATAGTACAATACAACTGTAATGGATTATGCAATACAAATCATGGTCTCCTATGAAGCGCAACTATCATGGCAGTCACGGGAGTCTTCAGCAGACCCCAAGCTGCCATGGTACTCAGCAGGGGGTGCAATGGGTGCACGGAACTGTCAGCCCCCGGTTGGCGCACTTTAAATGCCACTGTCAGAGACTGACAGCGGCATTTAAAAGGTTGACAGCAGTGGGTGAAATTCAGGTCCACTTGTAGCTGTCAGAGGCAGACGGTAGCTGAATAATGAAACACAGGGTTTAATTAGTAAATCATACGTGTGTCGTGGGAAGTAATTACTGTAATCAGTTAAAATGGACATCGTCTTGATACACTGACCGAAAGCTGGTCTAGAATGTTAGAAAGACAAGGTGGACAGCAGTGTGAGTAGCCCCATCTTACTTCAGTATCCATGGTATCTCAGATATTAGATCATATAGAGATGGTTGGCAGCAGTGTGAGCAGCCTCATCTTACTGCAGCATCCCTGGCATCTCGAGTATTAGATTAGAAAGACAAGGTGGACAGCAGTGTGAGTAGCCCCATCTTACTTCAGCATTCATGGTATCGCAGATATTAGATCAGAAAGAGATGGTTGGCAGCAGTGTGAGCAGCCTCTTCTTACCTGAGCACTCCTGGTATTTACATTATTAGATCAGATGGACAGGGTAGACAGTAGTGTGAACAGCCTCATCTTACCACCAATGGTATCTCCAGTATTAGCTCAAGTAGACTGGGTGGACAGCAGTGTGAGCAGCCTCTTCTTACTGCAGCACCCTTGGCATCTTGAGTATTAGATTAGAAAGACAGGCTGGACAGCAGTGTGATTGGCTTCTTCTTACCTCAGTATCTCTGATATTAGATCAGATAGAGATGGTTGGCAGCAGTGTGAGCAGCCTCATTTTACCACCAATGATATTGGAGTGCCCAAAGTCAGGCCGCTGCTGTAAGGGCAAACAGGGTAATGGGATGTATCAGAAGAGGTATAGCTGCAAAGGATGAGAACATTGTTCTTCCACTGTACAAAGCACTGGTCAGACCACACTTGGAATACTGTGCTCAGTTATGGGCCCCAATATATAGAAAGGATATAAATGAGCTTGAAAAGGTACAAAGGAGGGCAACAAAATTAATAAAGGGAATGGAGGGACTGCAATACCCAGAGAGGTTGGCAAAACTAGGACTATTCAGCCTGGAAAAGAGAAGGTTGAGGGGGGACATAATAAATGTGTACAAATATGTTAGGGGACAGTATAGAGACCTTGCCAGGGATTTGTTCAAAAGGAGGGATATTACGGTAACAAGAGGGCACTCACTAAAACTAGAAGAGAAAAGGTTTCAGCACCAGCATAGGAAGGGGTTCTTTACGGTAAGAGCAGTGAGAATATGGAATTCACTGAGTGAGGAGACGGTAATGTCGGATTCACTAAACCAGTTCAAGCGGGGACTGGATGCATTTCTAGATACCAGGCAGATTTCAGCATATACTTAAAAATAAAATAAAATAGTAGGTTGATACAGGGATTTATTCTGACTGCTGGTTTCAGAGTCGGGAGGGAATTTTTCCTCAGGTGAAGATTGGCCAAATCATTTGGGGTTTTTGCCCTCCTCTGGATCAACTTTAGCAATTACAGAACTAACAGGTCGAACTTGATGGATGCAAGTCTTTATTCGGCTTTACAAACTATATCTCCAGTATTAGCTCAGATAGACTGGGTGGACAGCAGTGTGAGCAGCCTCTTCTTACCTCAGGACCCCTGAAATATCCACAAGTTAGGAACACATCTTCCTACAGTTGGAGCTTCCATCTGCACTTGTTCACATTTAACATACTAGGACAGATTTCTGTCAGTGTAACAAGGCAATTTTAATTCTATAGTGATGACCTCCCTAGACAAAGCGAGTGTAATTTAATAATTAAAGGTATTTAGGAATTTATTTATAATGCAATTTTATTTTTTTTTTCCTTTCCCGAAGATCCCCTTTAAGTATTTATTTTACACTAAACGTGCGCAAATATATTGCTAATAATTAATTCACCGTTCATTTTCATCTTCAGGTGATGCTATACGAGGAAGCCGGAAAGAGGACAACCAAAATGCCATCCCCTTCAGCACATATGATGTGGACAATGATAACTGTTATCCTTCCTGCTCCTTCAATGGCACCAAAGTGACCAGCTGCAGCCAGCACAAGAGCAGGAGCGGCTGGTGGTTCAGCCAGTGTGGACTCGCCAATCTGAATGGCGTCCACCGAGTGACTAGAGGTGTGGACATATCGGGCGTCCAGTGGGACACATGGATGGAAAACAACACGACGATTAAGATCAAATCGGCTTCAATGAAAATTAAGAGAACTCATTACCCGTTTTTTAAATGAATACTTTTGTAAATTATGTTAGTTTTTTTTATAACATAATATTATATTGTATTTAAAAAGTTTATAGCTTATACATAGCTAGTATTACTTATCTTTAATGCAGCCATGCTTATTTCTCTTCTAACAGCTCCCCTTAGTCTTTCTAATAGGTTTTGTAGGTTGCCAGAGACCACTTAGCATCCTAATTCCATGATCATTAATGAGTAGATGTAGCTACAAGTACTAACGTGGTCTCGGGAAGATCTCCTGCTCCATAGGGGACTTCTTCTTCATACTGCACAGGATTGTATTCAGTCCAACATATTACAGAAGAACCAGAAGACTGCCTAGGAAATCAGAATAAAAATTAACAAAATGGTTCAAATTTTCCTTGAGATGGAGGTAAATACTTTTATGCCCAAAAATGACAAAAGTATTCTCGGAGTGATACCTTTATTGGCTAACCGGAAAAATTATATTTGCAAGCTTTCAGAGCACAGAGAATCCCTTCTTCAGGCGAGTTTACAAATGAATTAATTTGTATTCATTTGTAATCCCGACTTTGTTATTTTTGGGTATAAAAGTATTTACACCGATTTTTCTGGCTAACACGGTACCACAATAGAACTTTGTATTGTATACCTTGAGATGGAGAAAAGAATTCATGCAAGTTCAGAGATAGTATTGATACCAATGACGGGAACTGTTGAACGTTCACAGGAAAACTGATTTCCACACAAGAAAAAGTTTCTTTCATTACACAATCAATATATTTTCTCAATTTTTTTTTATTTTTAAGGCGGTTGTCCACTTTTTCAATTTACAAAAAACACCCCCAAATTTTCTAAAAACAACAAATAATACATAATCCCCTTCTGATACCCCTGCTCTCCCTCCAGTTTCCTTGCTTCTTCTTCCTGCGTTAGACTACAAGAGTTACATGCCCGTATGACCATATTCGGATCCTTTTCCGATCGTACATATATGTAAGCGCTGTAGCCAATCACTTTCATCCACCTGTGGAAGAGGAACTAAGGGGGATCCAAATGGCAGTACATACAGCAGGAGTGGTAGGGTGAGTTAGTATTAAACAATGCTGGAGTTACGTAGTTAGCATGGTTTAGAATAGACACATGTTGTGCCAAGTTGAAACGAAGGACGGGAGAACATATACAGTTATATGAAAAAGTTTGGGCACCCCTATTAATCTTAAGCTTAATGTTTTATAAAAATTGGTGTTTTTGCAACAGCTATTTCAGTTTGATATATGTAATAACTGTTGGATACAGTAATGTTTCTGCCTTGAAATGAGGTTTATTGTACTAACAGAAAATGTGCAATCTGCATTCAAACAAAATGTGACAGGTGCATAAGTATGGGCACCTCACCAGAAAAGTGACATTAATATTTAGTAGATCCTCCTTTTGCAAAAATAACAGCCTCTAGTCGCTTCCTGTAGCTTTTAATGATTTCCTGGATCCTGGATGAAGGTATTTTTGACCATTCCTCTTTACAAAACAATTCCAGTTCAGTTAAGTTTGATGGTCGCCGAGCATGGACAGCCCTCTTCAAATGATCCCACAGATATTCAATGATATTCAGGTCTGGGGACTGGGATGGCCATTCCAGAACATTGTAATTGTTCCTCTGCATGAATGCCTGAGTAGATTTGGAGCGGTGTTTTGGATCATTGTCTTGCTGAAAGATCCATCCCCTGCCTAACTTCAACTTTATCACTGATTCTTGAACATTATTGTCAAGAATCTGCTGATACTGAGTGGAATCCATGTGTCCCTCAACTTTAACAAGATTCCCGGTGCCAGCATTGGCCACACAGCCCCAAAGCATGATGGAACCTCCACCAAATTTTACTGTGGGTAGCAAGTGTTTTTCTTGGAATGCTGTGTTTTTTTGCCGCCATGCATAACGCCTTTTTCTATGACCAAACAACTCAATCTTGGTTTCATCAGTCCACAGGACCTTCATCCAAAAAGAAATTGGCTTCTCCAAATGTGCTTTTGCATACCTCAGCCGACTCTGTTTGTGGCGTGCTTGCAGAAACGGCTTCTTTCGCATCACTCTCCCATACAGCTTCTCCTTGTGCAAAGTGCGTTGTATAGTTGACCGATGCACAGTGACACCATCTGCAGCAAGTTGATGCTGCAGCTCTCTGGAGGTGGTCTGAGGATTGTCCTTGACTGATCTCACCATTCTTCTTCTCTGCCTTTCTGATGTTTTTCTTGGCCTGCCACTTCTGGACTTAACAAGAACTGTCCCTGTGTTCTTCCATTTCCTTACTATGTTCCTCACAGTGGAAACTGACAGGTTAAATCTCTGAGACAGCTTTTTGTATCCTTCCCCGGAACAACTATGTTGAATAATCTTTGTTTTCAGATCATTTGACAGTTGTTTTGAGGAGCCGATGATGCCACTCTTCAGAAGAGATTCAAACAGGAGAACAACTTGCAAGTGGCCACTTTAAGTAGCTTTTCTCATAATTGCATACACCTGGCTATGAAGTTCAAAGTTCAATGAGGTTACAAAACCAAAAAAAGTGCTTTAGTAAGTCAGTAAAAAGTAGGTAGGAGTATTTAAAACAAGAAAATGATAAGGGTGCCCATACTTATGCACCTGTCAAATTTTGTTTGAATGCAGATTGCACATTTTCTGTTAGTACAATAAACCTCATTTCAAGGCAGAAACATTACTGTGTCCAACAGTTATTACATATATCAAACTGAAATAGCTGTTGCAAAAACACCAATTTTTATAAAACATTAAGCTTAAGATTAATAGGGGTGCCCAAACTTTTTCATATAACTGTAGGGAAGGGGTTTATATCATATTTTGCGAACTATAAGACGCACCCCAAATTTGGGTAGGGAAATGGGAATTTTTTTTTCAAGAAAATGGTGGTCCATCTTTATAGTCCGAATTTACAGTAGCTTACCAGGGGGCAGGGGAGGAGGGGGTTTACGGCAGCGGTGGAGTAGGGTCACAGGAGGCAGGGTCGCAGCTGCAGGAGGCCGGCAGCACTAGTGGGGCGATGCTACGGGCCCTGGGTAGGGAAGAGGAGGTGTCGCGGCAGTGCAATGCTGCAGGCCCCTGGCTTCCAGAAAATGTCGGCGGTTAGCGAAGTCCCCCTCTTCCCACTGATTTCCATGGGTGGGCTTCAGGAAAATGGCCACAGGTGGCGGCGCATGCACAGATTGAGATCTGGGGAGCCAACTTCATTTTTTTTAGTTACTTCTTTATCTGCTTAACCAGATCTCACATGAACTGGGAAAGAGAAAGAATCCAGCTCTTAATAATACTGGTCTGGGAAAGATGGATGGATAAGTTTTTTTATATTATTTCCAAAATAACAACTAAACTTTTTTTTTATAAACCATTGACTGTTCCCCTTGTTGCCCCACTCCTGACACTATTCCACAGATGAATAGTTCTCATGGTAAAGTAAGCATGTCTCCACTGGAGATTGAACCTTTTTTTTTTCTCTAGATGGAGTATACTCGTATTTGTAAATATAAAAAGTGGGGAACAACCCCTTTAAAGGAAATCTGTCATCAGATTTCTGTCAACTAATCTGAGAGCAGCATGATGTAGAGACAGAGATGTGTCACTTACTGGGCTGCTTGCTGTAGTTTTGATAAAATCTCAATCAGGAGATTATCATTAGAGGACTAGTAAACTGATATCATGTAGTCCTCTATATTCATGAGCTTTGTATAACCCCGCCCACACCACTGATTGACAGCTTTCTGCCTATGCACAGTGTACACAGAAAGCCACCAATCAGTGATGTGGGCAGGGTTATACAGAGCTCAGTTTTCAGAGAACTGGTAGATCTGCAGCAGATAAAATAGGGATTTTATTAAAATTGACAACTAGCCCAGTAGATGATAGATCTCTGGAATCAGGGTCTCTGCCCCTACATCACGCTGCTCTCAAATGGGGTAGAAAAAATCTAGTGACAGATTCCTTTTAAAGTCCTGTAATGTACACAATTGTTTTCATGTTTTGTGCCCCTTATTGATGCTCCTCACACCCCTATAGGGGTCCCCAACTTTTAAAATCTCGCACTTTGATCTACTTTGAACCTCTGTAGGTTTTTTTCTCTCCTAATTGAATTGGATTGTTATTTTAGTTTTTAGCTTATTTTTTTTTCTGAATGCAATAGAATTGAAAATTAAGTAACAAGTTTAATAACTTAATTGTACTACTATAGTTTCATAAACTTGTGATGTTTTATGCTTTTGTTCTACTCTTCTGACATTTCCTTCAATGAAGTCTAACAGCTCCGACCAATACAGTATTTTACCGTGAGATCTTTCTAATTCCATTTCTCATGTTTTATTCATTTTCAGAATTCAATAAATAGAAATTGTAAATCATCCAACTATTCATTCTCATTTTTAGTTACTGTCGGAAATAGTATTACATCGTAGCATAAAAATTCTGCTTGCGCTTTATTATGTTCTGTGTTTCGGTAGGTCTGTTGCATATTGAGACGGCTTAGACGATGTACAAGGTCTGCTAGTAATAGGATGGTAATTACGGCAATTTCTGGTGTAAAATGAAAACATATTTTTAGTGCTTAGAAACTCTAAGTGATGTAATAGTGTTTGATGAATCGTATGACATCAGTGTAAGAAATGAAGCTATCAATTACAGTCATTATACTCTATATACCTAAGGACAGGAGGGGTCGTACAAGCTCCCACTTGAACAGAGCTGAAAGCTCCAAAGTCCTATCCCAATATGTAGTAGGTGTAATAATAATATTATTAGCAAATATCTCCAATTATAAATGTAGTACAGTTCTTCTGATAAGCTATGTCTCTAACCCCTTGTGCAGGGCATTGCGGTAGCTTAGGTATCCATGGTTATGACCACTAACTAACTAACTGTCACTATATGATTGGTCGTAACCATGGATACCTAAGCTACTGCACAAGGAGAAAGCGACATAGTGAATCAGAAGAACTACACACGTGGTCAAAATTGTTGGTACCCCTTGTTTAATTAAAGAAAAACCTACAATGGTCACAGAAATAACTTGAATCTGACAAAAGTAATAATAAATTAAAAATCTGTGGAAATGAACAAATGAAAGTCAGACATTGCTTTTCTGCTTCCACAGAATGTTTTACACAATTAAACTCATGAAATCGGCCTGGACAGAGATGATGGTTCTTCTTAACTTAATATTTTGTTGAACAACCTTTTGAGGCGATCACTGCAATCAAACGATTCCTGTAACTGTCAATGAGACTTCTGCGCCTCTCGACAGGTATTTTGGCCACTCCTCATGAGCAAACTGCTCCAGTTGTCTCGTGTTTGAAGGTTGCCTTTTCCAGACGGCATGTTTCAGCTCTTTCCAAAGATGCTCAATAGGATTTAGGTCAGGGCTCATAGAAGCCACTTCAGAATAGTCCAATGTTTTCCTCTTAGCCATTCTTGGGTGTTTTTAGCTGGGTGTTTTGGGTCATTATCCTGTTGCAAGACCCATGACCTGCGACTGAGACCAAGCTTTCTGACACTGGGCTGCACATTTCTCTCTAGAATCCCTTGATAGTCTTGAGATTTCATTGTACCCTGCACAGATTCAAGACACCCTGTGCCAGATGCAGCAAAGCAGAACATAACAGAGCCTCCTCCATGTTTCACAGTAGGGACAGTGTTCTTTTCTTGATATGCTTCATTTTTCCGTCTGTGAACATAGAGCTGATGTGCCTTGCCAAAAACCTCCATTTTTGTCTCATCTGTCGATAGGACAGTCTCCCAGAAGCTTTGTGGCTTGTCAACATATAGTTTGGCAAATTCCAGTCTGGCTTTTTTTATGATTTTTTTTCAACAATGGTGTTTTCTTTGGTCGTCTCCCATGAAGTCCACTTTGGATCAAACAATGATGGATGGTGTGATCTGATACTGATGTTCCTTGAGCTTGAAGTTCACCTTTAATCTCTTTAGAAGTTTTCCTGGGCTCTTTTGCTACCATTCGCATTATCCATCTCTTTGATTTGTCATCAATTTTCCTTCTGCGGCCACGTCCAGGGAGGTTGGCTACAGTCCCATGGATCTTAAATTTCTGAATAATATGTGCAATTGTAGTCACAGGAACATCAAGCTGCTTGGAGATTGTCTTATAACCTTTACCTTTAACATGCTTGTCTATAATTTTCTTTCTAATCTCCTGAGACAACTCTTTCCTTTGCTTCCTCTGGTCCATGTTAAGTGTGGTACACACCATGTCACCAAACAGCACAGTGAGTATCTGTAGCCCTATATACAGGCCCACTGACTGATTACAAGATTGTAGACACCTGTGATGCTAATTAGTGGAAACAACTTGATTTATCATATCCCTTTTGTCACATTGTTTTCAGGGGTGCCATCATTTCTGTCCAGGCCTATTTCATGAGTTTAATTTTTTTTAAAAATTCTGTGGAAGCAGAAAAGCAATGTCTGACTTTCATTTGTTCGTTTTCATAGATTTTTAACTTATTATTACTTTTGTCAGATTCAAGTTATTTCTGTGACCATTGTGGGTTTTCCTTTCATTAAATGAAGGGTACCAACAATTTTGACCACGTGTGTATACTACACTTCTAATTGGAGGTATTTGCTAATATTATTATTATTACACCTACTACATATTGGGATAGGGAATATCCCTTTAAATACTCCATCCAAAATGTGGTAGTTTTTAGTACCCTACTGTACCCCATGCCACTAATTTTGTGATAAAGTGTTGGATGCTCCATTGAATTATAGAGGTATTGAAAGTGCCTTATGAAGTGTCTACAGCATGATAGTATGCAACCGCAAGGACTCTGTATGCCCCAATATATACCTCAGATGGCAAAAGATTAGAAATGATTATGAATGTGAGGAGCTGGCCTTGCTCTAAGACTACTGGACCAATGGACGTAGAACGGTGTCCACGGCTCTAAGGGATGCAGACTTTTTCCAGCACGGAGCACCGGTTCAGTCAATATTATCGTTGTGTTTTATTACAGATTAGCTTGCTCGTCAGTTCAGCCTCAGGAATCAATGTTTCCATTCAGTGACAGTAAGCAGAGGAAGAAGTGCTGGTTGGATCTTATGTATTCATAAGGCCAGACAAGAGATTGCTAAAGGTAAATGTAAAGCAATCATTTCATTAATCTCGTTATTATCTCAGGGGCCTTGAGTCATTGCTCTCCCAGTCACTAGACCCATTGTGTGACAAATTTGTAATATTTTTGCAGATCACTCAGTTAGAGAGAGGAGATGTACAGACACTCTGCAGCAACATCATAGTAGAACATTGAAGACTATTTAGAAAGCAGCTTGTATGAAGGACTACATACACTTTAGATCTACGCCCATTGAGCAGAGGTGTTCCCCTTTTAATAAATTTGGCACAATTTTCCAGTCTTATTATATTTGGGACCCTTGTGTTCAGCAACAAAAGATGCCAATATTTTTGGAGTTGCCTAAGAAAAAAAAAATGTTTAGTTCTACAAGATGTTACACGCACGTCGCTAGGTTCAGATAGAGGCGAGACAGGTTACATGAATTCTTTGGAATCCTGGGGTAACCGTTACTCAGGGCGACCATAGACCATGTGCTGCAGCTTCTCTCAGGCACACAGGGGTAATGACCCTCAGGCACAGTCACGGAGGTTGTTTCACTTGCTGACCAGTCACATTTGACAAGAGTCCTCATAAATGGTAGAACAGTAGCATTTAATAAGAAGCTGCACAGCCAGTGCAAGTTAAGTCTTATCAGCAACAGGCTCCAGTGACAACAGTACAGTTTCCTTAGCAGCACAGCAGTTCACAGTCTTCTCAGTAGTACAGGACAGCACAATTCTAATGCAAAGGCACAATAATGAACACAGCATTCTTTACAGCACAGTGAGATGTAGGAGGGGGGAACGGTTTGCTGAGGGAGATGATCCTTGTGAAACCATTTCTTCCAGTCCTTATCTTTCTGCCTGGCAATACTCTGCACTGCAAGTTCAGGAACTCTACCTGACCTGTTCTTAGCTTCACTCCTGACTTGAATCCTTTTCACTTGCAGGGGCGCTTCTCTGAGATACAGAACACACACACCACCTTTCTATTCGGCTCCAGCCAGACAGTAAACAACTTCCCCACAATCCCCCTGGGGCTCTGCTAAAACACTCCCCTTCTCCTGTGATTGTATTAACCCCTTTAGTTGCTGGATGCTTCTGTAGCACAACACTTCCAGTCTCATGTGCTTGTGTTACTGCTAATAGTTGCTGTATGCTTTTAAAGCAACAGCACTACTTCTGCATGTCACACTCTGCAACAGCATTATTTCTGCATGTCACACTCTGCAACAGCACAACTTGTGACTGTCACACTCTGCAACAGCATTATTTCTGCATGTCACACTCTGCAACAGCACTACTTATGACTGTCACACTCTGCAACAGCACTACTTCTGCATGTCACAAAGAACATTTGCAGGCAATAACCTAATCTTCTCAGGAATATAGGAAAAATTAACATTTTCTGATACATTTGTCAATCATGCAAGCAATGGGACAGTCAAAATGCATGGCAGTAAGAACATATCGTACATTTGGTTTGTAGAGGAAGTCAGGATAAACGGACACAGAAATATCTATTAAAAGCAAACTTAATTCATCTCTTATGTCATGCACTTTTGGTGTCACCTCAGGACAAACCATTACTTTTGTCAGTGTGTAAATTACATGCAGATGCTGGATGGATATAATTGGAAACAATGCTGTATGTATGTATGGATGGATGTCAGAGCCCTGCACATCATGTGGCCACATCGTATACAGGACCTCGTGTTACTTTACATTATTTATATTGTTATCTTTCATTATCTCACAACTTCCCACTAATGAGTGATACATTAAACCTGCAATTGGCAGAGGAAACAGGATATTTTGTCCAAAATTACAGAAACAAGATAAATGGGATGGGGTCGGGGTTAAATTGAAAGTATAACATCACACCCTTCCTGCATTAAAAGGATCTTTAAGAGAAAGATCTTATGCACAAAGCAACCTATTGTTTGATTCAGGTTTCTACGGATTTTTTTTTTTAAGATTTTTTATTTTATTTTTTTATTTCGCTATATATTCAGTGGCATGTAAAAGTTTGGGCACCCCTGGTCAAAATTACTGTTATTGTGAACAGTTAAGCAAGTTGAAGAAGAAATGATCCATAAAAAGCCTAAAGTTAAAGATGACACATTTCCTTTGTATTTTAGGTAAAAACATATATATATATATATTTTCATATTTTACATTTTAAAAATTACAAAAAGGAAAATTGGCCGATGCAAAAGTTTGGGCACCCTGCATGGTTAGTTACTAGTAGCGCCCCCTTTTGAAAGTATAACAGCTTGTAAACTCTTTTTGTAGCCAGCCAAGGGTCTTTCACTTCTTGTTTGAGGGATTTTCATCCATTCTTCCTTGGAGATTTCTTCCAGGTCTGTGAGATTCCTGGGACGCTTTGCATGCACTGCTATTTTGAGGTCTAGCCACAGATTTTCAATGATGTTAAGATCAGGGGACTGTGAAGGCCATTGTAAAACCTTCAGCTTGGGCCTTTTTGAGTCATCTATTATGGATTTTGATGTGTGTTTAGTCTATCCGTGAAATGTTCCTCGTGCCATTGGCTGCAACACAACCCCAAAGCATAATTGATCCACCCCCATGCTTAATGGTTGGCGAGATGTTCTTTTCCTGAAATTCTTTGCTCTTTTTTCTCCACATACCTTTCACACTCTTTGTGGCCAAAGAGTCATACCACACACTCTTTGTGTTAGAACCTTGCTCTTAGGTTTTTTCTATTGTTGGTCACATGACCTTGTTTGGCCTATTCAGTCCTGCTCCGCCCTTCTGGCTTTGCTGGACTTCATTGTATTACTACACTTTAGCTAGCCTGTGCTCAGTATCTAACTCTGTTAGTTTGCTTGGTCTCCGGACCTCTGTGTTCTTTATTTATTGTTTGTTCGTCTGTCTGCTACTATTTCTGTTAGGAGGTGTCCATTTTGCTCCCAGTCCCTAGTACTTGTAGGGATTCCTTCCCCACATCTATAGGTCTCCGTACAGACTAGCTGAGGACTTTAGCAGGTCTGATCGCAGGATCAGGTCCCCTGTTACATCGTAGGGATTAAGCTGAGTTCTATCGTAGGGACAGATCTCCTCTCTTTCCTTAGCTCTGGTAGCAGAACATAACAGTAAGTCCAGCCCGCAAATTCTCTAAGGAAAGATTTTTCTGTTCCATCATGGTGTCGGTTCAGGATTTGGCTCAACGCCTGCAGGTACTCTCTCTGGAGGTGGCCGAGCTCCATCAGCACGTGAGTAACTGTCCTGGAGCACATTTCTTGGAGCCTAAGGTACGTTTGCCTGATTTATTTTTTGGTGATCACCAAGAATTTTTTCATTTAAAAATGCTTGCTTATTGTATTTTCATTTGAGACCCAGGTCCTCTGGGGATGAATCCCAGCGCGTAGGGTTCATAATGTCACTTTTGCGCAAAGAGCCTCAGGAGTGGGCCTTTTCTTTGCTACCTAGTGATACATGCCTTAGATCAGTGGATAGTTTTTTTTCTGCTTTGGGACTATTATATGATGATCCTGACCGTGTCTCATCAGCTGAGATTGAGTTGAGACGTTTGAGACAGGGATCAGGTAATGTGGAAAAATATTGTACTCATTTCCGTAGGTGGTCCACTCAGATAGGGTGGAACGATTCTGCTCTGAAGAGTCTGTTTCTGGCAGGGCTTAGTGAAAGGGTTAAAGACCTGCTAATTGCTTATCCCACACCTGAAGATTTGCAACAGGCTATGCAATTAGCTAAACGGGTGGATAGGAGACTGCGTGCAAGGGTTAATGAGAGCAAATCCTCTGCTATGTCAGTTTCTGGTTATGTGAATGTGTGTTCTGACAGTGGAGAGCCGATGGAAATTGGAGCGATGGCACCTCGCTCCCAAGAAAAGGACCGCAGATTTTCTGAAGGCTTGTGTTTCTATTGCGGAAGCTCTGGCCATTTCATTAAAAGCTGTGTGCTTCGTATGAAGAAAGAAAAAAAAATGGTCAGTCATGCCCGTATTGCCTGTTTAAATTCCAAGGGTGTATTTTTAGCTGCTTCCACTATTGCTCAGGAAAAATTAATGGAATTTCGGGTGTTTGTCGATTGTGGGTCTACTCTGAATGTAATTGATGGGGGATTCTTGGAAAGACTCAATTTAAAACCCGAACCTTTGTCATCCCCCATTGCTGTGGTTTCTGTGGATGGCTCCCCTTTGAAGAATGTTACTCTCAAGGTCTGTGAATTTCCCCTCACTATTAATGGTGTTCACCATGAGAAATTGGATTTGGTAGTGTTGAATAACTTGCCTTCTCCGGTGGTGTTGGGATTGCCCTGGTTAAAATTGCACAATCCTGTACTGGATTGATCTACCAATGAAATTAAATCCTGGAGCCATAAATGTTATGACAAGTGTTGTAACGGGCGTATTGCAGCTGTGGATAGAGGGGAATTGCCTGTACCTATTCAGGATTTTTGGAGAGTTTTTTCTGAGAAGGAATCGCAGGTTTTGCCTCCCCATAGAGACTATGATTGTACTATTGAATTTGTCCCTGGAGCGACTCTTCCTAAAAGTCGTTTATTTAACCTTACTATTCCTGAGAGGAAGGCTTTGGAGGAATACATACAGACAAGTTTGGCCGCCGGTCACATTAGGCCTTCTAAGTCTCCTGTGGCGGTTGGATTTTTTTTTGTAAAAAAAAAGGACGGCGGTTTACGTCCTTGTCTGGATTTTCGTGAGATTAACAAAATTACTGTACGCAATCCTTACCCACTGCCATTGATTCCTGATCTGTTTAACCAGTTAGTGGGGGCTAAGTGGTTCTCTAAAATTGACCTTCGGGGGGCATACAATTTGTTGCGCATGAAGGAGGGTGATGAATGGAAGACTGCTTTTAACACTCCTGTGGGTCATTTTGAGAATCTGGTTATGCCTTTTGGTTTTACCAATGCTCCTGCATTTTTTCAGAATCTTATTAATGATATCCTTAGACCTTTGATCGGCAAAAATGTGGTTGTGTATTTGGATGACATTTTGATTTATTCGCCGGATCTGGAGTCTCATTGGCGGAGCGTACGTGAGGTATTACAGTTATTGATTGACAATTCGCTTTTTGCTAAGCTGGAGAAATGTGAGTTCGCTGTACAGAGAATTAGTTTTTTGGGCTACATTATCTCCAGCGAAGGTTTTGAGATGGACCCGGTGAAAGTTCAAGCTGTGCAGGAATGGCCTAGGCCTATTGGTTTGAAATCGATACAGAGGTTTTTGGGTTTCGCCAATTATTATAGAAAATTCATTAAAAATTTTTCTATTATTGTCAAACCTCTGACCGATCTCACTAGGAAAGGTGCTGATGCGGTTCAGTGGACTTCTGAGGCCATTGAAGCTTTTGTGTATCTCAAGGAGAGGTTCACCTCTGCTCCCATCCTTATGCAGCTGATGTGACTAAGCCGTTTTTGGTTGAGGTTGATGCTTCTGTGGGGGTTGGCGCAGTATTGTCTCAGGATAACGGGGATGGAGTACATCCCTGTGCCTTTTTTTCAAAAAATTTTTCGGAGACTGAACTGAATTACGATATTGGTAATCGGGAATTATTGGCTATTAAACTCGCATTTGAACACTGGCGTCACCTCTTGGAAGGTGCTGAATTTCCCGTTCAGGTTTTTACGGATCATAAAAATCTGATATATCTTGATGCTGCCAAGCGCCTGAATGCCCGTCAGGCTAGGTGGGCACTGTTTTTCTCGCGGTTTAATTTTTCCGTTACTTACATCCCAGGTACTAAGAATGTTAAGGCGGATGCCTTGTCTCGCAGCTTTTCTCCCATAGTCGGTGCTGAGAAGGAGGAGAACATTTTACAAGAAGGTGTTGTGATAGCTGCATTGGACTCCGTTTTGGAAGATGAGATTCTTAAAGCACAGGAGAATGCCCCATCTAACACTCCCCATGGGAGGTTGTTTGTGCCTGGGACCTTTAGGAGAGATTTGTTTGTTGAGTGTCACGAATCTCGGTTGGCAGGTCATCCTGGAATCTCTGAGACCAAGAGACTGGTGGGTCGCAGTTTTTGGTGGCCTGGATGGCAGAAGGAAGTCATTAAGTGGGTGCGTCAATGTACTATATGTGCTAGATCTAAGTCCTCACATACTCCTGCTGCGGGGTTGCTTTGCCCTCTGGAGGTTCCCAGTGCTCCTTGGACACATTTGGCTATGGACTTTATAACTGACCTTCCCCCCTCTGAGGGTTTCACTGTCATCTGGGTGGTCGTGGACCGTTTTAGCAAGATGTGTCACTTGGTTCCCTTCGTCAAACTGCCCTGCGCTAAGACTCTCGCTAAGGCCTTTGTCAAGGAAATTGTCAGACTTCATGGCGTTCCTACTGACATTGTTTCTGATAGGGGACCTCAGTTCGTGGCTCGTTTTTGGCGCACCTTTTGTGACAGGTTAGGAGTTCATTTGTCGTTCTCATCCGGATATCATCCTGAATCTAATGGCCAGACAGAAAGGAAAAACCAGGATGTTGAGCAGTTCTTGCGTTGTTTTGTGGCAGACAATCAAGAGGGGTGGTCTGAGTTTCTGCCACTTGCTGAATTTGCTCTGAACAATCATACATCTTCTTCTGCTGGTTGTTCGCCTTTTTTTTGTTGTTCTGGGAGACATCCGTCGTTTGGGTCGTTCTCCAAGTTGGTATCTGCCGTGCCTGAGGAGGAGAATTTTTCCGGCAATTTGGAGAGAGTTTGAACGGATGTGCGTGGTAATCTTCAGGAGGCTAACAGAAAATCTAAAGATTACTTTGATAGGAAACGACAGGAGGTTTTGTTCGCTGTTGGTGACATGGTTTGGTTGTCCTCTAGGAATCTGCGGTTGAGGATTCCTTCTAAGAAATTGGGTCCCAAGTTTGTAGGGCCCTTTAAGGTGCTTCAGGTTGTCAACCAATCTGCTGTTAGGTTGGAGGTTCCTACCTCCTGGAGAATTAATCCGGTGTTTCATGTCTCTCTGTTAAAAAAAGCTGTTGTGTCGGATGGTGACGCCTCTGCCTCTGTTCCTCCGGTGGTGGAGGACGGGGAATATGAAATTTCTCGCATCCTTAATTCTAGACGGTATAGAGGTAGTTTGCAGTATCTCGTGGCCTGGAAAGGTTTCGGACCCGAGGATAACTCATGGGTGAGGTCGGATGATGTTTCCGCGTCCAGACTTATCAGAGCGTTTCACAGGAGATTTCCTGATAAGCCTGGTCCTAGGGGATCCGGAGGATCCTCTTAGAAGAGGGGGTACTGTTAGAACCTTGCTCTTAGGTTTTTTCTATTGTTGGTCAAATGACCTTATTTGGCCTATTTAGTCCTGCTCCGCCCTTCTGGCTTTGCTGGACTTCATTGTATTACTACACTTTAGCTAGCCTGTGCTCAGTATCTAACTCTGTTAGTTTGCTTGGTCTCCGGACCTCTGTGTTCTTTATTTATTATTTGTTCGTCTGTCTGCTACTATTTCTGTTAGGAGGTGTCCATTTTGCTCCCAGTCCCTAGTACTTGTAGGGATTCCTTCCCCACATCTATAGGTCTCCGTACAGACTAGCTGAGGACTTTAGCAGGTCTGATCGCAGGATCAGGTCCCCTGTTACATCGTAGGGATCAAGCTGAGTTCTATCATAGGGACAGATCTCCTCTCTTTCCTTAGCTCTGGTAGCAGAACATAACACTTTGTGGGCAAAGAGTTCTATTGTAGCCTCAGCAGTCCACAGGACTTGTTTCCAAAATGCATCAGGCTTGTTTAGATATTTTTTTGCATACTTCTGATGCTGAATTTTATGGTGATGACGCAGGAGAGGTTTTCTTCTGATGACTCTTCTTTGAAGGCCATATTTGTGCAGGTGTCTCTGAACAGTAGAACAATGTACCACAAGTCAGGAGTCTGCTAAATCTTTCTGACGGTCTTTTGCAGCCAAGCAGGGTTCTGATTTACCACTCTAGCAATCCTAAGAGCTGATCTCACTGAAATTTTGCTTGGTCTTCCAGATCTTATCTTGACCTCCACAATTCCTGGTAACTGCCATTTCTTAATTACTTTTCAAACTAAGGAAAGAGCAACTTGAAAACGCTTTGCTATCTTCTTATAGATTTCTCCTGCTTTGTGGGCCTCCACTATTTTCAGAGTGCTAGGCAGCTGCTTAGAAAAAGCCATGGCTGCTGTTTTTTGGCACAAGGTTAGAGGAAGCTGAGTTTTTATAAAGCTGGGAAATTTGCATCACCTGGCCTTTCCTAACAATGATAGTGAACAAGCCATAACCCTAATGGGCTAATTGAGGTCTGCAATCTTGGTCAAAGTTATCTGAGCACACAATGACAGTGATTTTGACCAGGGTGCCCAAACTTTTACAAACTTATATATAAAGTCTGGCAATTTTCACACTGGCCAACTTACTGTTGGCTATAAGGACATTAGTAGCAGAAAAAAACACAATAAGCAAATACTCTGCAGTGAATAAATAAACAGCAATAGTGCATGAAAATAATCTAGGGTGCTTAGTTAACATAATTTTGATCACAAAAATGTAAAAGCCATCCCACCACATCACGGTGACCCTGTTCGGGACGGTCCTAACCTCTAATATTAAAACCTTACCATTTGTCAAGTGACGTGCATGTGGATAAGGGCTGAGAATGACTGAGACCCGGCTAGTAGACATGCAGCCATGGGGGCTTACACGCTCCATGCACACCAATTTATATTCCAGTTCATCTCTTTAGGTTTTTCATTAATAGTAAAAGACTGACTCGGACCCTATTTGTATAGAAGCGTTATCTGAGCATGCTCTATTCTTGGCAAAGATCATTGAATACAGAGGTGGAGGACGTGAGCTGTACTATCACCTATTGTGGATCCTGTGTTATTGTTAGGGACCACCTGTTTACAGGAATCTACTAAGGCGCCAGTCAGGATGAAAGCAGACCGAGGATGGCATAACAGCGACAGCGGGGAACCTGGACAATGGGCTATGCTGAATGGCAAGCAAGCAAGCTGAGCAGGACACACCAGACGCCACAGAGCCAGGATTGTAGACAAACACAGGAGAGCAGGTAAAGGGTTAAAAGAAAGGTCTGAACCAGGATGTAGATGCAAGAGACCACATGAGTTGACAGAGATGACTGCAGTTTAAAGTTAACAGCCTCTAAATATCAGTTTGTGATGCATACAGCAGATGATGGGTGGATCAGCCACTCTGAGGATCAGTAGCTGCAAGTTGTAGAAACCACAGGAGTTTGCAGAGATGATTGCAGCTGAACGAACTGGTTGTGGCAAACTCCAAAACAAATGGCAACTGAATAAAAAGCTGTCTGAACTTAACTTATCAATACTCAGGAACAAAAGCATGTCAGAATCGGCCTTAAAAGGCCTTGTGTGATGATGCTACTGAGTATGTTGGCCAACTTGTAAAACACGACATGGAGCACAGCAGAATGTGGAGTCACTCCAGGTGTGAGGGCAACACAGAGAGTCATGCCAGGTGTGAGTGCAACACAGAGGGAAAAGGGAAAGGGAGCCCAGACACTAGGGAAAGGGGAAAGAGGTGACCTCCTAATCTGGACTAGTGTTACCCTGTCTCCCCCTAACATCCCTATACAGCCTCCGCAGCTGTCGCCGATCACATGCCTTGCCCTACTATCCCTGGCGTAAGGCTATAGCTGGGGGTGGAAGGAGATGAGCACTAGTCAACCTCCGCTAGCACTCTAAAGACAAAAGGGAAAGACTACACAGGGGAATAACAACTTAGCTTTAGAGGAACTCCAACAGGGCACACGGCCTCAAGACTCCAGAGAGGACGTGATGCTGTTTCAGCCAAGTTCCAAGTAGAAATGAGTATAACCGGCGACGCCCACCTAGACACACCAGGTATACAGTGGTGAACAAAAGTATTGGCACCCCTGCAATTCTGTCAGATAATACTCAGTTTCTTCCTGAAAATGATTGCAATCACAAATTCTTTGGTATTATTATCTTCATTTAATTTGCTTGCAAGGAAAAACACAAAAAGAATTGTCCTAAAGCCAAATTGGATATAATTCCACACCAAACCTAAAAAAGGGTGTGGACAAAAGTATTGGCACTGTTTGAAAAATCATGTGATGCTTCTCTAATTCTTGTAATTAACAGCACCTGTAACTGACCTGTGGCACCTAACAAGTGTTGGCAATAACTAAATCACACTTGCAGCCAGTTAACATGGATTAAAGTTGACTCAACCTCTGTCCTGTGTCCTTGTGTGTACCACATTGAGCATGGAGAAAAGAAAGAAGACCAAAGAACTGTCTGAGGACTTGAGAAACCAAATTGTGAGGAAGTATCTGAAATACTTTTGGCCACCACTGTATATACACCCAGACTAAAGGGAGGTATTTGCTGGGTCCTAAACACAGCCTCCTATCTAGGCAGATGTCTGCAATGTCAAAAGTGGAGATCTCCTACAAACCACTGCAGGGCGACTGTCTGTCACCTCTGACACACCCGTGACACGTGGCGGCCATAGAAGAACGAAGCAGAGTCTGGCCCTGAAGCTGAGGCAGGTGTGATGCGCCCAGGGGATGGGTACGACTCGGTACCCGGGCCTGGTTTGGGGATGCTGCGGTGGTCGGCTCCCGGGCCCGCACCCTGGGGTCACTCTTGAAAAAGGGGATTGAAACTTGGATAAAAATAAAAAATAAAGTAAATAGTTTGTGACGCCACCTGTGGTACCTGGTAAGGATTACCAGCGCTGCTGCAGACCTCCGGGGGTGATGGGATGGCAGCTGGGATGTTTCTGCTCCCCACAGGCGGAGTGGGCCCCCGGGGCAGTGCAGAGTTTGCTGGTGGGTGGTGATGCTGGGGCTTGTAGTGCAGGCGGGATGGAGCAGCAGGAGTAATTGACAGAGACAGGGGATTCGCTTCAATACCTTTACTGGTGCGGATGTCAGGTACGGTCCAGGGTACTCAGTAGGATGGGTGCACTTCAGGACTTCTCCCCAGTGAGCGGGTATAAGGCCTCCTGGTCTGTGTCTGCCTCTCTGTATGCTCCTGGCCAGCCTGCAACTGGGCCTAGCTTATGTGTCGTACTGTTCCTTCACCTGTCGCTTGGTAATAGGACCTTCTGCTGGCAACCACTATCTCTGGTAACGCTGGGGCCTTCGTGGTTCCTGGTCCTGTAATGGGTCTAGCTTCAGGTCTGCCAGGGACTTGTAGTCCTCCTGGAATGCCGGTGGTCCCTACTTGGTATAAAGGACCCTGTAGGGGCAGACCCGGTGTCCAGTTTGTATATTCGGGTTGAGCCTATTATGCTCCTCTGCCCCCTCAACTCCTCTCTCCTCTCCTCCTTGCCTTCGGCCACACTCGGGGCCCTCAGAACTCAGCAGCAGACGTGCTGCGTCTTCGCTGCTCTCAGCGTCAGCACGCTGTCAGACTCTCTGACTGTGTCTGACTGACTGACTGAACTGCATGGCTCCACCCTCCATATATATATCCTTAACAGGCTCCCTCTGGTGGTATGAGGTGGAAGGGTGGAGGTGTTTGTATGTAATGAGGGCCTCTTGTGGAGAAGTCCATCCATGCACCCTGGGTCCTGTGGTACCTGTGAACAGCAAGGTGCCACAGGTGCGTAACACTTATCTACTGTATATAAAGCTGTTATTATTCATTGTACAGGAGGAAGAGGACGTGAGCTGTGACTGATGGATCCTGTGTTATCTACGTTATATAGAGGTGTTATTAGTTATTGTACAAGGAGGGGTAGGAATTGAGGTGTGAATGGTGTATCCTTGGTTATCTACTGTATATAGAGGTGTTATTGTCATTGTACAGGAGGAGGAGGTGAGCTGTGACATCACCTATTGTGAATGGTGAATCCTGTGTTACCTATTGAATATAGAGGTGCTATCAGTCATTGTACAGGAGGAGGAGGAGGTGAGCTGTAACTGGTGGATCCTGTGTTATCTATATAGAGGTGTTATCAGTGATTGTACAATGAGGGGGAGGTGATCTGTGACATCACCTATTTTGAATGGTGGATCCTGTGTTATCTACTGTATATTGAGGTGTTATCAGTCATTGTACAGGCGGAGAAGGTGAACTGTAACATCACCTATTGTGAATGGATGATCCTGTGTTATCTACTGTATAAAGAGGTGTTATCAGTCACTGTACAATGAGGGGGAGGAATTGAGCTGTGAATGGTGGATCCTGTGTTATATACTGTATACAGAGGTGTTATCGGTTATTGTATAGGAGAGGAGGAGGTGAGCTGTGACATCACCTATTAAAAGAGGAAAAGGAGGGTGTACTACGATTTGAGACAATAAATAATCTAAGGTGCTATATCATGTAGAGAAAAAGAGCATATGAAAAAGAGAAGAAGCACTCCAACGGTATATAATATAATGTAACAATCCCTACAGAACAAATCATAGCTTAATAGTTCCCTATGGCTCCAAAAAGGTGATCGTAATAAAACATCTAATATATATAATTGTCTTATCCCGTCTGTCTGTCCAGGAAATCCCGCGTCGCTGATTGGTCCGGCCGCGGCCAATCAGCGACGTGGGATTTCAGAAAAAAGATGGCGGCCGTTAGCGGCTCATCTGCCGCACGGAGGTCAGCGGCGATGCAGCCGGGAGATGACCGGCGGATCACAGCAGAACTACCCCGACCGGCGGCACCGCTGACCTCCAGGCGGCTACCGTCGGGACGGTAAGTGTGAAGGGAGGACCGGGGTTTCCGCCGGTCGGGATGCTTCTGCTGCGAGCAGCTGGTCATCTCCCAGCTGCTCGCTGCGGAAGTACCCGCACAAGCAGCGCCGCTCCCAGGCCCACACTAATACGACGCTGATTGTTCGCTGCCGACGGCCATGACCAATCAGCTATATTGGCACCAAGTCTAAACACCGCTCTGCGCCAATCAGCACAGCGTTTTTTAAATTTGCCACCAATATCGCTGACTGGTCGAGGCCGGCGGCCGCGACCAATCAGCGAATTGTATTAGTGAGGACCGGGGAGCGGCGCTGTGGGAGATGACCGGCTGCTCGCAGCAGAAGTATCCCGACCGGCGGCGCCGCTCCCCGGTCCTCCCTTCACACTTGCCGTCGGAAGATCAGCGGCCCTAACCGCTGATCTCCCGACGGTAGCCGCATGGAGGTCAGCGGCGCCGCCGGTCAGGGTACTTCGGCTGCATCGCTGCTGACCTCTGTGAAGAGCGGTGTTTAAAGTTGGCACCAATATCGCTGATTGGTCGCGGCCGTCGGCAGCGACCAATCAGCTATATTTGCGCCAAATTTAAACACCGTTGTGCTGATTGGTCGTGGCCACTGGCTGCGACCAATCAGCGATATTGGTACCAAATTTAAAAAACGCTGTGCTGATTGGTCGCGGACGTCGGCCACGACCAATCAGCGATATTGGCGCCAAATTTAAACACCGCTGTACTGATTGCGCCCGGTGTACCGCATACATATTCTAGAATACCCGATGCGTTATTCTAGGCCACCATCTAGTTACTAAATATAAGGAAAGACAGCAGTAACCTGGTGCAGCTGTTCACTGACCTCACCAAGCCATAAATGTATGGTTGTATCCACACATCGAGTCTTGAGACTTTTAAGTGTTTTTATCCTTGTTCCTTGTTGTCTAATAAACTTTTCTGAATACATTATATACTGTATATCAGGTGTGCACATCTTTGTGTAGTGCTTCTTCTCTTTTTCATGAGCATCACCTATTGTGAATGGTGGATCCTGTGTTATCTACTGTATATAGAGGTGTTATCAGTCATTGTACAGGAGGAGGTGAGCTGTGACATTACCTATTGTGAATGGTGGATCCTGTGTTATCTACTGTATATAGAGGTGTTATCAGTCATTGTACAGGAGGAGGAGGTGAGCTGTGACATCACCTATTGTGAATGGTGGATCCTGTGTTATCTACTGTATATAGAGGTGTTATCAGTCATTGTACAGGAGGAGGAGGTGAGCTGTGACATCACCCATTGTGAATGGAGGATCCTGTGTTATCTACTGTATATAGAGGTGTTATCAGTCATTGTACAGGAGGAGGAGGTGAGCTGTGACATCAACTATTGTGAATGGTGGATCCTGTGTTATCTACTGTATATAGAGGTGTTATCAGTCATTGTACAGGAGGAGGAGGTGAGCTGTGACATCACCTATTGTGAATGGTGGATCCTGTGTTATCTACTGTATATAGAGGTGTTATCAGTCATTGTACAGGAGGAGGAGGTGAGCTGTGACATCACCTATTGTGAATGGTGGACACTGTGCAGACCTGAGGGTAAGGCGAGGGGTCAAGCGGTGACTGCCCCACATGAGACACAGGTTTTGTCACATATTATGCCATTGCACTTTCTCCTTTATTGTGCCCATACTTTAACATGTTTCTAATACTGAATCTATAAAAATGAGATCATTTCTGGCATCTGGTCTCCTGCAGCGGAGCCATGTATTATATAATTCTGGATGTGTTACACTATACTGACACAAGTGATGGGAAAATCTGAGCGTTCACAAACTCAATAGCAGCAACAAACACATGGGTTTAATAACCTAATAACAATAATAATAATAATAATACACTTTATCAGTCTATTCTGTGGCTGGATCCAAAAATGTGGCTGAGATAAAAAGTCTACGAGGGACTTCAGTAATCTCTTTGCAGAACAAGAGTTTTTTTTGCTTCTAAACTATGATATTTTGATGCCTCCATCCTTTGTTCAGTGCTACTGGGACCGTATACAAAGCAATAGAAGGCGATTTATAGAGATGATCTCACCCTTGACGTGGCAGCTCTACAGAAGACATCTGGGACGTCGTGATAGACCATGTCTGTTAGGGAAGTAATAGACTATAAGACTGAAGAACATTTGTTGCCTGGAGTCAAGACCTTTATAGGTCAATCTGATTTTTATTTTTTGACGTGATACTTCAGATGTAAATCTGACTTTGTGTTTGTATCATTGGTTGATGGTGTAAACCAATAATGCTGTTATAGGCAGAATTTTTTTTTCAGATCTTAAAGGGGTTTTCTGGTATAAACAAGGATAGGTGATAACTTCCTGATCGGTTAAGGTCCAACCGCTGGGACGTGCACCGATCGACAGTTTTGTCTCTGTTCCAAAATGGAGAGGCAGATTGGATACCGGACCGACGCTCCATTCCTTCTCTATGGGTCTGGCGGTCCATCGCTCTGCTGCCCCATAGGAAATGAATGGAGAATAGATCGAGCATACGCTCCACTCTGATGGGGATTAAACTACCCCATTATGCTGATCGGTGCGGGTCCCAACAGTCAGACCTCACCAATGGATAGGTAATAACTTATTTTCATTGAAGAACTCCTTTAATGCAGCAAAGCATCTGCACACAGTACCATCCCACATACACATAGTTTTCCATCTAACTCCGCCCTTCTCTGGCTCTATGAAGTCAGATCTGTCAATCAAAATAGAGGGATGGCAAAGATGGAGGGAAGACAATTAAATGGGAAAATATACTTATATTTGGCCACACCAAGGGTGTACTGAACGTCTGTACTTGGTTTGAACAGTCATTATGTGCTGACAATCCCTTTAAGATTTCCATTTACTGGAATTAAAAGGTCTAGGACAATCTCTGAAGAACAACACCATAGCATTCACCCTCCTGCACCAAACTTTACAGCAGCCACAATGCAGTCAGGAGGGTCACATTCTCCTGGCATTCACGGGCATTCACAGTAGTATAATGCACCCCCATAGACATCCACAGTAGTATAATGCACCCCATAGAAATCCATAGCAGTATAATGCACCCCATAGACATCCATAGTAGTATAATGCACCCCATAAACATCCACAGTAGTTTAATGCACCCCCATAAACATCCACAGTAGTATAATGCACCCCCATAGGCATCTACAGTAGTATAATGCACTCCCATAAGCATCTACTGTAGTATAATGCACCCACATAAACATCCATACTAGTATGGCCAATGATTTTTAAAAGATAAATACTCATCGTTCCTTCACTCCCGCGCTTCGTGTGTCCTCTTGTGAAGCCAGCAGGACTCAACGTGCGGTGGGAGCATGTGATGTCACTGCCATGCGCCGCAATACACTTCAGCTGTATGTGAATCCGAGGATGCACATCTAGCTGGAGCTTTTGCTGGCGTCGGCGGGCCCCGGCCCAAACCTGCCAGGCACCTGACCCGCGGTTGTTATGCCCATGGCTGTGTTACCTGTTCGGCAAAGCTTTCAGTGAATGATCAGCTGCTGACTGCGCGGCTGACCAGGAGATCCCTCTCTGCTCTCCGCAGACCCTGCACTCCCCTAGCTTTGCCAGTATTAGGGCTACAACAAGTTACATAGTTACATATAGTTACATAGTTTATAAGGCCGAAAAAAGACAAGTGTCCATCCAGTTCAGCCTATTTCTTGTGCACTGCAGCTATTCCGCAGCGTTGATCCAGGGGAAGGCAATAAAAACCCATGCGGTATAGGCCAATTCACATCATTGAGGAAAAATTCACTTCCCGACTCCAATCTGGCAGTCAGATTAAATCCCTGGATTAATTAACTAAGCATAAGATGTAATTTTATTGTTCTCAAGAAAGGCGTCCAGGCCTCTCTTGAACTCATTAAGTGAGTTGGACATCACCACTTCCTCTCCCAGAGAGTTCCAGAGTCTCACGGCTCTGACCGTAAAGAATCCCCTTCTATGCTGGTGCAGGAACCTCCTTTCCTCCAGACGCATAGTGTGCCCCCTCGTCTTTGTCACCATCCTTCGTATAAACAGGTCATGGGAGAGATCTCTGTACTGCCCCCTGATGTATTTATACATGTTTATGAGGTCTCCACTAAGCCTTCTTTTCTCCAACGTAAATAGGCCTAATTTTGACAACCTCTCTGGGTATTCTAGTCCCTCCATTCCCTTTATTACCTTAGTCGCCCTCCTTTGTACCCTCTCTAGCTCCAATATGTCTTTCCTGAGCACCGGAGCCCAGAACTGTGCACAATATTCTAAGTGCGGCCTTACCAGAGCTTTATACAGAGGAAGAACAATGTTCTCATCATATGCCCCTATTCCTCTTCTGATGCATGCCATGACTCTATTTGCCTTCGCAGCTGCTGCCTGACACTGGGCACTCCAATTTAATTTGCTATTAACCAAGACGCCCAGGTCCTTCTCCATGTCAGATTTCCCCAACGGTTTCCCATTTAATATGTATGGGTGACTGCTGTTTTTCTTTCCCATATGCATGACCTTACATTTATCGGCATTGAACCCCATTTGCCATTTTTTGGCCCAACTCCCCAATTTATCTAAATCCTCCTGTAGCTGTGCCCTATCCTCATCTGTATTAACTACTTTACAAAGTTTAGTATCATCTGCAAATATTGCTATTTTACTATGCAACCCTTCCACTAGATCATTAATAAATATATTAAATAATATAGGGCCCAAGACAGACCCTTGAGGCACCCCGCTAGTAACCCTGACACACCCTGAGCTTACTCCATTGATAACCACCCTCTGCTTTCTATCACTCAGCCAGCTATTTACCCACTTGCACACATTATCCCCCAGACCAAGCATTCTCACTTTATATACCAATCTTTTGTGTGGCACGGTATCAAACGCTTTGGAGAAGTCAAGGTATACAACATCCACTGACTCTCCCCGGTCCAGCTGTGAGCTCACCTCCTCGTAGAAGGCCATCAGGTTTGTTTGGCAGGAGCGATCCCTCATGAATCCATGTTGATATGGAGTTAGACAGTTATTATCATTAAGATATTCTACAATAGCATCTCTAAGAAATCCTTCAAACAATTTACCCACAACAGATGTTAAGCTGACTGGTCTATAGTTACCAGGGTCACTTTTAGACCCCCTTTTGAATATTGGTACCACATTTGCTTGGCGCCAGTCTAGTGGGACAGTCCCTGTCCATAAAGAGTGCTTGAATATAAGATACAGCGGTCTGTCTATCACATTACTTAATTCTTTTAGTACCCGGGGGTGTATGCCATCTGGGCCTGGTGACTTGTCTATTGTGATATTATTTAGGCATTTCTGAACTTCCTCCTGGGTTAGGTGGGTGATATTTAGCGGAGGGTTTACTTTATCACTCTGCATTTCCTCCGATAAATTGTTTTCTTTTGTGAAAACAGTGGAGAAGAAGCTATTGAGTAGGTTTGCTTTACCCTCATCGCCCTCTATGATTTTACCCAGGTTATTTTTCAATGGGCCAACTCCATCCGTTTTAATCCTTTTACTGTTTATATAGTTAAAGAACAGTTTGGGATTCGTTTTACTTTCCTTGGCAATTAGTCTCTCTGTCTCCTCTTTTGCTATTCTTATTTGTTTCTTACAGATTTTGTTTTTTTCCCTATAAGATATTAGCGCTTCCTCGCTGCCTTCTTGTTTAAGTTTACCGAAAGCCCTTTTTTTGTTTTTCATTGCCCTCTTGACTCCTTATTTAGCCACATTGGCTTCCTCCTATTCCTAGCCCTTTTATTCCCATAAGGGATGTACCTTCTACAGTGACTATGTAGGACTGTTTTGAAAATTTCCCATTTTCTATCCGTGCTCCTATTACTGAAGATACTATCCCAGTCTATAAGGTGAAGGGCATCTCTTAGCTGATCAAACTTTGCCCTCCTGAAGTTCAGTGTTTTTGTGACTCCCTTGCTGGGCACCCTACTGAAGCACATGTGGAATTGTATAATGTTGTGGTCACTATTTCCCAGGTGCCCCCCGACCTGCACCTCAGTTATTCTGTCTGGCCTGTTAGTTAATATTAAGTCTAAAAGGGCCGTCCCTCTAGTTGGTTCCTGCACAAGTTGTGACAAATAATTGTCTTTGATAATTGACAGAAACCTGTTTCCTTTCTGAGATCTACAGCTTTCGGTTTCCCAGTCTATATCGGGGTAGTTGAAGTCCCCCATAATAATCACCTCGTTATTTTTTGCTACTTCGTCTATTTGTCTCATTAATAGACTTTCCGTGGCTTCTGCTATATTTGGTGGTTTATAACAGACTCCTATGATAATTTTATTATTGTTTTTTGCCCCATGTATCTCCACCCATAAGGACTCGCCCTCCTCATTTCCCTCCCATACATCCTCCTGTATTGTAGGCTTTAGACACGTCTTTACATATAGACAGACTCCACCCCCTTTCCGACTTCTTCGATCCCTTCTAAACAGACTGTAACCCTGTAAGTTAACTGCCCAGTCATAGCTTTCATCTAACCATGTCTCGGTTATTCCCACTATGTCATAGTTACCTGTAGATATTTCTGCTTCCAGTTCATCCATCTTGTTTGTCAGGCTCCTGGCATTTGCTAGCACGCAGTTTACACGATTTTGTTTTGTTCCAATCTTCTCCCTGTGGATTGTATTAGAAATTTTCTTACCTCCCTTCCAAGTATCTTGTCTTGGACCTTCTTTGTCGCACTTCATATCTTTCATTAGTATGTTCTCTGGTTTCATGTTCGTGTCTGGCGTTTTTCTTCCCATCCCCTCTTCTTCTAGTTTAACGCCCTCCTGATGAGTGTTGCGAGTCTCCTGGCGAATGTGTGTTTCCCGGGTTTGTTGAGGTGTAGTCCGTCTCTAGCAAGGAGTCCGTCATAGAGGTAATTCACACCGTGGTCCAGGAATCCAAATCCTTGTTGTCTGCACCATCGTCTCAGCCAGTTGTTCACATCAAGGATCCTGTTCCATCTCCTGATGCCATGCCCGTCTACTGGAAGGATAGAAGAAAAAACTACCTGCGCATCCAGTTCTTTTACTTTCTTCCCCAATGCTTCAAAGTCCTTGCAGATTGTCGGTAGGTCCTTCTTTGCCGTGTCATTGGTGCCAACATATATCAGAAGAAATGGGTGGACATCCTTGGAACTGATGAGCTTCGGTATCCTATCGGTAACATCCTTGATCTTCGCCCCTGGGAGGCAGCATACTTCTCTTGCGGTTATGTCCGGTCTGAAGATAGCTGCTTCTGTTCCTCTCAGTAGTGAGTCTCCCACCACCACCACTCTTCTTCCCATCTTGGCTGTCCTTTTTCTTGTCGCTTCTGGGTGTTTCTGGGTGCACTTTTCTTTTTTGCTTGCTGGTAGTTCCTCATCCTTAGGTGTGCCATCTTCGTCCTCCACAAGTCCTTGGAATCTGTTTCTCAGTTGTGTGGTTGGTGGTGTCTCCATGGTCTTCTTGCTTCTTTTGGTCACTTGCCTCCACTTGTCTGCCTCTGGAGGTTCTCTGACGCTTCCTTCACTTTCCGTGACCAGTAGTGACGCTTCTGTTCTGTCCAGGAAGTCTTCATTTTCCTTGATGAGTTTTAATGTCGCAATTCTTTCTTCCAGTCCCTGCACCTTTTCTTCTAAAAGAGCCAGTAGTCTACACTTCTGGCAGGTGAAGTTGGTTTCAGCTTCTGGTCGATCTGTGAACATGTAGCACATGTTGCAGCTCACCATGTAGGTTGTCACATCTGCCATGCTGCTCCTTGTTCCTGCTGACTTGATGTCTGTCTTCTTTCTTGTGATACCCTAGGATAAACAAATTAAACAAATTCGCGGTTTGGCGATGCTTTCCAAGCAGCTGGTCCCGGCTGTACCCAACGATTTTCTAGCTGAAGGAGACTCTTCGCTTTTCCCAGAAGTCACCTGGAATATGCAAATTGTCCTCTTCAAGCTTCAATCCCTGGTTTGGCGATGCTTTCCAAGCAGCTGGTCCCGGCTGTACCCAACGATTTTCTAGCTGAAGGAGACTCTTCGCTTTTCCCAGAAGGCACCTGGAATATGCAAATTGTCCTCTTCAAGCTTCAATCCCTGGTTTGGCGATGCTTTCCAAGCAGCTGGTCCCGGCTGTACCCAACGATTTTCTAGCTGAAGGAGACTCTTTGCTTTTCCCAGAAGGCACCTGGAATATGCAAATTGTCCTCTTCAAGCTTCAATCCCTGGTTTGGTGATGCTTTCCAAGCAGCTGGTCCCGGCTGTACCCAACGATCTTCTAGCTGAAGGAGACTCTTCGCTTTTCCCAGAAGGCACCTGGAATATGCAAATTGTCCTCTTCAAGCTTCAATCCCAACTACAACAAGTATTGGAGGCTTCAGCAGCCACAATTACAATATACAGTATTTGACATGATTTCATTCACCTATTGCTGATGCCAATGATTAGATCGATCATACCATCTGCCTGCCTGTTCGTTGTTTTGTACTCTGTTTTGCTGCTACCAGTACATATGGACAACACCCAACTTGGCATCTACTCCCTGTCCATCATGTCATCTATATTGTACTGCTGCTGTCAGGGCTGGCCCTGCACTACCAAACATCTCCTGGCTGCCCACTGTCTTTTATAGTGCTAAGCTGTATTGTTGCTTCTGGGGCTTCTTTTGCTGGCCCTGCTCTGCCAGACATCACCATTCCTACCTAGTCCTGTACCTTTGCTTCCACTTCCACTTCCGCTGCCACTGCCGCTGGATGGCCAAACACTTCTCTTGTGCTTGTCCTGTTTTGTATAGTTATACTGTTCTGCTGCTGTAAGTATACCCTCATCACAGTACACAAAAATCAAACGGCTCCCAAAATAGGAATAATTTTCTCACAGCTTGATGACAAGTCAATGCTTCTTCACTTTGTAATTTCCTGTTTCCTAAACAAATGAATAATTTTTGGATAGCTTGATAAAAAAGTCATTGTAACTGTGTAGCCCTTTTGAGAATAGCAAACCTGTTTCAGATCTCAAAAAGGGATTATTTTTTCACTCCTAGTTGAGAAGTCATTGCTTCTTCACTTTCAAAACAGCTAACCTGTGCTTCCTAAATAAAGGAATAATTTTTGGACGGCTCGCGAAAAAGCTTTTGCTTCTTCATTTATTGTGAACAAAGCTCTTGATACTCTGCAAATGGATAATTTTTTGATCAGCCCTTGTGAAAAATCCATGGCTTCTTCCTTTTGCACCACCTGTGTATAAGCACCAGCAAGGTGACGTCTTCCCCCAAAAAGTGATCATTTTTGGACCAATTTTAGCATTTAATAAGCCTAAAAATCTCAGTGCAGTGTTATTAAACAGATAGTTGTTTAGTACCAGATACCATCCGTTTAACTGTAGCTGACTTTGTTTGCATTGAAAAGCTTGAAAAGGGTTAAATACAGTCCTAGGAGACCTCAGAGTATTCCAAAGACGGATCACCAGAAGTGAGGTGGTACTTTGCTTCTGCTAGCTGTGAACTATGGTAAATGGAGCAGATAAAACCTGGTGTCCTCCCTTCTATGCAAAACTTATGCACAGTCTCTCTTGTCTCTTCTCTCCTTGATCTTTGCACTGTCCACAACTTTTAGGCTAAGTTCCCAGGATGAATATTTTTTGAGTTTTTGATATTGCAGATTTTCTACAGCTTTTCTGGACCGATTAGATAAATTAGGTTACTCGTGTTTTTCATTGCATTTTTTAGCTCATTTTTATTGGGATTTTTTAGCTGCTGTTTTTCTCTCTTTTTGGTTTGTCATGTTTTAAATAAAACTGTCATGTTTTGGATACTCCGTTATTTAACTTTGATAACACTTTATTGATTAAGTCATGGGCAGATTTCATGCGTTTTTACAACGTTTCCGGTGAGTAAATACAATAATAATGTAGATTTTGATTTGTATATGTATTTTCTTTATCTCACTCAAGTTTATGTAGAAAAATCTTCAAAAAACGAAGAAACACAAGAGCGATTGACATATTACAGATTTCAAATCAAACCGCCAGTTTTCGCAGCGTAAAAAAAAAAACGCCACAAGACAAAATGTACCTAATACTTATTGTGGGAATTTAGCCTTACTCTCCACATAGTAGTTAGTAAAATCCCTGTCCTCCATGATGCTTACTTTGCAGTAAAAATGACCGAATAACTTTATTTTTACCTTTTAGAATGATTTATGTTTTACTATTTTAAAGTAGATCTGTC